>NC_142090.1:45448027-46048027 GCF_054644295.1 Miniopterus natalensis | reverse complement strand
TGTCCCAAGCTCAAGAGTTTTCAATTACAGCATCATCAAGATGGAAGCCCTCAGACATTGTACAAGCACTCTCTCCCAGGATGGAAATTCACTTATGTTCTAAAAACCTGTACTTAAATATGCCTTGTGTTGGCAATACTCTGCATAATTAAATTGTCTCAACTGACCTGTGATAGGAAAATGTTGGAATTAGTATTTTCTCTATGTATAAAGTTGCAAGTTCAGATCTGAGTTGTGCATTTAGAGTGTATAACTTGGCATCTGCCAATTAAACTTCAAAAGAGGCTCTGCTATTTGGGGGAAACTCAGAGGACGCAGAAATGAATAACCTGTAGCCAGCCACTCACCCCGCTGAAATGGAGAGCCATTCCTGATGCCACAGCTCCACACACGGTACTTAATTTCCCCCCGTTCACAGTGAGCCAGTTCTGGTTGGATGGAGCTCGATTGAAGTTGTCTTTGAGCTGAGTTGGAAGGGACATCTCGGGCTCATCACAGTACAGGCCACCCCACTGCTCATCACAGCTGGGTATGGAGAAAGAGAAAGGAAAAGTCAACATCAAACAAAGCCCCCATAAGAGCGTTCTCAAATTAGTGAAGCCAACTCTTTTTCCCAGTCCATGATGATGAAAGGCTACTCATCTTTACAGAGCTTGCCAGAATTCATCTGCTCTCCTTGAGAGTGCTTTAGGTTAAAAATAAGCTGTGAATTAAATGCCTCTAGACTATCCTAAAGTAGTGATGTGGGCTTACAGGTGGAGAGAAAGAAGCACCTTCAGAATTTACTAAAGCCCTGTCTCTATATGACACAGCTCTGGATGGCTGATAAACAGTTGCAGCTGCCAAACTAAACTGGTAGGCCTTAATAATTGACAAAATTGGTCTTTTTAATAGAGCCTTTGGGCCAATTGGGAATCCAAGAAGCCATGTTCCCAACAGCAGAAGGATACTTTGGATAGCATGTGCCCTCTTTGACCAAAGGACGGACTTTTTTGTTTGATGTGGAAAGAAATATGAATGCAGAATTGGGAGGTTCAGGAGCCTCAGAGATCATTCTGGATATGGGCTAGAGTCATTAAACAAAAAAGGAAAGACTTCCCAGGTGTGTGAAGATTAGTGGAGAGGGAACGATGAAATCTCCCTCAGCATCTTCATTCATACTACCTCTCAAACAGTATAATCTTTGAAAATAAAGCACAGGGGCCTGCAGTACACTACACAACACTCACTCACTCACTCACTCACTCACTCACTCACTCACTCACTCACTCACTCACACCTTCTTTAGATCCTTCCAAAGATGCCAAGGATCTCTAAGAGTAAAATACTAAGCCTCTCCATCAAATGTCTGGTAAACTGATCAGGCATTTATATACTTTCTTATGCAAACAATACAGGAAGGCCAATTAATCCACAGTTAATGCATATCATTACATATATTCAGACCTAAGTGAGGAAAATATATAATGATGTGTTTTTGGTTAAAACATACTGAACCCCTGATCCTTTTCTAATGTCTATTTCAAGGTTCTGGTGTATCACAGAAACACGGAAGGAAAGAAAACACAGTCAGTTATAATTCAGCCTTCTCCTGACAAGATAGCTAGTGTTCAGTTCTTAATCTCCAAGCAAGAATAAAGATACAATCGTCATAAACTCTGTAGCTAGCTCAGTATCAGATTTTAGGAAAAATGTATAAGGTAGCTTTGACATGATGAATAAACCAGTTTCAGAAAAATCTCCTGGCTGGAATTTGAGTCAGGAATTTTCTACAGAAGGAAGAAAACAAATCTACTTACACACAGTTTCCTTGGATGCACCTCCCATGGCCACTGCACATGTCTATGCAGCCATCCCCAATATAGACATTATCTATTGCCCACGTCTGCTGCTTGTCAAAAGGAGCTGGTTGATGCCAACGGAAACGAGTGGCTTGGGATCTTTGAAGAAAAAGAGAATCACAATGAAGAATGTGGTAAAAAAGGTGTGTTCTGGTGCGTTTGAACAAGTGCATGGAGGAAGGTAACATAAATGCACGGACATCCCCACTCGTGCTCTGAAAAGACGATTCATTATTGCAACATTCTGTGCAAAACTCTGATTAACAAAACCAAACCAAACTGAACTGTAATAGCTTGAGAATTTTGGGCCAATGATCTTTCTGAGCCTTGTAAAAACAGACTAAAACAGAAACTAAAACTAGTCCCCAAACCAGTAGCCTCAGGGGAACAGTGAGCCCTGAATTTTGTGTGGGACCACTGTGGAGTGACTCTGGGGCTGCTGCTAACTTATGTTTGCAAATTAGAAAAAGATGCCAGTCCTTGAGCAGCCACAACCCCTCTGCATTTGACTTGGGAAGCAGGCTATGGGTTGGATTTCAACTCCTACTCCTCCCTAAAGCTTGACACTCATGTGGAATGGGCATACTGGTCTAACTCACATGGCATCTGTGGGAGTTTTCACATGAAAGCTTTAAGAAGACACTAGGAGTGAAAATCAGAAGGATTGGTGAAACCCTAGATAACTAGACAGACAGAGAGGGTTATAAATAAGACTAGACTTATTTTATATTGATTTAAATGCAATATAAATAAAACCAAAACAAACATTCTCCCATTCTAGAAGTAGAAATATATTTGCTTAGTTGTACAGTTTTGGGGAGTGTCTTGTTCAGAAACACAAATAAATGTATGTTTTCAGCGACACTAGGTGGCAGTAAAATCCAAAAAATGCCTGAGGCTCAAATGAGTTTGAACATTCAATGACCCAGAGGAAATAATTAGCCAGAGCAAGTTTTGTTTTATGGACTCAGATACGTTTGTTATTAACAGACTGGTAATCACTCAACTGAGATATATCTGCTTCAGGCAGGGCAAAAGACCAAACAACAGCAAGGCTTTCATATTTTCTAATGGAAAACATTTCTATTAAGTTTAGAAAATAGAAAAGAAACAGATCAGAACTAAAATTTTCACACTGAAAATAAAGAGTTCAGTTTGATATTTGTTTACGGAGCATCTATGCACTAACAGACTTCTCCACAATCCTTCTTGCTCACCAGCCCCCGTATTACTCCCAGCAGAGAAGGGTCTACCTAATTCCCTCCCACCACATCCTATTGCCTTTAACTCCAACCCCAAACTCCTCTTTGACCCACCAGGCTCTGCAAGAGCTGGGCCCTGTCCACTAATCCCTCATCCTGGCTCCTCACTCTGGACCACGCTAATCCCTCATCCTGGCTACTCACTCTGGAGCACGGCCCCTTCTCTTAGTTCCCAAAGCTCACAGATCTCTCACCTCTGCCTGCATATTTTCCTCTCTCTGCCTAGTTAACCCCTGTGTGGCCTTTAGGTCTCAGAGGAAATGCCAGGTACTCACAGAGAAAGTTTTCTTTGTGGTCCCTTTAAAAATTACATTTCTTCTATAGCAAACTGTTCTTTTCCTTTTATAGTATTGACTATAACTGTAGTCATGTTTATTTGCACACGTATTTCTTAAATGTCTGTCTCCTCCTCAGAAGAGTAAGTTATAAGGGAGCAGGGTTAATCCCTTTTGCCTAACATTATACACTCAGGGCACAGTTCCTAGCTCTTAGTAGGTGCTCTACAGGTGCAGGGAGTTGGTATCTAGGGCAGCCATTCTCACAGGACATTATGTGAAGAAGGAGCCTGCAGTTATGCAACTCAGTGGCTCTGCTCATCACTTTATTTTAGTGACTAACTTTATTAATAGCTATGCCTGTTAATGCTCAGCAACATCTTATAAATAATATAATGGAATATCACATTTCCATAGCACATCATCACTTGGATTCTGATAACAAGTCAACACATTTATTTCTCCTGTCCTTCTTTACATTATAAGCTTCTGAAGGGCAGGGAATATCTCTGTATTCTTTTGGGGAACACTGTTTTGTACCTTCAGGGTCTACAGAGAGTAGGCAAGTATTGAAATTTCCTTGTTCCTTTAATGTTTTATACATTCTCCATCAAAGTGATACTATCACTTTGTATCAAAAGTGCTTATTTTTTTTGTGTGTGTAATTTCCTATTAGATTATTCTGGTTATTTATCATTTTATTGTGGGTGGCACCTAAAGATTGGGCTTCATAAACATTTACTGAAAGGATATTAAGTTAACAGCAATAAAGATGGCCAGGAAGAATGAAATAAGAGATGTCTTGTAGATGGGTGGGCAGGGCTGGGGGTCAGCTGTGGAGGGGGCAGTGATCTGATGTTAAAGGAAAAGGAGAACTTCCTTGCTGTTCGGAGGTGGCATTGGCTGCCTAGTAGGTGGTGGCTTTCTAATCACTGGTTGTGTTTAATCAGTCTGGGCAGCCACTTAACAGAGAGATTGTACAGAAGATTTAAGAGCCAGATGCATTATTGGGGCTGAAAGCTTTAATGGGGACTTCTAACCATGATACTTTCAAATAAGGGCTCTGATCTGTACTCTGGTACTAGTAAATTCTATGCCCATAGTGAGTAACTTAACATACAATGAGGGGGTTAAATTAGATGATTTTTAAGGCCCATCTCAAGTGTGATGATTTATATCCTTGGGAATAACACCTAGTAATGATGTACCCATAAAACAGGAGTACATACACTAGCCAATGTTAATGTATAAGAAAAGGAAACACATTCATTAAGAGGATGAATTGGAATAGAAGTTAAAAATAAAAGTCTGGGAGTGCCCTTTCCCTTTTCACCAAAGACTGCACCTCCAATGCTGTCTGAGCTGGAACACCAAAGATGCCTCCCTGGAGCGGAGAGGAGCAGACCAGCACAGGCCAGAGCAGACAGGCACAGAGTGGAGCAGATCAGTGCAGGCCAGAAGAGCTGTCCAGTCAGAGGCAAGCCTGGCCCCAGGGCTGCCTTACTGTTGTGCTGTATCACAATTGAGCTGTTTTACAGCCCTGCAGCCAGGAAAAAAATGCAAGCCTGGAAGTTGAAATGCCAGGACATCTTGTTCCCAGCCCTGTCACAGCTCCACTGTGACATGAGGCCAAACCACTGATGCTCACAGGCTTACACTTCCCCACCCGTACAACTAGGAAATGCTACTTCCCACCTCACAAGGGTGTTGTGATAATTAATTAGTTCGTGTTTTCCACGACCTACGAGTATCTGAAGTCCCTTGGCAGGTGTCATCATTTATCCTGAAGCTTCCTTATAATGACAGCCACCACCAGCTGGAGTTGGGAAGAAAATGGCCCCAAAGCAGATTTCTCCTTTTTTTCATATCCTTGAAATGTCTCACCTTGCTCCTTTTCTGAGTTTATATAATTTCCTGTCCATCCATATAGCACATAGCAAGTGCTCCTAAGTGTCATTTAATAATTAACTATCCATTGGTAAGCAGTTAAAAATGCCCCTGCCAATAGTATGGTTTCCATCACTGCCCTCCCTGGGAGCCTTCCCCCAAACCTTTTCTCTACATAGGTTTCGGTATACATTGCAGAGTCTGAATCTGCTCTTTTCTTCAAGACAACTTTATCTATGAAGTCCTTGTTGTCATCATCAGGAGAAAAAGCCCTTGATAGCAACCATACATATTTTTAACCTCTTCACTATTCCCTGATATTTCTTTTACTCTCAAGCAGATAACATAAAATACTTAGAACTAGAAGACATAGCCCAACACTCCCACTCTACCAGTGAAGAAGTTGAGGCCCAGTGCCCTAAGTCACAAAACTGAGACAAGATAAGGATGTCTTAGTCCGTTATTACTTTGTATTCTCATTTATTAAATCCCTCAAAACTCTAACTCAATCTCTACAGAATAATCCTCCACCTACCATAACCCCTAAATACGAATGGTTGTTCAGCTATGGAAGGCTGTGTGTATTGCTGCTGTATGTACATGTCTATTCGCCTTGACTTCTGCAAGTCAATGTCATGGCTGAAGCCTCTGACTCTCTGTTTCTGAATTATAGGCTGTGAAATGTCTGTCCCATTTCAAAATGTTATCCAAGATCTTGCCTTTATATTTGGCATAAAATTTCCTCAATTAGTCTATCTTTCTTTGTTTTAGACAGAAGTGGAGAATGTTCCAAAGAAGATATATAAATGACAGATAAATGCATGAAAGGCTGTTCAACATCCTTTAGTGATTAGAGAAATTGAAATAAAAATCACAATAAGATACAACTTTATACCCACTAGGATGACTATGATTAAAAGCAAACACAGCAATAATAAGTGTTGGCAGAGAGGTGGAGAAATCTGAACCCAAATACTGTGGGAATGTAAAATGGTGTAGCTGTTGTCAGTTTCTCAAAACGTAGAATGTAGAGTTAAAATATGATCCAGCAATTCCATTCATAGGTGTATACCTGGGAAAAGCATAGATCAGATTAACTGAACACAGGGTCACAACCATGACCTACAGACAAGAGCTAGAGAAAAAGTAGGCTTTTCTCTAAAAAGGAAGCATGAACTTTGGTACCAGGCATGTGAAAGAATTGCTTGTGGTAAAAGGCTCCAAAAGGCTGGACCACCTGACAAGGGACACAGAATCTCTGCTGTGGGGGAGATCTTCATGAAGGAAAAGAGGACACTGAGCTATGAACAAAAAGGAAAGCACACTTTGGTGCTGAAAGGAGAGGATGACTCTTAGAAACTGTTTTGTACAAGTGACTCATTTCACAGGTGTTGGGAATGCCATTCAAGTAAGGGGGCTTCTACAGCTTCTCAGTTTAGAACTGAATCTAGAACTCACTGTCTCCTGACTCAGCACATTATTGCTGCAATTGATGTGTTACTGAGAAACCTGGTTGTCCTAGATGGCAGGGAAAGGCTGGAACACCATAGACTTGGCAGTTAGCAGGGGACAATTAATTTAGGTACCTGAGAATTTCTGGTAGAAAATTATCTTGGTGATTATAATTAATACTAGGAATGTGTAGGAGACTAAATGACTGTAGCATTTTTAGGTAACATTAATCTGACCATGAAAGAATGTATATTGTCGTTTAATTTTCCTTTCTCCTAAATGTCATTAAATACACTGGGGTCTGAAAACTAACATAAGGAGACAGTGTTTGGACTACAGGTTATGACCCCAAACATGTGAGAAAGGTAAAGTACCCTCATAAGTTGACCTCGATCCTTCATGATATCTCTCTGGAACTAGGGTGGAAAGCATATTAGAGTTAGCAGTAGAAGAATGTAAATGAGCCACACATATGGCCTTTTTTCCTTCCTTGATAGAGACCAAATGAAGAACTTTGGTATAATCCTGGTTCAACCTCTGTGTGTCTATGGGAAAAATCAAATAACCTTCCTGTGTCTGAGTCTTCAGCTTGAAAGGTAGGCAGGGGACTCCAGGTTAAAGGTGACTTAAGAGGTAAACCAACCAATTATATTGATTTGTACCCTAGTTTGAAAAAAAACTATAATACGTTTTATGAGACAATCAGGGACATCTGAATATTGAATACTGAGTATTAAATAAAAAATAATTAGCTTTTAGGTGTGATTATATCACAGTTATGTTTTTTAAAAAGTCATTTTTAATAGATATATTAAAATATTTACAGTTGAAATGACATAATGTCTGGTATTTGCTTCCACATGGGGGTGGGAGTGAGTGGAGCTATTGATGAAACAAGGTTGGTTTTGAATTGATAATTGTTGAAGCTAGGTGATGATTATATGGAAGTATATTGTACTATTCTCTTTAATTCTGTATGTTTGAATGGAAAACAGATAAATGTGAGCCAAAAGTAATCTGTGGTCCCTTCGCACTCATTGTGGAATTTTGATTAGAGGATTATAATAAAAGAGAAGGGCTATCCCCTTTTTGTTTTTTTTGATAAAATAAGGTTGGCCCTAGCAGGTTTGGCTCAGCGGCTAGGGCATCAGCCTGAGGACTGAAGAGTCCTGGGTTTGATTTTGGCCAAGGGCATGTACCTCGGTTGCAGGCTCTGTCCCCGACCTTGGTTGGGAGGCGACCAATTGATGTGTCTCTCTCACATCGGTGTTCCTCTCTTTCCCTCTCTCTCACCCTTCCACTCTCTCTGAAAAGCAATGGAAAAAATATCCTCAGGTGAGGATTAAAAAAAAATAAGGTTGCATTATTTTTGTTGATAGTTACAATCAGTAATGATAATAAAAACTACAGTGTTCTGAGTAAGCCCACTAAGGCTTCATATACACTGGCCCATCCTTCAAATGAAAGTACCTTCCTATAACTTACAAAACATATTCTCAATGGAGAATTACTTATATTTAATTGTTAAAACAATCTTAAGAATTCTTAAGGATCTATCCATAGCAATATGTACAAAATACAGCCAAATCTCAAATTCTCTGATCAAACTTCAGCAACAAGGTTGACAACTGGTAAAGCTTAGAGGTAATGAAGAATTTCTGGAAATAGTTTAAATAGTCTCTGTTGTAGTGGAAATGGAAACAGGTTTAATTTGTTTTAGTATAATGCCAAAATATTATTAATATATTCAGTATGTGAAAATTAGTGGTACCATGGTTTATATCAGACAAACTGACTTTATGTTCTCTAGTCCTGAATGACCAGCAGAAATTTGGTAAAGTTATAGCAGCAATGCTTAAAGTATCAAAATAATGCATTAGAAAATGGATATGTAAGAGAAGTCCAAAGCTTCCTCAACTTGATTGAAAATTTTTAATAAAATGTTCAGTAATATGAATGCTTGGCAAAAGTCTTTCAAAAGATACTATTAAGTTGGACATAACAATGGAGAGAAATAAAGAATACCAGGGAAAGTTTAAAGAATCTATCCTTTAAAAAATAAACTTGTAATTCCCTTGAATATTTCTCCATAGTGAACTCAGTAAATACTGTGCTTTGTTATTTGACCTTTTCTTCATTTGCAGTTACAGTAGGTGGAAATATCATTGAAAAATATACTCCCTCCCTAAATTTGTTTACCTGCAAAAAGCTATAGCCTCCTCCACCCACCATCTCACCTCCCCAGTTGCTATACAATCTTCTTGCCCTTTGTGTGCTTATCACCTTTCCTTTAAACTTCCTGCAAACATTAAGCAGCTTCCATGCTGTGGTTAAAACCACGTGGCTTTCAAAGTGCTGTAGTTAATCTTTAAAGACTGTGGTATCAGCTAGGTCATTAGGGATAGCAGAAGGGAATGGATCATCTTCAAACTGTGACTTAAAATAGCCAAGTCACACCTGAGCCTTCCAGTGGCAGCTCCCCCCTCTACCTTTCTGGGTGGATTTGAGTTACCTGCCCTTCCACTGACTCACCCTGGTTCTCAGGTGACATTTCAAGAGCCCATGCCACTTGAGCCACCTGTTATTTTTAGTCTGGGGTTAGTAAAGAGGAGGAGGCAGATTCAGGTTAGGGGCTATGAAACTGATTTTGGCATCTTCCTATCTTTTTCATTCTCTCTCAAGGACTCCTGGTACTCTCCCTTCCTCTCTCTTCTAGAACCATATCTCTCAGGCAAGCCATAAAGATGAAGTACTAATATAGTGGTTAAGCCCATGGGCTCTTGGGCCAGACAAGCTGTATTTATTTTCAGTGTCTTACTGAAACTGTTCTTCTGAGGGTCACTGACTATCTCCTTATTGAAAAAATTTTAGTAAATTTATTGTGAAACTTTTTTCTTCATGATTCTCTGTAGCATTTATTACTGGTGACTACTTCTTCCTGCTTGACACTTTCTTCTCACTGGCTTTTGGATATCACATTATTCTGACTTTTCTTCTACCTCCATGACTGCATCCTCCTGTTTCCTTTAATAGTCATTTCCACTCAGTCTGCAATTAAATTTAGGGCTCCTTTCTTTTCTTTTTAAATGCTCTCCTATGGAGAGCTGATGCAATTTTACAGCATTGCCTATCACCTCTATGCTCATGCCTCCAAATTTACTATCTTTCTTTGTCTCCAATCTTTGTATCTCTGTCAAATGGATGTTTGCATTTGTATCTAATTCAGTATTAATTGATTAATTTTGCCATATTGTCCTTCCTGGAATCAACTTTAACTCTCTTCCCACGTCTCACCACTCTCTCAGGTTTCAAACTTTAGTCATCTCTCGATGAGTGCATAAAGAAGAAATTGTTACTGAGTTTTAGAAATTCTTTCTTTGAAATGTCCTATAATATCTGCCCCTTCCCCTCTATGTTAGCTATAGCTCAGACCCTCGTTATTTCATGTATAGTCATTAGCACAATGCCTTTGCCACTTGCCTCTTACTTGAGTCTCTCTGTTCTCCCAACTTTTTTTCTTGGAAGAATATTCTCAGCTCAAAACCCATCATAGTTCATTTCTCCTGGAAGTCTAACTCCGTTGCCTTGCTTCAAACTCGCTATAAGTTAACCTAACTCTACTAACTACTTTCCACAGCTTCCAGATATGAGCCCTCTGCTTCTGTCTGCAGCTCCTATACTCTACCCAGGCTCATGTGCCCTGTTCACACAGTTCCCCTAATTTAGAATGTTCTCCTTACCCACCTATTCTTAGCTGTCCTTTGAGGGGCCATCTCTTCTACAAAACCCTCTTGAACTCTAGCATTGAACACTATCTTCCATTTCTTAATATCTATAGCATTTCTAGCCCATTCCTTAGTGAAGCTCTAAATTACACACAGCATGTATTATTTTAAAGTTGTTTATTGGGTATACTTCTCATTTCTCCCAATCATATTGTAACCTCCCACAGGGCAGGAACTTAACATAGTGTCCTGCTGTGGGCTCACTCTGGTTAAGCTAATTTAGGTTAAGCTAATTCCAGGAAGATCTAACTTAACCAGTGTATATGGGGAGGAATACACGCTATGATTCCATCTACCCCAATTTATTTAGGTTTTAATGTAACAATGTTTGGAGTAGAGTAGGATTTATCTTGAGTTTAGTTGTCTCAGTGTTCCCTTCCCAGTGAAAAGCACAGGAATGCCTTCAGTTTCACAATTCAGAAACCAGGCAGTCATCTTCCACATTGCCCTTTCCCTCACCCCCCCATGTCCATTTCATCATTAAGCTCAGTCAATTGTATTGCCTCCATTTCTCTAGAATTTCTTATGTCAGCTGCACCTTAGTCCAAGCTACTAGCACTTGCTGTCTTTTTAAGAGTCTCCTTATATCTACTCTTACCCTCCACAACTTGTTCTCCAGTTAGAATAAACTTTTCTGAATGCAAATCTGATCATGTCTCCCTATTCCCAAGCACTCTAGCAGGTTTTTCATTGTTTATATAACAAATCCACAAATCCCACAATGTCCAACTTACAATGACCTTCATGGTCTCACTATCTCACACCTCATTCCACTTTCTCTGTTTCTCTCTCTGGTTCATTCTTTCAGTATCTCAAATACCTGCTTCCTCCTACAACAGGCTGTTTTCCTTGTATGCAACACTCTTCCCCTTACTCTTCATCTGCTTAACTCCTACACATCCTTCATATTTTACCTCAATTATCCTTTTTCAGGAAAGCATTCCTTGACTTTCTTGACCAAGGCAAATCTCCCTATGATATATAATGTCTTAGCATCACACAACTGTCTATCTCTTATCACAGTTGAATTTTATATTTACTTCTGTGATTACTGGGGATTTCCCCCTCACTGGATTTAAAGCTCCTTGAGGCAGGAATAAGCTCAGGCTCTCACATGGAACTAGCACATAATTAAATATTTCAAAAGTATTTAACGAATGACTAAATGGTTGAATAATCACTAACTGATGACTACTGGCCATTTCAGTTTGGTTAATGGTTTGAAGTTAATTTGTGGACAACCAACCTCAGATTTACCACCATTGTACCAATAATACTGGGATGCTAGCTTGTGGTCACAAGTGAGTGAGTGGAGAGACCTACAACTGGCACATTGTCACACCCTATATAGCACATGGCTTTAAGTTGTCAGATCTTGTTTGTTTATAGGAAAGAGCTACAAACTAAAATTTTCAATTCTGTCCTGGTGGACAACATAAATACTGATGTCTTAGCACTTGGCAGATGATGAGGCAGGAAGTTCAACCCAAGGCAAGGAAACGCCATGTTTAAAAAGTGAGTGGATGCCTGGGCGTGGCTCAGTGGTTGAGCGTCGACCTAGGGTCCAGGCAATTGGGGTTCGATTCCTGGTCAGGGCACATGCCCGGGTTGCGGGCTCGATCAATGACTTTCTCATCATTGATGTTTCTATCTCTCTCTCTTCCTCGCCTTTCCTCTCTCTAAAATCAATAAAGATATAGTTTAAAAAAATAGTGAGTGGATGTAAGAGCAGATATAGTATAGATATATTAATTTGTGTTGGAGAAAAGTAGTCTGAGCCTGGCACATTGTTCTATTGTTTGGCATGTGGAAGAGCATGATAAGAAGTGGGTCTGGCTTGAGCTCCAACCATCCACGTTTCTTTCTGAATTATCCAAAGGATCTTGTTGACTTATCCAAAAGGCAGTGTTGACTTTAAAACCATTGTACAATATGAGCTTTGAGGGTAGTATAACAAATGAGCTGCACATTTTCAATACAATAGCAAGAGAAAATGAATGCTCGTCAGAATTTTCAAATGTCATTTGAAAGTCAAAATTCTTGTGGGTATGTGTAAGAGACAATTAAAACACAGATCAAAAGATGAGGAATAATTACTTTCCTTGAGTAAAAGATGTAAGGGGATAATGACTAGCTAGAGTAAATCTTAGAATGTCGCTTATTTGAAAAATGCTACCAAGTAGCTGGGTAATAATTCACAGAATGCATCAAGACTTAAAACACTGCTGCCTTAATGGAGGTTTATTTTTCTATTTTACTTATTAAGATCACCTTAATAATTCATGCATGGCAATACCTTTAATGAGCAACAAAATCTCACGTATCTCATTTAAACTTGGCAACTGTGCTGACAGTTAATATAGTCTCATACCTCTGAGCCAGCAATTGTAGAGCAGCCCTGGGCTGTTAGTAACTGAAACCATCCATTTTTGATAATCCTAAGGAAAGTTATGCTCTAGATAAATGGTTGAATTTTATGGTTCTGTTCTAGGAAGACTGATTCATTCTTCACTTGTGGGGAGTCCACCCTATAACTCCTGTCCCACAGACTGCACTGGTTGCTTTGCTTCTTTTGTAAGGGCAGCAACTGATTGCCATTTTCTTGGAGGGAACAGGAATTCCTATACAGATTTTAAAACTTTCCTATGATTAGCACCTACTTAGGTGGAGAAAAAAAAGAGTCAGGTAGCACTATCCCATGAGGTAAGGTGGATTCCCTGCTTTACTCAAAACAGTTTCAAGCACACAGATAATTTAGACTTAACTTCTTACCTGCATTTACTAGGCAATTTTATTAAGTCACCATCATTTCTTTTTTTTTCCATTTATCTTTTTACTATTCCTTTGAAGCAAAGCCACCATCATTTTTTATACACACAATAAGTAAAGGATTTACAATTGTTATTCACATAAAAAAATGCTCCAGGTGATAATTTTCAAGATACTGTTTAAAGTAAAATTTCAAAAGCAGACACTAATTTTAATACACATTTATGATAGCAAATACCCCATTTATATAACACCACTCACTACTATATTTATAGTAGTTTAGCTGACAGAAAATAGAATCTATATATATCTATTTTGTATCCCATGTTCCTGTTTTAAATTTAAGACTTGTTCTTGGCATAGTGAATTAAGTTGGAGAAGCTCACCGATCCAGCCACTGGTTTCTTGCATATGCCATTATTTAAAATATTAAAGTTAAAAGTCAGTAAAAGCCTGGATTTTGGGAAAAGACAGAACAATGTCAGCACAAAAACTGGTTTCTGTGTTACTAAGATTGACTTAATAATTCATCCATGACAATACCATTAACAGGTAACAAAATCTTATGTATCTCATTTAAACTTGCTGTGCTAAATCTGACATGCCAAATCACATCACATTTGGGCTCACTACACACAGAAGCATCCATACCTGGTGTAAGGAGGGAGAGGCAGAGTGATTCTGGTCCACTTGTTGAAAGTGTCTGACACCAGGATCCGCTGCAGGTGATAACGACTGCATTCGACATTGGTAGGCAGACAGTCCCTTACCAATGGGTGCCATGACAATCCAAGATCTACTGAGTATTCTAACTCAATAGCTGAAATAGAAAGCATTATTCTGAATAGAAATACATGTCTATAGACCCAGGAACCATAATTACTTAACGTTTTCATTTCAATCAAATGTCAATTTGATGTCCACCCTCCCGCGCCATAACGTTTCCTATTTTGAGATGTTTCCTGGCTTGATTTTTCCTTCTGTACATTACTAGTTATTAATATTATTTTTAAATTTTATCTTTATTGTTGAAAGTATTACAGATGTCGTCTTTTCTTCTCCACTGACCCCATTAACTTTCCATATTAAAATAATTTTTCTTTTAAGGGGATATAATCAAATGAAACATAAGTAAATTTTACTGAATCAGTCCTTATATTGATTAACATTCAGAACAAACATAACAAAGCTGTTGCTTCATATACAGCTAAAGCAATCATCTCAATAGTTATAATTTATATATATTTATGATTTAATCTAATAGTTATAAAATATGTATTACATAAACACATCTTGCTCTGCTGTGTTATGGGATATACTGGGAAATCAGAAAGGCATAGGACGTAGTTCAAAGCCATGCAATTAGTGCCAAAACATGCAGCCTGCTGTGGGCCTTTGGAAAGATATTTCTTTTCTTTCTCTTCTTCTGAAACATCTAACTTATCCTCCTCATTTTATATTTTTCTCTCTTTTTTCCCTTCTTAAGGCTTTATAAACGGCTTTAATCCCCACCTCCCTACTGAAATTACTTTCTCTAAGGCTGTGAGTTTCAATCATGGCTGCACACTGAAATCAGCTGGGCACTTTTAAAACTACTGATACCAGGGTCCTACTCTCAAAGATTGTGATTTCACTCTTCTGGGAAATGGCCAAGGTGTCAGGAGCTTTAAAGCTCCCCAGGTGATTCTCAGGTACAGCCAGTGTGAGATCACTCACTACCCTAAGGTGCCAGTAGCCTTTCCTAGTTAAATACAATGGATTGTCTCAGTCTTCATTGTACTTGTCCTCCCCATGGCACTGGATGTTATTAGTATTATTTTTAATCCTCACTCAAGCATATTTTTTCCATTGCTTTTCAGAGAGAGTGGAAGGGGGGTAGAGAGAGAGGGAGAGAGAGAGGGAGAAAGAGAGAAACATCTATGTGAGAAAGACACATTGACTGGTTGCCTCCCACACATGCCCTGACTAGGGTTGGGGATGGAGCCTGCAACTGAGGTATGTGCTCTTGGCCAGAATCAAACCTGGGACCCTTTAGTCCATGGGCCGATGCTCCAGCCACTGAGCCAAACAGTGTAGGGCGGCACTGGATATTATTGATCACTCCCTGATTCTTTAAACTTTCTTTTCTGTGCGGAGACATTATTCTGCATCAACTGTCTTACTTTCCCTCTGACTCCTGCGCTAACTAACCCAGCTATGGGCCTTCTTCCAGACTCCATTTCTGTTCTCTTCTACATGTGTACTCTTAGGGCTTTAACTACGACCTCTGTGCCTAATTTTATGTCTCAAAATTGATTTTATTCATTCAACAAACATTCATTCAGCTTGGCATGGTGCTGGATGTTGGCATACTATCATGCATAGTATGGACAATGTTCCCACTTTCCATATGGAAAGTCCTCTTCACTAAATATCTCTACTCAAAACTACTTTCACCCAAACTAAAGAAACAGTTATCATTTCCCCTCATAAATAAACATCTTTTAAACTACCAAATTCTATCAGTGACAAAACTTTTGCACTAGTTTTCTAGGTTCAAAATTTATGTTATTTTAAAAATTTTACTATTCTCTCTCCTTTACCCTCTCTGCTCAACCTGTGGCCTAGTTTTGAGCACTGCTGCTTCTTTCTTTTTTGCTTGCATGGTCTTGTATCAATTTTATACATTCCATTTCTCTTCATGACCCACAGTGCAGGTCTTCATTACCTCCCACGGAGATTACCACCAAGGCTTCTTCACTGGGATTCTTCCCTCCTCAGCTCCTTCAGTTCCTGGGCTAATCTCTCTGAAACATACCGTAGCACTCCTCTGTACCTGTGCCTTCTTATTCATGACCTGGTTAAGCATAAATTCCTGTGACTGTTAAGGCACTGTGTTGCCAAATGTGCTTATCCACTTTCCTCTTTCACTTTATCATTTGGTTCAACCTCTCTCAAGATGTTGCACCAACCTACAGTAGAAAGTACACATGGCTGAGCTCATAGGGCAGAGTTTCAGACCTGGTGCCGCTGCAGGCCAATCATGTGATAACTTACCTCCTTGAGTTCTCATTAACCTCCTATGCTAATGAGGGAGCAGGTATCTTGGACCTTAAAGTCCTTTTGTATTTTCAAATTCAGCACTCTGCTCTGCTTCATTAGACTTAAATATTATCTGTTCAGGATGGTCTGCTCATAGTTTCCCCCACAGTACAGGAGAGCCCTCACCTCTGCTTCTTTGTTTATGCTGTCAGACAGCGTGGGGTGTTCTCTTCTCTCCATTCACCCTTCAAAGCCACTACAACAATCAATGCCACTTGAGACTTAGCTCCTTTATGAAATCTTACCAAACTCCTTGGATTGACCATCCATTGGTCATCTCTCTCTTCTTTGAACTCTCATTACACTTTGCATCAGTACCACTCTATGGAGCATTTGATTTAGTCATTTATTGGACTCAGTCTTTTGACGTATCCCCTTGACTATACTGTACCTATTAAGGACAGGGTATGTACCTTATACTTTTCCAAGTTCCACTTCTACTGTCCAGTTTAGTGTTGGCTAATTGATTGAATCTGAGGTAGAAAGAGTACTTCTGTGATCCCCCAGAATGTGCATTAAGTTCAAACTAATGAAAATATGAAAAATCTGGATTTTGCATGACCTTGGAAGTAACCAATTTTCTCAGATTTTGGCATCCCCAGAATCTAAAACAGAACAAGGTCCTTGTGAACATTCCAGTTTGAATTTCTTAGAAGAAGAGTGACATGGGGTGGTGAAAGACCAGGAGGCCCCTAGAACCCTGATAGCTCTGCAAGTTCTGGTGAAGAGTCCAAGTATGCAACAATGTCAGGTTTTATTTCTCCTAAGATAGGTCCATAGGTCCATGAGTGTGTGTAAGGTATGTGTGAGTGCCAGTGTGTGCATGCACAAATTAGAGGATGCAATTGATCATAATGAAGGTGGCTTAGAATATGCTATGCCCACGATAGCAGAGAGTATAAGACTAAATGAGAACAAAATTTTATGATTCTTGGGGACATAGAAAGGAGCTAATAACTGGACTAATCTAAAGCCCCATGAGTGAAAATCCCTGTACACAGAGATTTATATGTAAATCATATTGCTAATTCTGGCATTCTCTATGTGTTTAAATTCCTTTATTCTATAAATCTGATACTAAAAAAAAAAAAAAATCTGGATTTACAAAAGGTGATAAATGGGGGATTATTATTTATATATAAAGGAAGTCTTTATGTATATATGCTTAAAAATAAGCTCAAATTATTATGCTTTAAAAAATAAACTTCTAGACATCAAAATTACAACCAAGCTACAGAACAATCATCATTCAGAAATGCCTGAAGTCTAGCTGAATGGAAGTCCTACAACTTGGGATTTAAAGAAGGATCCATATCAAGATTGGTAGGAGAGGTGGATACGCACAATGGGATGGTCCCACACCCACGTATGGCTGATTAAAATTGAGAGGGCTATCTGGATTGTGGAGGTCACCCTGAGGAGCAAGGGGTCCCAGACCCACCCCTGGCTCCCCAGCCCAGGGTTCCAGTGCCAGGAAGAGAATTCCCCATAGCTTCTAGCTGTAAAAATCAGCAGAGATTAACACTGAGGGAGATGGAAGGCGGCTGGAGTCCCAGGCAGTTCCTCTTAAAGGGCCCTTGCATGGACTTACATGGACTCCCTCCTTCTGAGCTCCAGAACTGGGGAAGAAGCTTGAACAAAACCAGGGATACACAGTGAGCAACTGAATTGTCTGAAATCAGGGCCAGAGCTGCTGGGGGAACAGCTTTCCCTGAGACCCAGCCCACCCAACTTGTGAGCCCACTCAAGGTGTTTCCAGTGGCTTATCCATAAGAATGGCCTGTCTTGGTTCATAATTCACTTTCCTAAAATCTCTCAAATAAGAAGCATCTGGCCTCAGCATGTCCTGTATACCTCTCTAAGAGTCCTAGACCTGGCACTAGTGGCTGCTGGCTTTGGTTGGCAGCTTAGCCTTGCCTAGGCACCTCCAAGCCCAGCACAAGTAGCAGACATCTGCAGATCACTTTGTAGCTTATGTCACGTGGCCCTGGAAAGAATACAGGCAGCAGCTAACCTTGGCCTGCACCTTCCAGGAGACCCCATTGCAAGTATACCCGGTGGACAGCTTCAGACCACATCCAAGCACTACCTGACCACCTCCACAAATTACACACTCAAGGGGCGGACTCATTGGGCACCAGAGCCCTGCTGAAGTAAGTCCTGCTCTGTGGGGTGTGCCCCTGCACAGCTGATCCTCCACAGTTGCAGCTAGTCCTTGCAGCAGATCAGCCTGAGGGTAAACTCCTCCAATTGATGTCCCAACAGCAATCAACTACAACAAGAAGATGTACACAGCCCACACAGGGGAGGGGGCACACCTGGAGTACCCAGCTTGGGTGATCAGGGAGGTTGTGCCACTGGATCCTACAGAACATCTACTACATAAGGCCACTCTAAGCCAAGGAGACATGGCAGCTCTACCCAATAATATAAACAAATACAGGGAGGCTGCCAAAATGAGGAGACAAAGAAACATGTCCCAGATGAAAGAATAGAAAAAACATCTAGAAAAATAACTAAAAATAGAGACAAGCAATCTACTAGATGTAGAGTTCAAAACACTTGCTACAAGGACACTCAATGAATTTAGTGAGAACTTCAACAAAGAGATAGTAAGCATCAAAAAGGACATGAAAACCATAAAAAAGAACCAGTCAGAAATGAAGGATACACTAACTGAAATGAAGGATAATTTACAGTGAATCAACAGTAGAGTAGATGAAGCTGACAATCAAACCAATGATTTGGAATATAAGGAAGCAAAAAAAACACCTAATCAGAACAACAAAAAGAAAAAAGAATCCTAAAAAATGAGGATAGTGTAAGGAGCCTCTGGGAAAATTTTAAGTGTACCAACATTTGCATCATGGAGGTGTTGGAAGGAGAAGAGAGAGAGCAAGAGATTAAAAATCTATTTGAAAAATATTGACAGAAAACTTCCCTAACCTGATGAAGGAAATAGACATACAAGTCCAGAAAGTGCAGAGAGTCCCATAGAAGATGAACCCAAAGGAGCCCACACCAAGACATGTCATAATTAAGATGGCAAAGGAAAGACAAAGAGAGAATTTTAAAAGCAGCAAGCGAAAAGCAGTTAGTTACCTACAAGGGGGTTCCCATAAGACTATCAGCTGATTTCTCCACAGAAACTTTGAAGGCCAGAAGGGAGTGTTAAAAAATATACAAGGGATGAAAAGCAAGGACCTATAACCAAGATTACTTTATCCAGCAAGGCTATTATTTAGAAGCGAAGGACATATAAAGAGCTTCCCAGACAAGAAAAAGCTAAAGGAGTTCATCACCACCAAACCAGTATTATATGAAATGTTAAAGGATCTTCTTTAAGAAGAATAATAAGAAAAAAAGATTAAAAATACGAACAATAAAATGGCAATAAATACATATCTATCAGCCACTGAATCTAAAAAACCAAAATAAACGAACAAGCAGACCAGAAACAGACTCATAAACAAAGAGAACATTTGGTGGTTGCCAGGTAGGAGGAGGGTTGGAGGACTGGTGAAAAAGGTGAAAGGAGTAAGAAATAAAAATTGGTTGTAACAGAAGAGTCATGGGGATATAAACTACAGCATAGGGAATACTGTCAATAATATTGTAATAACTATGTATGGTGTCAGATGGGTGTGAGACTTATCAGGATAATCACTTAGTAAGTTATATACTATCTATTTACTGGGGTGAACACCTGGAACTAATATAATATTGTAGATGAACTGTAATTGAAAAATAAAAGGTAATTAAAAAAATAAACTTCTAAAAATAAATTTACATACATTTTTCAAGAATGAAGTTATGGTTTGATTCAATGTGCACTTGTATTTTACTTACAGACTTACCAGAGGTATAGTATAGTCCTTTGACAGAGGCACCCTTAGATGCCCATTTATACATATATGTCCCTCCACCTGGAGATGGACTACTTACCATAACATGAGTCTGTAACTGAGCAGGAGGCAGCAAAATCTATCTGTAGAAATGAATCCTCATTCACAGCAATATCTGTGGTGACTACATAACGGGTGCTGGCCTTTTCGATGAAGACCAAGGCATCACCAGTAGAGCCACATACAGGCATCTTGGTGCCTCCGGGGTGAAGTAGCCATTTCCTGCTGTCCAGAGTTGTGAAATCATCCTCCAAGACTGTATTACCAGAAATATTTCCTCCAATAAGAATCTGCAATGTATTTAAAAAAAAAAAATCACAAAATTTCAATTCTGTTTTAAGATATGAGAAAGTACAGTATTTTTTGTTTGTTTTTAGCTGTCAGATTGCTCAGAACTGGCATTATACAGCAAACACAATGTTAGGGGGCCTTTCAGAATGTTCTTGTTTATGTGGTCTGCTTGCCCATCTGGCAAGAAACTACAGAAAACAAATGAAAGGATTGACAAAACCATTCACAGCCTTCATGGGCCAATTTGTGCCTTTGGAAACTACATGTGCCCAAGCTGGAAAAGCAAAGTTTGGCTTACATGTGATTATTTTCTGTGTAAAATTTCTATTTAAGGACAGTTGTACCCTAAGGCATTTCAGTTTAATTCTTTTCATGGATTCTACAGTATGTTAACTGGTTCTTTGAGTTCTATTTGATATGTGTTTTATTATGTATGAAGATCTTTTAGAGTTGTCCAAAGGATGTTAGGGAGCTTTACTTATTTTTTTCTTCGAAGTCTAGGAAAGAGGATTTGGGAGTTACTGCATGTGCACCAAGGCTAATCTGCACATTTTCCTTTTCAGAGAATTGTAACCTTGTATCACGCTTGATAACGTCCATCTATCCATATGGCAGAATCCTCTCTGAGCAGGACCTGGGCCTTCTGTTGTGTCATTTATTTTTATAGGCTCAGGCAATTGAAGGAAAAGAGAATGAAAGGAAGCTAAATACCATATCTAATTTAGCTGTGAGCCCTTGGGCTAGTCACTTAACGGTCCATCCTGGGCTTCCTCTATTGAACTGGGGGGTTGGACTAAGTACTATCTAAGGGCACATTCAGACCAAGTGACAAAATTATAACAGCTAATCCTAAAAGGACTGACCTGGTCGATAACCCAGGGACTATAAAAGTGTCCATTTTCAGATGGTTGCCACCAGCGAAGTCGAGTAGAAGCAGAACGGGCTTTCATGGGTAGTTCCAGGGCGATGTACCTGCCCACGTTGCTGGAGTTGCTGAAAAGGAACTCTTGAAGGAGACTCCATGAGAGGCCACCACTGAGAGAATATTGCAGAAGCACAGGTTGGCTCCTGGGATCTGGAACACCTTTACCACATCCCAGTCTCATGAAGAACTGCACAAATCTGACATGAGTGAAATTTACTTCAGTGAGAAATTCACACCATTAGCAAAAGACAAGCACACAGGATAATATAGAAAATGTACGGCTTTAATGAATATAATCACTTAACGAATGTCCAAAGAAATAATTTCAAGCCCAATTTTCCTTTTTAATGTGAAAGGGAGTTAATAAAATGTGAAATCTGAAAAAAGGCAATGTGAAATCTGCACCCATATTTATATTTTGTGTCCCTTCACAGAGGTGAGTCTGAGGAAAGTGAGCATTTGCTGTACCCTTTGGCTATTCTATAAGAAGACAGGAGGGCTCCAAAGACTGTCCAGGTTTGGGAGTGTGTATTATTATCTATTTAAGATAAATTTGGATCCTTGTCCTTAGTATTGGAAACTGGAAGAATATAATTAATGTAGTTTATGTCATTTATTGGCAAAATTGTCCCTTCTCAGGTTATACCAGTAGTTTTTATACCTCATATTATTGGTTTTGGGAGACACATTTAAATTCACCAGTTGTAACACCTCTTTGTAAAAGGCCAGGCATCTTTTGGAAGAGGCGTGTCAAGCCTGGGCCTCTTTCTGTCTTTTGTGCCAGGGTCAGGGGAGCATGAGTGTGTGGTAGCAGTGATGGTGGGTTGTGCCAACCTCTGACTATTGCTGGGTCTGAGATGGATGATACTGGCCATTGAGAACTGTGGTGGCCAGCCAGTGCAGCCTTTCCAGCTGGCAGGGAGGTGAACAGAGTGGCAGCAAGCAGCTAGGGTGCCAATGAAAACGAGCTCACATGTTATCTTTGGCAGGCAAACTGCTGGTGCCTGGTCTGGCTGCTGTGCTACCTGGTAATGCAGAATAAACTTCATGTGTAACCCAATGCACACACCCAATTATGTACGCGTATCACACATAAGAAATATATTGGGGCTTGTAATAAAAGTTATAGTTTCATATATAAAACCATGCATTCCTCATGGGTTCCTCTTCTCCCCCATCTCCACTAACTATGTATTCATTTATCTTATAACCTGAGAAAATTGGGATTTTACATGGAGCATTCTGAGGTCAATATATGTAAATCCTACACAGCATGCTACTGAGATGAGATAAATAATGGAGCTTTTACCATTGGCATAATGAAGAAAAAAAACAAACCATGGTTAATGCCTAGTGATGTTTATATCTATAAAAATAATAATCATTTACAGAGAAAAACTTTTAGCACACTGTCTACTTGTATTGGGAAAATGTTTGTATTAATTTAGTCATAGATAAACCATATCAGAATTATTTAGAAAAACCTAATAATTTTTAAATTAGAGAACTCAGCTGCCAATGATAAATCTGAAATAAAAGAGCATCAAATTAAATCATATGCATTAAAATAGGATGGTGATAAATAAAATCTTGCTTCCTCTAACTGTAAAATTACCATCTCACAGATAGAATTATATTTTCTATGGAGCATAATCAAATTTATAATTCAATAAATAAAAGACTTAGGAAGAAGAGGAGGATAATATGTTATGATGCATTTAAATTTACTCTGAAATGCTTCAAAAACCAAAAACAATTTTTTTGTTCACTTGCAAAAATAGGTCAGGGTTGCATTTTATACATGTTAAGTTGTCTTTTTTATTTTCCTGGCTAAGTTTTTGGCTCATCAAATGATCAAAGGATACACATCTTGACAGGACATAATCCTCTGAGTCAGTTTTAGATGTTTGTTTCTGAGTGACTGTGCTCAGTTTAGAAAATGAGCGCTTAGGATGTTTGAGCGAATCATTGGACACAAATGCTTATAAAGAATAAGGCTACATTTCAATTGCTAATGGATAAAAAGTTAATTGTGAATAATTGAGGGTATATATATTTCAATTAAGCTTTCTACTAAGCATGGTGTAAATAATTTCTATACAGTCCAAGTGCTAATGAAAAGTATTCTGTAGAAGATGGATAAACAAGATGTAATGTTATTTTCCTGATATTAAAGTAAGTAAAATATTGCCATTTCCTAGTCACCATCTTGTAAAATACCAGATATTAACTTTTGTCTGTTTATGTTTCATTTCTGATCTAGTTATTGTACATCTCTCTTTCAATTTTAGAATAAAAATTATGTAAACTGTGCCTTAATGAAGTCTTTGATAAGAGAGAAACAGCATTTCCTACAGAGGGCCTTGAGATCTCTGCTTCTTTCTGATTCAATTATGTTCTTTCACTGTACATTACAATGTAATTTTCCAACAGCATTAAAAAATGATTACCTAGCATGTGATAAATCCAGATCTCGTGTCATCAACATGCGCAAGCCATCTTCATTGAAAAAAAGGTTGTTTCCACTAGAAAGGATTCCACACTTCCGAGATGGCTTTCCACCACTCATTAAGAGGAATCTATCAGATTCTAGCTGACCTGAAAAAGGCAAAAAATGTGGTTTACCTATGACTTCAATTATGGTTATATTATTATTTTAAGAAATATGGTAAGTGCATCGTGCAGTTTT
Source organism: Miniopterus natalensis (assembly GCF_054644295.1). NCBI lineage: Eukaryota > Metazoa > Chordata > Mammalia > Chiroptera > Miniopteridae > Miniopterus > Miniopterus natalensis. The sequence continues at coordinate 46,023,865 of NC_142090.1, read as the reverse complement.
AAAATATGAAGTCTTAAACATCAAAGTCATAGATTTTGGAATTAGAGGTCTCTTCAACACTTTAGCATGTTTGAATTGTTTAACCTTGGCTATATAATTTAAGGGTCCACATGACAGCAGGAGGGGGCCTTTTCCTAAATATCTATAGTCTAGGAGGATGGGTCCTTCCTTTCTGCTCCTCTACATTGCAAAAAAAAAAAAAAAAAAAAAGACACTGGTTAGTCAGGTAGTGATTCAGGGCAAAATAAGAGAGGGTAATGTGGCCTTTTCACAGCCTCTTCACTGTGTCCTTGCTACTGTGAGGACAGTATCAGAGAAGTGTTACATATTTTTAAAAACACAGTTTTAATGGGAGAAATTTCAGTATAATTTGATGTTTCCTATTAAACAGTATTTTTCCAAACCAGTTCTCACATCTCCTCAGATATTCATCTTTGATTTAGTTCAGTTTTTTGGTTGTGGTACAATGCACGTACCACAGAATTTACCATTTTCATGGTTTTAAAGCGAACACTCAGTGGCACTCAGCACATTCGCAATGTTGTGTAACCATCACCACGACCTAGTTCCAGAACTTTATCGTTACCTGTAAAGAAAGCCTTTTCCCCATTAGGCAGCCACTCCCCATTTTCCTCTCACTCAGCCCCCGGCAACCACTAATCTGCTTTCTGTCTCTGTGGATTTGCTTATTTTTGATGATTCATATAAATGGAATCATACGATACAGCTTTTTGTGTCTGACTTCTTCATTTGCATAGTGTTTCAGGGTTCATCCCTGTTGTAGCAAGTATCAGTATTTCATTCCTTTTTATGGCTAAAAAATATTCCACTGTATCGATATGCCTAACTATAATTTTAGAATGTAACTTAAAGCCATAAATATAAAAATTCTATTGATAACTTGGGAAAAAGAAAAAAATCTTTAATCCCATTATCCTAATAAAGACAGCTATACCAATTGTTTAGGACTTTCTCTTATAAGCATGTTTTTCCATAGTTTTATCAGAGTGCATATCCAAAGGATATATAATTGTGAATAATTCCAATTATTACATTATATACATTTTTCTATGTTGCAACATTATCTTCACATATAATATTAGATTCTGGTATAACTGAGGTACAGAAAGTGATAAGAGGCTGCTTAATGAGTTAGTGATAAAGCAATTACAGGGATTTATATCTCTGGAAACTTTTCCCTCCACCCAAGAATATTAACCGGCTATAGACATTTTTCTAAAATTACCATTAACGAGAAATTACATGTGATCGAAAAAGTGGTGAAAATAGCCTTAGTTTTTCTCAATTCTGGTCTTGTTCACTCTCACTGACTATTGTTTCAAAAATGGAACCTATACAATTTAGAACTAAATGAAGGCTTGGGTGGTTTCAATTGTAGTGATAAAAAATGAAATAGTAGAGTGAAATTTAACAGTTACTTCCACATTACAAATTCTGTTTAATATGTAAGCTTTTTCACAAAGCTACATATAACTTATAAGAAAAGATTACCTTCAAAATCATCCTTGAGAAAATCAGGATTTTTGGTGCTTATTTTACAGGTAGGACCTGAGTAGCCAGGATCACATATGCACTTGGTTCCATTGATACAACTCCCATGTCCATTACACATCTCTTCACATTGGGGGCCAATATAGACATTATCAATGGCCCATGTCACTGGCTGAGAGCCAGCAGGGTAAAATCCTTGGTACCATCTGAAACGCACAGATCTGGAAAAGAGGTACAAGGCTTTCAAAATCTAATCAACAGAACAACATACTTTTGAAGTAGGCACATCTGATCAGTGAGCAGTGGGCAGTTACTATCACTGCACCACACTCATGAATCGGAAAATATAATTCAACGTGTTGGGAACACTAACTCCATTCCTCAATAAGGTTCTTGCTTTCTGTAAGCCCTTCCCAGTTTTACCACCATCTCAAAATTCCAACTGATGTTTTCAAGATTCATCCGTGAATGAAATATCAGAATTTCATTCCTTTTTATGACTGAGTAATATCCCATTGTATGGGTATACCAACTTTATTTATCCATTTACTGGTTCATGGACATTTGTTTGTTTCTACCTTGTAGCTATTGTGAACAGTGCTTCTATGAACATTCATGAGAAAGTATTTGCTTAAGTACCTATTTTCAATTCTTCTGGGTAAAGTAGTAAAATTGCTGGCTCATATAGCAAATAACTAGTCCTTCAATTTCTCTCTTTTCCATAATTTTTATGGAAATTTCCATTATTAAAGTTATCAAAGGTGTAGGTATTTAAAAGCATACTTATTTTCCCTATCTGCTGTGAACTCCTAGAAGCCAATCTCCATGCCTCTTTCTTCTTTGCACTCATTCATAGTGCCCTGTGCAGTGTTTTATATACAGTGGATGTTCAATAAATGTTTGCTGTATGATATTTGTTGTGAAAAGCCTTAAGAGCCATACTAAGATGTTTTGGATTTTATTCTATTGGCAAGAGAGAGCCCCAGTAGATTATTTTAAAGAGAGGAGTGAAAAAATCAAATTTATTTTTAGACAGATGTCTCTTATTTCTTAATTTCTTTTTAAATCAAAGGCAATTTTCCTTTTTATTTGTAAGTAAATCATCTTATATTATTGATGAAAAGTTATACCCCTTGGAAATAATCTACATATTTAGGTAGGAGTCCAGAAATAGTTTATTTTATTATGTACAAAATTCAGTTCAAAGAAGATGGATTTATTTTAGAGGGGACAGATAAAGAGATGGCATGTATATTCATTTTTGTACCTTATGAATCTGTCCAGTTCTCAATTATCATGAAAACCAAATTCAGAATAATTTTAAAACAGAAATTAGAAGTCAATATTAGAAGCCTTTGTTTCTAAAGTTTAGTAGAGAGTAAAGCAGATGGAATCAACTTCCCACATATAATTTTAACCTCAATTTCATTGTTAATATCAAGACTCTATATTAAGCTGCCCCCAAAATGCCAGTTCATAATTAAATTTTATTTTCAAATACTTGTCAGAGTTTAGTCTTGGCAAGAAGCACTTCCTACCTTTTGAACTTTCAGACTGCTGAGCTGAGGGAAATGGCTGGAGTGTTTCTTTGAACAAAAGCTTGCATGGATTTTTTTGAACTTCTTATTTATTCAAGTGTTCTGAATACAAATGAACCACCTTGGTTGGATATTTATTATTGTTCACCTGCCTTGACACAGAAACTGCAAGTGCTGTGATAAATGGGCTGAAGGGTCTAGTCTCACTGTGGCTGCCTTCTGCTGAAATCTTATTTTGAAAATCTCTCACTGCCACTCTCCCTGGTGAATGTCAGCGTCTGTTCTCCCAAGCCAGTGGTATTCAAAAGGACCTGTTCTTTAAATGTAAACTTAAAATTTCAAGCACACAACAGTGCTTTCATTAAATAGGGGTTTTGGTTGACTCATTATGAAACTGTATAAAGCAAAAGCAATTAGGAGTTTTAAAGACAAAAGGACTCTAGACGAAAAGGACACAAAGGTGATGTGAATAAAATTCAATGGAAGTTCAACACTTACGCTTCAAATGTGAACTGACTACATATGGAGGCAAAAGTGGTCATTTCTGCATCTGAAAATATTTAAAATAATTTTTATGGTGCCCATTGTCCAGTAAATGCACAGAAAGGAGTAATGTAACCATGGGTCATATATATATTTTTTAGCATCTAGCACTTGTGCCATTATTATGTACTGTGCTGAATACAGTCCAAGGGATGGCTGACTGAGTTGGAGAAAATTTAACTTTTGCCTTCCAGCAATTCATGCCTGTGTGGGTTTTTAAAAGGAGTGTTAATTCTTTTCCAGAAACAAGGACTAGACAACACTATGAAGGCACATTCTTCTCTTTGCAGAAATGGTTGAAGGCAGTTGGAAAGATAGGTTCATACCATTGTGGGAGTGGGCATGCCTCCTCAACAGATTTACTTTCTTTTCATAGAAACAGAAATGACATGGAATACAAATAACATGACGGTCTAAGTTCTGTGCTTTTATAATTGAAGAAGGTATATTTTAAACAGACACTCAAAAGCAGTTGGTGAACATACTGATGTCTACATTTCTCTTGTTCAAATTTCCAAATTACATTGCCATGCCTTATGTGCAAACACAGGCTCGTTCGTGGACATGACCAAATGCTTAGTGAGGAGGCACCAGGGTGCCACAGCACTGCCTTGGCGTGGGTCTCCTCACTCAGATCCTCTGATGGGCAGAAATTTGTGACCTTATTTTGCACTCCTTTAAATAGTATTCTTTCCATGTGGGAACTTGCTGAAGCAAGTCTCAGTTGTCAAGGCAACCTAAAGTCATGGCCTACAACCTGTATGTAGGGTAGTTTTCTATTTAATACTTAGCTGGGCAATTAGAGGAAGTTAAAGGTCCATTAAGGAAATAATCCAGAGCTTCTCAGTAATAACATAATGGTCATAGTATTGGTTACAGGTGCCTAAGTGATTGGCTCTCCGGGCCTTTTCCCTGCCTACACTACCCATAAGCAGGGATTTGGGGCAGCAGTGCTTCTGTTGGAATACTTGGCTTTCTGGTCATGGCTGATTGGTTCGGATTTTCTTTTCTAGAAATGTGGAATCATGAGCTCCAGAAAATGAGAGCCGTGGTTGCTGAATGATATTAATATCTGCATGATAAAAATGAGGATCACAACTTCTGTTGCTAGTGGCCTTGCACTTCCTGAGTGGGGTCCGTGTTATTCCCCAGTACGTTACCCACAAGTTCTTCCACTTTTTAATGTTTCTTTACATTTCTTGCAACATAGAATCTTAAATAATACAACTGATTTTGGATAAAAAGTTTTTCCTGAGCTACCTCGCCCAATTTTTTAACAGACAAGCTCATCCTCCCTACCCCAATCCCCCCGGCACTATAGCAGTGCTCTGGTTGTACTGGTTAAATCCTCAGCTCTACCTGTTCCTACAGTCTCCAGAGACTCTCCCTGCCTCCTCACCTGTCTCTTCTAAAGATCCTTGAGGCTATTTTGCTTAGTGATGCTTTTTTTTTTTTTTTTTTTTAAAAAAACAGTTACACTGTCTATTAGAATAATATCCTGTTGTAAATAGCAAGAATTAATAAATAACATTCAACAACAAAATATTAAAGCTCTTAAAAATTAAATTATAAAATTATGCTGCTTATATGAAACTGAGTCAGTAAATTTATGTTCAAAGAGAATGCAGACTTGAAAATTCCCTTTAACCCGTTTGGAAAAATACTAGTAGTTTTGCTTGAACACCCAAGACTTCTAATTAGTGCTGAATTTCACATTGGGAATCTAAATCTATTTCCCTCTTGAAAGAATAGTATTAATACTTTCTTCTTTTTTTGACATACCCTGAAAGAATAAGTTCTTTATTTTGAGGGAAAACACAAATTTTGAGGGAGGCTGCTCTGTTGACTTCCTCTCTCTTTTTAAAAACTTTATTGTTGACACTATTACAGATGTCCCCCATTTCCGTCCCCCTTTCCCCACTTCCACCCAGCCCCCAAACCTCTCCCTTGGCCCTCACCAAACTATTGTCTGTGTCCACGGGCTATGCATATATGTTTATTAGCTAACCCCTTTACCTTCCTTTACCTTACCTCCACCCTCCTCCCCTCTGACATTTGTCAGTCTGTTCCATGTATCCATGCCTCTGGTTCTATTTTGTTCATCAGTTTATTTTGTTCATTAGATTCCACATATAAGGGAGATCATATGGCATTTGTCTTTCTCTGCCTTGCTTATTACACTTAGTATAATAATCTCCAGGTCCATCCATGCTTTTTTTTTTTTTTTTTTTTTTTTTTTTTTTTACAGCTGCATAGTATTCCATGGTGTAAATGTACCACAGCTTTTTTATCCACTCATCTGCTGATGGGCACTTGGGCTGTTTCCAGATCTTTGCTATCATAAATAATGCTGCTATGAACATAGGGGTGCATAGAGTCTTTCTGATTGGTGTTTTGGGATTCTTAGGATATATATCCAGAAGTGGGATTGCTAGGTCCATAACAAAAGGCAGTTCCATTTTTAATTTTTTGAGGAAACTCCATACTGTTTTCCATAGTGGCTGCAACAGTCTGCATTCCCACCAGCAGTGTACTAGGGTGCCCTTTTCTCCACATTCTTGCCACCACTTGTTGTTTGTTGATTTATTGATAGTAGCCATTCTACAGGTGTGAGGTGATACCTCATTGTAGTATTAATCTGGAATCCCCTGATTAGTGACCTTGAGCGTTTTTTCATATGTCTATTGCCCATCCGTATGTACTCTTTGGAGAAGTGTCTATTCAGGTCCTTTGCCTATTTTTTAATTGGATTGTTTGTCTTCCTGGTGTTGAGTTGTATTAGTACTTTATATATTTTGGAGATTAACCCCTTATCAGATGAATAATTGGTGAATATGTTCTCCCATATGGTGGATTCCCTTTTTGTTTTGTTGATGGCTTCTTTTGCTGTGCAGGAGCTTTTTAGTTTTGATATAGTCCCATTTGTTTATTTTTTCCTGTGTTTCCCTTGCCCTCAGAAACTTATAGGCAAAAATATTGCTCTGAAAGATGTCTGAGATTTTACTGCTTGTTTTCTTCTAGGATTTTTATGGTTTCATGACTTACATTTAAGTCTTTTATCCATTTTGAGTTTATTCTTGTGTATGGTGTAAATTGATGGTCTACTGAATTTTTTTGCATGTACCTGTCCATTTTTTCCAACCCCATTTATTGAAGAGACTGTTTTTACTCCATTGTATGTTCTTGCCTCTTTTGTCAAATATTAATTGAGTGTAATGGCGTGGGTTGATTTTTGGGTGCTCTGTTCTGTTCCATTGATCTATATGCCTCCTCTTGTGCCAATACTGTTTCACTTGCTCTCAACTGTAAACCTACTTTTGCCCCACCTTGTATATATAACAAGAATGCTGACAGAGGGTGCTGGCTGGTGTGGCTCAGTTGGTTGGAGCATCGTCCTATACACCAATAGGTTGTGGGTTTGATTCCAGGTCAGGGCACATACCCAGGTTTTGGGTTTGGTACCTGGTTGGAGAGCATATATATGGGAGGCAACCCATATGGGAGGCAACCAAGAGATGTTTCTTTCTCTCTCTCTCTTCCTTCCTCTCTCTCTCAAATCATTAAAAACATATTCTCAGGTGAGGATTAAAAACAACAACAAAGAATGCTGACAGAGATTGAAAAAGTAGAAATACCTGAGAAAACAGTGCTGACAATTTTTTTGATGAGACACCAGAACATTCTGTGGGCTTCTATCCTCATATGTCTTTTTCCAGCATAAGAAACATAGGTAAATATTTGAAAGTCATAAAATTCTAACTGCATTTATATTGTGATGGAGGAGGGAATGGGGAAGGGTTACAACATTAGGGGAAAATCATATTTCTGTTGTTTCCTAATTGATCTAATAAAGAACCATGAGGATATGAGCCCCCTGACAGAGTACCATCCCTGGTGTGCTCTTTTATTATTTTTTAAAGTGTGTTTTTAAAAAAATTGATTTCAGAGAGAGGAAGGAAGAGGGAGAGATAGACACATCAATGATGAGTAGAGTCATTGATCAGCTGCCTCCTGCATGTCCCCTGCTGGGGATCAAGCCTGCAACCCAGGCATGTGCCCTGACCGGGAACTGAATCCCCACCTCCTGGATCATAGATTGATGCTCAATCGCGGAGCCATGCTGCTCAGGCCCTGGTGTGCTCTTTTAAATCTATCTTTAAACCATAAGTTAGTAGTATGTTAGCTCAGTCTCCCACGTTTTAAACATATATCAGTCTGTTTCAAGTGAAGAACTGAAGAAGAAATGTAAGGTGGAAATTTCCCCCTGATAAAGTCAAGGAGAAAGGATGATGTCAGGAAGAAAACTGTCAAATGAGAAATAAATGTGGCATGGAGCAGCAGGGCCTTACCCGCAAAGGTGCAGCTTCCCAAAGTGCACCACCTCTCTTCTCCAGCCCTGGGTGGTCCCTGCATAGTAGGTGCTGCTCGGGTGGTGCTCAGTGGAGCACAAGGAGCTGACCTGGCTGCTGCTGTGGTAGCAGAGGGGGAGCAGCAGGTGCCAGGTTGCCCCAAAGTCCCTTGAAAATTCCAGTCTGACTGGGTCAGCAGATGAACTATCAGTTGAACAGCCAACGTTGATCTTGGGGAAGAAAAAAAAATGAATCAATTTACCTCCAAGCAACAAGCCTTGTAATGATTCCCCATTTCATTATTTCCTTGAGTCCATTTCCTAGGAGCTGTCCTGCTGAAATATTTAACACTATGAAACTCTGTTTTGCTTGAGCAATATCATATATTACCTTTAAATAATACTTTTTCATAAAGAAACTCCACTGGTCTCATGAAAAATTTATTTTTCCTCATTTTATAAAAAACTAAGAAGAGGGTAGGGCAGAGGCTGGCACAGAATTCCAAATCTTACCTTTGGCCTATTTTCATAACCAGCCAAACCAATAGTAATAGTAATGACAAGACTATTTCCCTAATTCCAACCATTAGTTTTTTCTAGTCTGCTAGACAGAAAGACCTTCTATTTTCCTTCTCGTGACACCTTTGAAATACATGCAATCCCACTTTTGCACGAGGAGAATCTTAAACATGTATTTAATGTTAAAATACCATTTCCCTGGCACAGGGAGAGCATTCTCAGAAAGACCTTTTTAACCATTAAGGAAATAACTGCTCCATTCCTTTTCCCATGTTTTCAAGTAAATTAAACTAAAACTTAATTAAATATGTGTATGCGATTTTATCTTCTGAAATCTTTCCCTCATCCCATTGTTATTAACATTTTCTTGCTATCATAGCAACTGGATATATTTATATTTATATAATTTATTGATAGTTGTTGAACTTGCTTCTCGTACCTCTGGAGAATAAACTATTGAGATTTGATACCCTTTTAAACTCTAGGCATTTGTTTCTACCTGTATTCTTTTGACAACAGAACTCTTAAGAGCCAGAGGTGCTACTTTTTATTAATATTTAAAGCATAAGAGTTAGAAAACATAACAGAAAGTTATTTAAGTAACTTAAAATAAAATTAGAAAATATTATAAAAAGAATAGATACAGAACAATTTCTTCACTAAGGCATCATTTGGTCCCAGACCTTTGAGATGTAAAAGACACCTCTAATTTAGAGAATATAGAAAGAGTTACTCTAAAACAAATATTCAAAACTGTGTTGATGCAATTAGACTTTTTTTAAGTAAGTGTGCCCAATGGTTGGTATGGACTTGATAAGACACGAGCATCTTTGGACGTTAGTACTACTGAACATTGGCATAATGCACCTTTGGTTCTGCTAATTTTATCTAAGTTTTTGAAATACATAAAGTGTTTTTTTATATATTATTAATTGCTTTCTTGAAAAATATAGAGTTCATGAGTATTAATGAAATACCCACAGAAAATATATTTGAAATTATAAAAACAATGCAGTATTATTTTAGCTATAAAATTCATGACACCATGGTAAATATTATACAAATGTGCTGATGATATAGACTGTAGTTACATTGACTTGGGCCCTAAATAACACATAAAAATTGTGAAAATAATAATACTAGAATAGTATGGTTCTTTTTATATTTATAGCACTTAAAATAATTTATTTCAACAACTTCCCATTGTAATAGATATGAGATTATGTTATAAATAAAAGACAAAAATTCAGAAATAAACCTTAGTATGACAATTTGTTCCACTAATAAAAGTGAGTTATGATGTAATACCTGTTTTGTCCTTTTATAAAAATAGCCATAATGCATGAAATTATCTGAGATTTTTTTCTTTTTTCCAGGCTTTGTTCAAGATGAAATTTAAAGCATTTCTGATAGAACAAGACAAGTACCTCAAATTGTATGATGGTGTTCTCGTTCACACCGAGGTCACGAGTGGTAATGGAATGCTCACCAACTTCATTTGAAACAAACACCATAGCTGAATCTTCCTCTCTGTTATACAAAAAACAACAAGGAATTGATTTAGGCAAAAGTTCATTGTGATTTGTATATAAGCAGTTGTTTTATTTTTAGTTTCTGAATTAAATACTTACGGTGCCCCCTTTGAAGAATATGGGCAATAAAGACCAATGTTACCACCAGGATAGAAAAACCAATTGTCTTCTCTGGGCCCAAAGTCAAATGTATCCAGAAGCATCACAGGGTTGTTTAAATTATTTCCATCAATAATGAAGTCATCAATAATCCAGATTTCTTCTTTCTTACCTAAGGCATTTTTGGATAAAGAAAGTTTTTCCAATGGCGAAAATCAGATGGATATTTTGCTCATGGAAGAAAGTAAAGGACAGAAGGAACTTTGTAACAACAGGTTAAACATATGCCTCTAGACAAAGAAACACTAACTATACAACAATGTATTTACAGTGATTATAGTAACAGTGTAAAACAAATTAAGCTTTCAATCATATTAAATTGACACAGGATGGAACAGCCTTATTAATTCAAGAAAGATGTGACAAACAGCTTGTGAAAATGTGGCACCTTTTTCATCACAGTGGTGCTACAAACCTTCCCACCACAAGAGTGAGCTTTGAGTTTGTTTTTGTGGTTTTGGGAATATACAAGACATCTGGTTCTGTGAGGATGGGCAGTCAGCCTGCAGACTTAGAACGGAGGTACACTAACTAGTCTATCCAAGGAGCAACTCATGACGTTTAGAGTTAACCCATGGTTTAGCATCATGCTTTTGTCAGGCTGAAGGGCCATGGCTATTAAAACATTGCCTGATGTATAATTTTATTTAATTGTTAAAAACTACACAGAATAAAATAGTCTGTTATATACTTAATTTTTTTCTTAATGCTTTCCAAAACATCTATGTTTATTTAAAGATATGTGGAAATATACAGAAAACTAGTAAAAATCACTGCTTTGGCTGTCATAAAATTTGATTTATGACTTGGGCTGGGTGTTTAGGAAGATATTACTAAGTAGATAATCAGGGCAAACCCAGGCTACTTTTGCAAAATTGAACTGAAAACAGGATGATGAGACCATGCCAAGCAGCGACATCCAGATTTCCCAAGATTGCTTTTTCACTGATTCCTACTTTTAGTACATTTCTTACAAAATATAAAAAAGGAGCTGTAAACAGGAGCCCATAAAAGTAACCTGATGATTTAAATGGTCTTCTCTCTTTTTCTCTCTCTCACTTTGGAAGCAGTTGGTAAAAACAATAAAGAAAAATCAGGTAAGCATTGGAAACAAAACAAAGACAATATCCTTTGGATGGTGAAACTGTTTGCATTCCTCTGTGAATTTTTATCTGGTCCAAATATAAAAGATTATATTTAATATAATATAAAAGGGCCAAAACATAAAAGATTATGCTTTCTGTTCACAATAAGTTAAAAGTACTTATTTTGACTTATTAGTTATAAAGGAAATAGGTTAGATTTTAGAGATGGCAGTACATTTTTTATTTATTTCTGTGTTACCTCTGCAAAGAATCTGCTTAATGTGTATCTCTGTGCTTACATAGGCCATTAAATGCATAATTTGGTAGATTCTGGTCCTTTATAATCAGCAGTTAATAGAAATATAGGATGTGATAAAACATTAAAAATTTGCAAAATCATTTTCTTTAACCATTTGAAAATGCTATTAAATTATACATTCACTTTGCCTTATCAACTGAAACAAGTGTATGTGCTAAGAATATTTTATCCACCTAAGGCACTATCTGCTTGGTGTAAGCCCTCTCACTTTATCATGGCATTTTGCTATAATGTTCTATCTCACTAATGAAATGCCACACTCAGAAGAACTAAGTGAATTCAGCAAAAATGTAGTTACAATTGATGACTGCCTAATGGTAATACTGAATTATTTTTTAAAACCGTAGACCTGTGACAAGATGCAGCTATATTTACATCATCAAGAGGATTTGTAAGTCAAATATGAAGAGATGATAAAGATATATATAAAGTTAAATATTAATTGAGACTACTTAAAAGTGAAACATAAAATGTGTGTGATGAATAGCTAAGTTACTCAGTTGATAAACACTTCCTCCCACCTTAGAAACAAACTTATCAACATGCCACAGTCAGTTTTGGTCATAAGAGAACATGTGCATTTTTACCGTTATTATAAGGCTGCCAGAGTCTGAATCTTGTAGCATTGGTTTGGGCAGTGTATGGCAAAGGAACATTAATGAAAAGTATGTTCATCATTTGAGGGAAATAAAATTCATCCATCAGGTGCCAAGTGATTCCCCCGTTGATGGAGAATTGTAATAGAATAGAGTGAGACCTCTCTGGAGTACCTAGAAAGAAGGTAACACAAACATAAACCACATTGTGCTAAAAGGGGAAACAGTATGATGCTCTTACACTCTTCTTTTGGCATCCATGCATAAGCCAGCTTATAGTCACATCAAGGCTTTATAGTCCAAATGCTTCGGAGGAAACTTAAAGTAATGACAGGTCGAATTTTCTCTGTGAATATATCTCAAAAAACACAACAACTCTTGGATTTTCACACAATAGTATCTCCCTCTTTCCCCAGCTATAAACGCACATCTTTCTGTGTTTCATTTAGGAAATATCACATCAAAAATTTTTGATTCTATAGGCATCACAGCTTTACAGAGGGTCAAACATTTAAATCTCAGGATACAAACAAAAATCTACTTGAAAATTTGTTATATCCAAATGGTATTATTTGTCAAGAAAGTTATTTAGTTAATATGAAAGGTCAGAATGACAAAGGGTTGGTTTTTTAAATTCATATCTGTAAAAGAAAATCCAAAATTTCTTTAAGTTAAAATTTTTTAATTTTACAATTCTTACAGCTAGAAAGTAGTAGTGGCAAAAGACTCAGGGACATGATGATAAATTTAACCACCACAGAACTAGTATGATTATTATAACTATATGAAATTATTATAAAATCAGTAACTTTACCCTTATATTAAGATGAATTTTATTATAGAAGAACATTTGTTAACATTTATGTACCCAAATTTGTGTTAGCTCTGCCATATGATAAAATTTATGGACCTCAAATACATTATTTCTCTGTGGATAAGGAATTGTGCATGGGAGAATTTTCTTGAAGGGAAATAATTAAATCATACCCATAGAAATAACCTACCTTTTGCTATAAATCTAAGTGAAAACTGGACATACATGGTATTGGTACAGTCTAGATCTCTTGAAATTAGCATCCTTAGTCCTTCCTGAAAACAAAAACATATATGTTAAGCAATTTTATTTCATTCGAAAAATTATTTTTCTTTGATTTTATACACCATAACTTGGATCAGCTAAATGATAGGTACATACACTTAATGATCATGGAGCCATATTCAGTCCAATTTAAAAGGAAAAATTGAGTTTCCACTTTCTTAAAGGCTTTCATTCCCTGTGTCTGAATGACACAATTTCATTATCTCAACTCTAATCTCAAATCTCACACTTTGCTTTGATTTAGATGATAAGAAGCAGTGCAAAAATGATAGCATTATACATCTACAGGCCTTTTAAAAAAATAGCCTCCTTTGATCACAGCATGCCGTGAGAGGACCAACGAGGAAACAGATGGAAAATGTGCCAAGTGCTCCTGCTGGAAGCTGGGAACTAATAGGTTACCTTTTCAGGGTTCCAAGGAGTCTTAGGAACTTACTACTCCTTTGCACACTGACAACCCCAGGAGGCCCTCATTCAGGCTGACACAACCCCTTCTGGCTGGTCAAGTTAAATAAGGCATAGCTAAGCAAGTCCTCGTGCCCAGACTGTAACCGCTCATGCAGAGAAGCCAAAGACGGAGGAAAATGATCACTTTAGCTTTAGCAATTTTTCCTGCTAATTAACTATTTCTGGTTGCCTGGTATTGACAGCTCCATAGCTTGTTTTCTCCATGTGTTCACAGGACTGTGGCGACAGCCGGTAAAATAAAATTTTACTATGCAAATGTCCTAAGGTCCAAACAGGCCTTTTTGTTTCTCAGCTGTGACTTCTGAATGAAGTAACTCTTTGGTGGTGAAGGGCTCTGTGACACTGAGTGGACACTGTTAACTGATTTTTTAATTATCAATCAATAAATACCAAATGTACTTAGGCAAAGCAAATTCTTCCTCTTCTTTATAACATTTATTATAGAGCACATTCCTCAGTAGCTGAAAAGTTTTAAGTAGAACTGATTTTATAATATTGTCCACACCATGCTGTGTTAAAAAACTGACACCTACTCATTTGAAGCATCTAGCGCTCCCAAGGGGAAGATATTATTGTCATGTTGCAGGTAAAACTGACACTCAGAGGGACAGTAACAGTTTATAAGCGGTGATGGCAGAGTTTGAACCCAGGCATGTCAGATTCTGAAACTTACCCTCCATCCTTCATAAGATACCAGCGTTTTGTTTATCAAATCATCTTTTGGTTTTGGGAGAAGAAATCTACATAATATTACATTTAGAATTTGAGAATTATTTGATAGTGTATGAAAACACAACTGCATTTAAACCCATCCCTGAACTTCACAAAGCATAGATTCAAACTTTCAGGATTGAAGGCTATCATGTAAAAAGCATTACATTTCCAGTTGTTGTTTTTCTATTATCCGAATAACTCACTGCCCTGCTCAGTCTGTGACACTGAATGATTGCGTATTCTTCATGTGTCAATGTCATTACACTCTCCCTCACACACTTACAAGCCTTGGATGTTTTTATTGCTTGATGCATGTGGACGTTGAGGTTATGGGGAAAGGTGTCTTCTTCAGCTTGCAATGAAAAAGCTTGGAGGTGGTTAGTTGATAGATCCAGCTAACAAATACCCCTTGCTAATATCAAGATAAAGGACTATGACTACCCTTCCCCTTTGATTATGGAATATAAGTACAAGCTGTTCCATAAAAGGAACCATTTTACACTTCATTTTGTAGGAGCAATTTTGTTGAAAGTGGGTATGATCTATAATATGAAAGTATCTTTTCTTTATATTTGCAATATCTGTTTTTAGTTCAGCACTTGACATTTATAATTATGTGGTAAATCTGTCAGGCCCTGCTTCTGCATATATTCTAGTTCATGGAGATATGTTTCTTTTATCATTCTTTTTCCAGGTTCAGTAATCTATTTGTGCTAAATGTGAGGAATTCCTTTGCATCCAACAAGCTATTTTAATTGTTACAACTCCTGAATCTATAAACACTAAAAAGAGACCATCATTTCCTTTTTAATGAAAGAATGCCTTTCTAGGTCAAACTACAACCTACTGAATGGCACACGCTGAGCCCTCCCTACATCTTGCAGGGCTGATGGATAATATGTCTAATACATATCATGCTTGGCTGCTCTTGCATTTGGGTGGCTAAAACGAAAATATAAAAGACTATGTGTCTTCCTTCTTTATAGGATCTAGGGACCAGGTTAATTCTACTGCTTAACAATTTATTAGGGAAAAATATTTGAATTATGAAAGGTCACAGGACGTCTCCTTTTTTATCCTGTCAACTGCTTCAAACAAAGCAGAAGTGAGCAAGTGGTAATGAGAGCTAAAGCCTTAGACAAGACTAAAAAACCATACACACACACCACCACCACCACCACCACCACCAAAAACCCAGTAGTTCCCACTCTGAAATATTCTACCTCAATTTCTTTGGTCTCTCATAATTGTTAGGGACTTGTAAATCTCAGACCCCTAAGCACTTTTTCTTTCTCATCCAAAACTTGAGAAAATTCTGAATTCAAACAAGGATGAGAGGCAGCACCTATTAACTATAATTGAAAAAGTTCCAGGGTGTCTAATTTTCAAGTGTTAGGTGTTAATCATTAAGGTTATACAGAAGCCCATGCAGATTTTTGTTAAAGATTTCATTTGCACACTTAGATTAGCTGATAGTCCCATGCTGAGAGACTTGATAAAGCATGGATTCACATACAAAGATGTGCCAGCTCAGTACGGAGTTTCATACAACTGCTTGATATTTCTCTAACCAGGTATCTAGGATGAAATAAAAAAAATGCTAACAATGCCTCAGAATGCTATTTAACTTGACGTAAATGTTTGGTTTTCTGAGAGTCACAAGATGATTCTATTGGCAGGGAGAAAAAAGCAAGGAAAAGCAAGGACCTTTCATAAAACTATTTTAAAAATATTGCAAGTTAAATAGTCAATAACACATAAAGTGTTATATTCTAGAGGTGAAAATTCTAGAAAATTGCACCTGTATAATTTTTATATCTATAATTCAAGAAGAAAGCAAAAGTGGAGGAAAAACTTCATGCCTAAGTGATCATAAATAATATGCTGAATAGAAGAGGAAACATGGTTTGGTCTAGAAGACAATAACTATGTATAAAATACATCATCTGAACAGATTCAGAAATGCATCTGTGTGGAGCAGAGAGTAAAGAAGGAATTTCAGTAGTAGTATGGAGAAGTAGAATCTTATCTGACCCCTTTAAAAATGAGAGATGTTCCAGATTTGATGGTTTCACCATTCAGATTCCCCCTCTCTGCACCATACACTTCCGGCCAAAGGTCGGGATGTAAGTTCCCGTTGAAATCATCTTTAAGAATCGAGGGCAGAGGAATGACAGGAACACAGTAGGCTCCACCAAAGCCCCGGTCACACCTAAGAAAAAAGTGAGTGGAGAAAAGGCATTATCTGTCTTGCGTTCAAGAAGCCATGTTTATTTTTGCATTATAAAAAAGAGAAACTGCCAGTTTTATTAACTTACACGCAACGTCCAGCATCACAGATCCCTCGTCCTGAGCACATCCAAGGGCACCCTGAGGCCAGCACAACATTATCAATGGCCCAGGTGTCGCCTCCCACAGTGTAATTGGCCTGGATCCATCTGAACCGGGTCCTGGGAGATCTAACCAAAGAAAACACACTTAGTTTGACAAGAAACCTTGAAGGCACGAGAACATTTACTTTAATTCTCCTTTTACTTTAAAGGATCCTCCTTCAGGTTCTAGTTCCCTCTTCTTTAAGACATTTGATTTTCATACCAAATATTGGGTACTGTTTCCTCTTACACCACAAACAAGAGAGTATAAAACAGGCTTTAAAAATATTTCACTATTTCTTTCATACAAGAGTCTTCGAACACATGTGTGATGGGAAAGTTATTTTGAACTATGGATCTATTTTGTGTTTGAACTACATGCAGAATTTTAGTTTTTGCTGTCAGGCTTTCACTTTATTCAGAACTAGTAAAGAGGCCTAGGATGACAAACACTAGGAAAAGTTGAAATCTTATGAAGTTCTTGCCATGAGGTCCCTGTTCTACAGGTCCTAAATGGTTTGTGAGATAGTAAATGGAAGCCCTATTGAACTTCTGCCTCTATTCTGGTCCCTGAAGGCGAGGCCTGGAATGATGTATTGCATTTCCTGTCGTCTCCTATTGTATCTGCAGTTAGTTATTCAGAATTAACTGTCAGAGGGCCACTTCATCCAGGAGTGCATGCAGCCTTACCAAACAGCAGCAGCAGGCCCTCCTTTAGGAGGGTGATGTGGCAGAGTGTGCCAGCCAGTTATTTGGAATGTGGAACGCAGTCTACTTTAAGTAGAATTCCAACAGCAAATTTTCAGGTGCTATTGTTTTCCCTACAAAACTTCTTCAATGCAACACAGCTGCCAGCACGGTGGCTCTAAAATGTAAATCTACTCATGTCATCACTCTGCTTGACACCTTTTAAATGGTTCCCCAACACATGCAACATCAAGTCCAAACTGCTTAAGGTGACACCCATGGTCCCTTCATCACCTGCCCTCTTCCCTTGCCTTATCTTCCCCTATTTCTTGCCTCACAGTTATACTCAGACAGCACCAAATCCTTGAATTTCCCCTTGAACTCATGCTTTTTCTGGTCTCTGGGATTTTGTTTTGGCTTTCAACAGCTCACATCCCTCCTGTAGGCCCTCTTCACTTGGGCAAGCCCCACTCACTTATTTAGACTCAGTTCAGACATCAGCCCCTCCAGGAAGCTCTGTCCATTCTCCCCAAACCAAGCTAGATAGTATCCCCCTGTGTTTCAACAATATCCCTAAGTATTACCTGTTATTATTTTATATCATAAACAACTGCTTAGATGTCTGTTATCCTAAATAATGTATTGTGTCCTGGAATCAGCTTATTTGTGTGTCAGAAGCCTAAAACACAATACAGATTCAACAAATGTCTGTTGAATAAAAATAAAATGAATAAATGAGCTACAAGGAAGTATCCTTTAAAACTCTAGGGTCCACAGGACACTATTTTAGGTTGAATACTAAATGCTTTGATTTACTGCATTCTCCACCCTCCCTGCCATCTGTTTGGTTATTTGGAAGATACTTATTTTAAAAATGAAATCTGATGGGCAGCCTTCACGTTGCTGAGGAACAGAAAAGCTCAACCTTGGAGGAAGCGAGATGGCGGTGTAGGTAACAGCTGTACCCACCGCCTCCCGCAACCACATCAAAATCACAACTAAAATACAGAATCACCATCACTCAGAGCCTCCTGAAATCTGGCTGAACAGAAGCCCTACAACCAGGGAACTCAAGAAGCATTGAGACCGGTAGGAGGGGCGGAGACGTGGGCGGATTGGGGCTGAATTACGGAGACACTGTTGTGGGCCCACACCCGGTGCCCCGGTTTAAACCTGGGAGGGAATCTTGGCGGTGGAGGTTTCCCGGAGGAGCAAGGGGTCCCAGCCCCACATCGGGCCCCCAGCCCAGGGCTCCAGGGCTGGGAAGAGAAATCCCCACAACTTTGGGCTGTGAAACCAGCAGGGACTGTGGCTGAGGGTCACGAGGCTGCGGGAGCCCCAGCAGCTCCTCTTAAAAGGCCTGTGCATGGACTCATTCAGACCTGCTCCCTCTGAGCCCAGCGCCGGGTAGCAGCTTGAAAGGACCTGGGACACTTGGGGAGGAACTAACCTGCCTGAGATTGGGGCCAGAGGTGGAGGGGCAGCTTTCTCCCAGGCAGAAGAGCTGGCAGAGGCCATTGATCCTTTGGCGAGTCCTCCCCCAGACAGAGCAGACAGGCACCATATTTGAATCTCTAGCACCTGACTCACACCTTTGGCCCCGCCCTGTGATTCCCAGAGGCCCCGCCCCTCCCCACCTGCAGGCTCATCCAGGCCATTTCCAGTGGCTTTTCTGTGCAAGTGGCCTCAAGCTTAGGACTTTCGTAAAATCTCTCAAACAAGTGGCAGTGTGCCCCATACAGCTTGATAAGTGGCCCCAGGCCTAGCACTAGTGGCAGCTTGCATTGGTTCACAGCTTGGCCTCTCCTGGAAAATACCAACCCCAGCACAAGTAGCAGCCAACTACGGTTTGCTGTGTAGCTTATGATGGGTGGCCCTGGGCAAGGCACTGGCGCAGGCTGACTTTGCACCTCCCAGGAGGCCCCAGAGACAGTGCACCTGGTGGTCAGACTGGACCATGCTGGATTACAACCCTACCACATCCACAAGTGACACACTCAAGGGGCACACTTGGTGAACACTAAAGCTCCACTGAAGTAAATCCTGTTCCATAGGGGTGTCTCCAGCACAGCAGCTCTCTGGCTGTAGTTGCAACTGGTCCTCACAGCCAATTGGCCTGGGGGTCAATTCTTCCCAGTGGTGCCAAAAACAACCAAGGCTCAGTTACAACAGGACTGTGCACACAGCCCACACAGGGATGCACCTAGAAGGCCCAGCTCAGGTGACTGGGGAGGCTGAGCCCCTGGGCCCTACAAGACACCTACTACACAAAGCCGCTCTACAAATTCCAGGAGACATAGCAGCTCTACCTAATACATAGAAACAAACACCTGGAAGCAGCCAAAATGTGGAGGCAAAGAAACATGTCACAAAGAAAGAACAGAAGAAACCTCTAGAAGAGGAACTAAATGAAATAGATCCAAGCAAGCTAACAGATACAGAGTTCAGACTTTTGTTTATAAGGATGCTCAACCATATTAGTAAGAGTATTACGAAAACAACTGAGAAAATCAAGGACATAATAAAGTACCAATTTGAAAGGAAGGCCACACAAACAAATGAAGAATAATTTACAGGGAATCAACAGTAGAGTAGAGGACGCTGAGAAGCAAATCATCAATTTGGAACATGAGGAAACAAAAAACACCCAACCAGAAGAGCAAAAAGAAAAAAGAATCCAGAAATATGAAAATAGTATAAGGAGCCTCTGGGACAACTTCAAGAGGCCCAACATTTGTATTTTTGGGGTGCCAGAAGGAGAGGAAAGAGAGCAAGACATTGAAAACCTACTTGAAAAAATAATTACAGAAAACTTCCCCTACCTGAGGAAAGAAATAGACTTACAAGTCCAGGAAGCACAGAGGGTCCCAAACAAGAACCCAAAGTGGCCCACAGCAAGATACATCATAATTAAAATGCCAAAGGTTAAAGACAAAGAGAGACTCTTAAAAGCAGCAAGAAAAAAGTAGTTAGTTACCTACAAGGGAGCACCCATACGGCTGTCAGCTGATTTCTCAACAGAAACTTTGCAGGCCAGAAGGGAGTGGCAAGAAATATTCAAAGTGATGAAAAACAAGGAACTACAATCAAGTTTACTCTACCCAGCAAAGCTATCATTTAAAACTGAAAATCAGATAAAGAGCTTCACAGATAAGCAAAAGCTAAAGGAGTTCATCACCACCACACCAGCACTACAGGAAATGTTAAAGGGCCTTCTTTAAGAAGAAGCTAATGAACAAAAGAATCTGACAAACTAAATAGACCCAGAGACACTGACACATGTAACAGACGATCATATTTCAGAGGAAAGAGGGAAGGGGGTAGAGGGTGGGAAGAGATTAACCAAAGAAGTTATATGCATATATGCATGCATAATCAATAGACACAGTCAATAATGGGGTGAAGGCCTGGGGAGGGGTGGGAGCGAGGTGGAGGGGGTCAATTGGGGGGAAAAGTGGGACACCTTTAATACTTTCAACAATAAAGATGAATTTAAAAAAAAAGGAAAGAAAAGCTCAGCCTTGAAAAGCTTTAGAACTCCTCACCACATTAAAGAATGCAGCCCAAAGTACCTTGCACTTTTCTTCCTGGCACACTCTGTGCATAATTAGCATGAGAAAGTAATAGAATTGCCAAGTGGAAACACAATTATTTTCAAATTAGGTGACAGAAACCTAAAGAAAGTTCTCCCATGTAGCCAAATGACAATTCTCACATGGTGGAGAGTGGAAGGTAGACAGTGATCCGCTTCCAATTCTGGAATCTTTCTGAGGTGTAAATTGAACTTTCTGTGTAGTGCAGACAGCCAATGGTTGGAGGGACACACTCTTCGGTGACAAGATGCCAGTCCCTGCCATTGTTCAGAGAATACTGGAGCTGAACGCTGTGGGAGTCGCTGAAGGGCTTGCTACAGCCCATGCTCATTTCAAACTGCAAGAAGGTTGATGCTGACACATGAAAGTCCCAGGTCTCAGCATAACGAGGTTTTCCTACAAAAAAGGAAAAGTTTAATGGGCAGCATATAACTGTGCTCTCTTTTCTTATTTGGCATTTATGCTTGTCATATACATGTTCAGTAGCAAATGAAAATCATGTCTTCTCCTAAGTGCCTTATATGTCCTTTGACTTTTTGTCTCATGGTAAGTATAGGGTGTCCTCACAAAATGTATACACACACTTTGAATAATTATAAATGCAGTGTTTATTAAAATACATTTCATTTTCAAAACTGAGCTATAAGCTGTTGAAGTGCACATACATTTTTTTGGAACACACTGAATTTTATTTGATTGACATAGACTCGAAAACATGGAAGGCTGCTAACCTGAAGAACTGAACTATCTCGAGAAGGGTGAATATAGAGTCTTAAGTCTGTAATTCTGCAAGTTATGAAACAAAGGAATGTCTTCAGATAGATATATTTTGCTCTTCTTTTAATAAACCTTAGTCATATTATACATGCTCTATGAAAGAGAGTTCTAACAAAAACTGTCATTGGGTTCACCAAGTTATATTAGAGGAAATAGAACTTTTTTTTTTCCAAGAGCCTGCCTCAGCACAGACAGTTACGCACACAGTTTTGCATTAGAGAATCTCCTCTTGGGTTTTAGTTAATTTAGTCCTTTAGTTAATTAAATATTCTCCCTTTATCTGGTGAAAATATATACCTATGTTTTCAGTGAATATCAGAGCAGTAGCCATAGAGAGACAGTCAATGTCAACTTGACCTCCTTGGATTCGATACCAGTTAGCTTGCAAATCTATAGAGCCATCAAACTTGTCTTGAAACCCAGTTTGAGAGCTGTCATTCATTCCGATAAGGACATCATCCAAGGCCCACTGGGCTGAATGCTTCCCTGAAATCAGATGAATAAGGGCAGTTAGAGAAGGTTCGTTATGTACAATATACATATCTTTATGACAGTGCATTTAAATCAAGTTCTCTAGAAATCGATAGCAAATTAAGAAACACACAATACAATGTGGCTTTAACTATAAGACCTAAATGCTACCACGGAAGTTGGGGTGAGCAGTAACTTGCCATGTTGGGGTTGCCACCATCGGAAAGCCGTTGCAGGTGTCTTAGCCTCCCGTGGCAGGTCAATGGAAATGATCTGTGGTTCCAGAAATGACATGAAGTCCAACTCTCGAAGCAAATGCCAGAATATTCCATTGTCATTTGAATACTGAACAATAAGCCCTGAGTTAAAAGACATAAATCCAGTTACTTGGACAGCTTTCCTAGAGGCAAAAAAGGCAATGAACAGTATTTTTTAAATGGCAAGACTGCAGCAAAACTTCAAATTGCATCTCATAGAATGAGGGCACATACATCTAACTTCCAAAGAATGAATTAGTAGACCTGAAGGCTCATCAATTTCTTGACAGTTTCTAATGCACCAACTCCCAGGAAATGGAGAAAAAAAATTCATAAGCTCTTTTAAAGACCACTCAGTGTTGTATGAGCAATGAGTAGGTTAGTAAGGGGAACATAAAAATCACTCTGGATTATGTATTTGAATTTTAGATTCTGTCTTGAATATTACAGTCTCATATCATTATTATATACTCAGAAGGAATATCTCAGTCTCCCCAGCACAAAGACAAGCAGTGCACTTTTCTGCTGAAGCACCAGATGGTAAGAGAGGCCCGATTTGAAATTCTGTTAAGCAGAAGGATCCTTTACTGACTCTTCACACTTTGTCAGACCTTGGTCACTGAAGTCTGAATAAAGTAAAATTATTGAATTGCAAAGCAGAAAAACTCACTCCCCTCCAATGTTAGTTCTACTTTCCTTTCTCTGTGTCACCCTTTCCTCTTTCACTTATCCCATCCACCCAACGTCCCTCTGTCTATCACCAGAGTGATATGATTTAGGGACCTGCACATTAGAGTTTAAGGGACCTCATGTGTCACCCCTGTTACTTCTCCCAGAAACATTTTTATTTTAAAAGAGGACGCAGGGAAAGAGTAATGATGAATGTGAAGGAAAAATAGCTAATGATGAAATAGTGGGAATCAACAGGAGATTTATATACATTTTTTTTGAAGGGGGGGTAGAGGGTTTTCTTGACATCTATGTAATTGCCTATTCCATAATTCTCCTAAAACTGGCACTTCATATTAATAATTATGACTGGATACTGAAGTAATTTCTGAGTATTCACAGAAATTATGTTCAGGAAAGTTGTATTCATTATATTAATTTTATTATATTTTAATCTTTTTGGAAAAATTTAAATCATTCATGGTACATAAAATGATTTTTTAATTCCCCCATTATTACCTGACCAGAATATTTCAATCCTATATCATGCTGATTAACAAAGAGTTTAAAAAATATTATAATGAAATATAAAGAAAGTCTTTTAAGGCTTATTGATAGCACATGGAATTATTGTCACCATATCTGATAAGAGATGATGCCAGGAACAATAATAATTGATATGCAAAAAATTAGGAGTCTCAGAAGAATAAATCCTACCATATTTAAAATAGAAGAAATCATTATTTTTAGCGAGAGGATTAAAATACTCAAAGAATACAAACTCTTTGGGGAGAGAGGATGCTGTATACAGGTGTAGAGATGGGCAGTTAGTGCTTTATTGGGTGGAGGTGAGACCCATGTGTTGGAGAAGAGAGAGTCACACCAAAGGTCATGAAGAAAATTGAAGTTAGGCTGTTTCTAGTGTTTATTCTTGTTAAGTTGAAGAGCCTTTGGCAAAACTTCAGTTTCCAATCCTTGATGCTTGCTCAAAATACGACCCATGTATTTTTTTTTTTTTTAATATATCTTTATTGATTTCAGAGAGGAAAGGAGAGGGAGAGAGAGAGATAGAAACATCAATGATGAGAGAGTCATTGATCGAGTCCGCAACTGGGGCATGTGCCCTGACTGGGAATTGAACCCTGATCGCCTGAATCCTAGGTCGACGCTCAACCGCTGAGCCACACCCGGCCAGGAATGACCCATGTGTTAACGTTATTTGGGGTGGCTGAAAGAACAGACATTTTAACATTTAGTTTTACTTGTGGCTATCAATTTGTGTGGATATGGTTTACAATCACTAAGAGGAGAGAGAGAGACAATAACTTAGATAGTTACCTGCGGTGACCTATTCAGGAGGTAGGTTACAGTACCAGAAATGAAGCATCATGACAATAAAATCATCTCACTGGCTGGTCCTTTCTAGTATCTTCTACTGAAAGTATGGCCCAAGGACCAGAACTTACATCACCTAGGAGGAGGCCCTACCTGTGGTGGTTTTAAAACATGTTCACAAATTGTTTAACACTCTTCCCTTCAAAAAGTGGAGCTTAAGCCTCCTCTTTTTGAGTGAGGCTGGATATAGTACCTTGCTTCTAGTAACTAGGATATGTTAGGGGCGACAGTGGTGACTGACTGGCCAGAAAAGGCACCTGCACTTTCTTCCTTGCTCGCTCTCATGGATCTCTCGCTCTGAGGAAAGTCAGGGGAGACGTAACGTTGGCAGCTAAAATGGCACCAGAATGTTGCAGGCAATTGGACCTCGGTTCAGCAACCCTGGTACTTGAGTTCTGGCTAAGAAAGAAAGAGCCAAGACTGAACTATAAGAGAAAGTTTATTTAGAAAGTCACAAAGGTAGAAGTGACAGGTAGAAGAAATGGACTCAGGAAACAAGTTACAGAGGCAAAAGAAGGGGCCCTTGGAGTTTAGGAGAGAGAAAGGTAAAGGTAACATGCCTGGGGCAGAAAGGGGAGGGGCATAGGAAAGGCCTGAGTGTGCTCGAGAGGGACAGCTTACTGGGTCCTGAGTCCTAAGGGCTTTTAAGGATAGGGATTTGAGGGGAGGCCCCAGGGGAGGATCACAATAAAATATTCATTAGTTTTCCAGGTGTGTCCTTTCAGGGTTGTGGTCTCTACTGATTGGTTGGCACCTGGGCAGCTGGTCCTGAGGTCAATCATGGCATCACTTGCCTGGTTTTGCTGCTTTTCTGGGCCTGGAGCTGAAATGTAACTGAGGCCTAGATGTTCTTCTCTCTAGGGGTTAATGCTTAAGGGAGTGGTTTTTCAAGGGCCTGCCTGGGAGTCACATGAGGCCAATATTTGGCCCCTGTTCCTCCTCCAAGGGGGTCAACCTCATGACTAGTGACATGCCAGGGGAAAGGTCAGGGGAGGGTCCGAACTGCATGGCCAGAGATATGAAAGGTCAGGGGGTCTAAGCCGCATGACAGTGATATACTAGGGGAGGAGAAGTCACTCTGGGGGTGAGGTCTCCGTTTTCCCAGTTTTGCTCATTGCTAGGCACCTAGGGCGTTTGCTCTAGGGACCTTCTGTACCTGGTTAATCATCCTTTCTTTGCTCATGTCTGTCTAACTGCTCACCATAGTAATAAGGACACTCAAGCAGCCTGTGGACAGGTCCACATACTGAGATACTGAGGCCTCTTGCCAAGAGCCACATAAGTGGGCAATCTTGGAAATAGGTCTTCCAGCCCTAGCTGAGTCTGCAGAGGATTGCACCCCACCTGGCCTTTATCTTGTATTCAGCCTCATGAGAAATCCTGAGCCAGAACTATCCAGCTAAGCTGCTCCTGAATGCCTGACTCACAGAAATGGCTTTCGGCCACTCAGTTTTAGAGAAATCTGTTATGTAGCATACCAGCCCCGTCCTACTGAATCAGGATCTGCATTTGAACAAGCCTCCAAAGGGATTCAGATGTACATTAAAAGATGAGCAGTGTGGCTCAAGAGGCCCGTACTCCATCTGGTTTCTGCCTGTTGCCTTTCTCCTCATTACTTTTTCAGGAGAGTCACATATACCTTCAGGCAGCAGCAAAGTCTGCAGAGATGAGGACTCCCAATTCCAAAGGACAAGAAAGAAATGCCCCCCGGAGAAGTATGAAAGAGTGGAGAAATGCAATAAGGAAAACCAGCAATATCCATATTTTATATCAACTGCTGAGCCTCATTAGCTGCGTCAT
The DNA here is from genome assembly GCF_054644295.1 of Miniopterus natalensis. Classification (NCBI taxonomy): domain Eukaryota; kingdom Metazoa; phylum Chordata; class Mammalia; order Chiroptera; family Miniopteridae; genus Miniopterus; species Miniopterus natalensis. Next base: position 45,997,412 of record NC_142090.1, on the reverse strand, counting down.
CTAACACACTGCGTATCTGAATAAACTAAGCCATTTTAGCTCATCTACCGAACGTTTAAGTCTTGTAAAACATTTCTCTTTTTAAATTATAACTCCATCTGCATTCTGCCCAGTCATATAGGAAATAGCCTAATTTTGATTTTAATTCCAAATATGTAAATTGAGGTTTCAGCTTGGGTAAGTAAAACATCTTTACTTTCATCACTGAAAAAGATTTGTTCAAGGATTTAGAAAGATTTACATTTTAACAACCAGTTTTCAATAAAAGGCTAAGAAATGCCTGTGGGATGTGAATTACATGGCCAGCAGTGAGTTCAGGAAAATGGCTCAAGAGTAGCTGAGCAGAAGTTGTTTTTTCCTAAAGGGACCCTAAGGGAATTTGCCCCAAAGGCATGTAACAGCACTGTAACCAGAGGTTGTGTAGAAGAGAGCCTAATACCTGTGAAAAGTGGATGCTTCCTAATACACTTTGGTCAGAGGTTTTGTTTTTAGCTTATATGCAAATAGGGGTACAGATTGGTAATTTTCAGGAGTCAGGCACACAATTACTACACTATCCCAACCACAAACTACTTTGAAATAGTAATTTTATTACAAAGGTTAAAGAAAACATCAAAATGCTTTACCTGAGGACATGACTAAGTCTTTTTTTTGCACCCCTCAAAGCTCCTATCTCTGCACGGGCAAAGCACGTGTTTGAGAAATATTCATTTGTTTTGCATTTCATATAGTTTCTATAGGGTAATCTTATAAACACAATATTATGTTGCTGGCTGGCTTAAAAACCCTCAGTTGGTTTCCAAGACACATGGATTCAGACCCCTTCTTCTTAACATGGCCCAGCTCCTGTCTGTCCCTTATTACAGACCACTCCCCAACCATTATGAGCCCTAAGCCACAGTGGCCTTTTTTCTGTTCCTCCAGGACCACAGTGCTTTTCCACCTCATGGTGTTTGCTGTTTCTTCTGCCAGGAAAACTTCTCCTGAGCTGTGCTGGCTTCTTCTTATCCTTTAGATTTCTACCTAAATGTCACTTCCTCAGGGAACCCCTCATTTTATCTAAATCAACATGTCCCCCTGAATAAATTTACTTTCCATCTCATCAGCTTATTTATTTTCATCGAGCACATCAGTCTAGCCTCTTGCTTATTTCTTTTCTTTATTGTTCATTTTCTAACTCCTCTCACTAGAATGCATGTGCCCTTAAGGCGGGGGTTTAGTCTGCTCTGGTCAGTGGTGCCACACTGGTTCTTCCCCTTCTGACACATGGTAATTTGCACTTCTTGTCCCTGTCACCACACTCTCCATTTGCTGCATGGCTGGCAATACCCATAATCTACCCAGCAACTGCTTCATTATTTTCTGTGCTAGAATGAGGACCTCAGATGATCCAGGATGAAATGCAGCACAAAGGAGAAATACATATTAACCCACTGAGACTTAGGGAGCTGTAGCATAACCTAACTCATCACGACTGATGCATCAGTCTCTTGGTGACACTGTATCTGCAGCTCACTAGAACAGTGCCTGGCTTAGAGCAGATTCTTAATAAATACTTGTTGAAGATATTAAGGAACACAACATGATCTATAAAAGTTTCTAGACTGCTGCATCAGTAAGTAGATGATCTGGATAATTACTAGACTAAAAGTACTGAGATACTCAGAAAAAGTCATGAAAGCTTTCAGTTAGTGACTGTTATGGCCAAGGACATTTAGAATTTATGAACAGAGCTATCTGTAGCTCTACTGGCTAACAGGTACTGTTTAAGCCAATGTGTTTTACAGTCAGGCCTGAGATAATAATACACTTAGAAGCTATAAAACTCTTCACATGACATGTATGAGATCAGGGTTTGGAGAAGGACCTGTCTGAGAAGCCCATGGATTTTATGCTAGGAGCCAATTCACATTCAGAGTCTCTTAAGGAGCCTCATCATATTTGTAGAGCTTCTGAAAGCCGCCTTGCATGCTTCAAGCCTTCTGCATTTCTTTCAGAACTGAATCACTGAAGCAGAGGATGGTATGGATGCCTAAAAGGGCAGCGTTCTGGGCAAGAAGAGAGGCAGTATATAGCGTGGTGGTTAAGTCATGGGGTCTGGATCCAGTGCAAGTGGTTTGAATCCCTGTTAACCCGCTTACTGACTGCATGATCTTGGGTAAGTTGCTTGACTTCCCTATACCTCAGCTTCTATATCATAAAATAGGACTACTAAGAGTACTTCTGGCAAAGGGGTATGATGGAGATTAAATGAACTAACACAGATAAAACACTTGATACAGGGCCTTGTATAATATGTGCTCAGTTAATGTTTATTATTACTGGAAACTGCTCCTCCTACCCAAGAATTTTAGTACCCCCAGAATGTTTATGGGCAGAAAGTAGCATTGGAAATGCATTCAGTAATGGCCTATGCAAACAAGTTTCTAGCCCCCATGCTGAATGTAAAGGTCTCAGCTGTTTTTTTTTCCTCGCTGTGGAAAGTTATAAATTATCAGGGTACCTAGGACAAATATAGTTTGGCCCTGAGCAGACATGATGCTTTTTGGGTTTAAGAATCTGGATGCGGAATCTTGGAGATCATGGCTCTATGCAACTGTCCATTCAATGACAGAGAGAAGAAAAGGAATGATTCAGGGCAGTGGATCAGTTTGCAAAATCCTGGCCCAACTTTGAGAGATAAAATAACTAATTCACCAATAGTAACTGTAGTTTCTATCAAAGATAGCAGCTTACCTTCATTTCTAGCTCTTGGTTTGATGCAGGTAATGCCTGAAGTTTTGCTTCCAATTTGTATATAAAACTGAACGAGTCTGGAAGGGAAAAAAACTCCAGTTTGCTTACAAATGGGTGAATTCAGAACAGATTTAGCCTTTTGCGCTTTGACACACACAAAAAGTCCTATAATTCTTAAGTTTTACTTTTAAACATAAAGGGCATATGACCAACAGGAACAACAGAGATTATATAGTAAGTTATTCTGTAACCATTAAAAAATAATTCATATGACATTAATTTTACTCTTTTAAAATATATGTATATATATTTTTTATTGACTTCAGACAGAGAGGAAGGGAGAGGGAAAGAGAAACAGAAACATCAATGATGAGTCACTGATCGGCTGCCTCCTGCACGCCCCCTGCTGGGGATCAAGCACACAACCCGGGCATGTGCCCTGACCGGGAATCGAGCCTCCATCTCCCGGATCCTAGGTCGATGCTTAAGTGCTGAGCCACGCCGGCCCGGCTAATTTTATTCTGTAATAATGATCTAAACAAAAGGGAACAGTTTATCACCACTTCATTTTGACAGTCTGATGTAATTAAATAAAATCACTGAAATGAGAATTCCTTAAATCAATATAATATTATTCTCGGAAACTCAAGACGAGGACAACTTTTTACATTAAGAAGCTGAGCTCTTTGGTCTTGGCCACAGAAGCAAGATGACCAAGGGAAACATCATCGCTGGGAAAGTGCCACAACGAGACACACACGCTGGCTGTCACAGTGGCTCGAGGATACCACCTTCAGGGGCCCACCTGCTGCAAGTACGGCTACCCGGCCAAGTGGAAGGGGAGGAATAACTGGAGTACAAAGGCTAACCAAGGAAACACCACTGGGACTGGTTAAATAAGGCACCTATTGTATGCTGCAGATTCAGGCCTGGACTCTGTGAAGGAACAACACCTAAATCCAAGAGGGCAGCATCCAGCTCATCTTAAGAATTTCAATGATTAGTGGTGCAATAAATATTCTGGTTTACAAAGGAGAAAAAAAAAAGCAGCAGCAGCTGAATGCTACATTTGTCTAGGGAGAGATTACTCCCGGTATTACTGACTTAGACAGAGATGGTTTAATTTTTCACAACTGACACTCATTCAGTGTGAATGAGATTATGCTTCAGTTCATGGTAAACCAACAGAGAGGGCCTAGGTAACAGGCAGCTTCTGTGAGAAGGACTCAGAAGGAAGGGGAAAGAGATTGAAAGCAGAAAATATGACACAGAACCCCAGAATTTAGTGAGAACAAGGTCTAAGAGTTTCAAACCTTTTTTTTTTTTTTTTTACTTTTCTTTCTCCCAATTCTCAAATAATTTAATTGATTAAAATAAAAGCACAGTTTTATTTTAGGTGTGCTACTATTTCATTTGACCTTAAAACCAAGCAGTTACTTATTTTACCAGTAGGTGTCAGTGTAGATATTTTAAATTTCTGGAGCAGTTTTCATTAAGTGAAGACAAATAAACTTAGATAAATGGGATGCACCATTTTCAGACACAAAATTTAAATTTAAAGTTGAAAAAAATTTTTGTTTCACCTGGCACATATTAAAAATAATACAAAATTGTCTTCATAATAATGAGAACTTTAGAAAACCAAGCTGACATACAAGCCTCGGTGATAACTTTATACTGGTTAATAAATTGTGGTATAAACTTTGTAGAAATTACCTATTTTATTACAGACTTAGAGTTATGTTTCATTTTTACATATCAGAATCTATATAGAGAAACACTGTTATGTAAACCCTCAATAACAGAACAGAGTGTTCCATGGTAAATACAATGTTCATGGAGAAGTGTACTAATTAACTACTTACCTGATATTCCTGGTGTCCAGAGGGACAGTCCGCGCTTCCCTTTTCCCTGGGCCACTGAAGTAGAGAGATTTGCCATCATTAAGTGTTCCACAGCCCGTTCCAACCTGGCCTCCAGTTATCTTGTACCACAGAGAGCTGAGCTTCCCCTCAAACCTATCGAACATCTCACTGTGATTAGGCACATTAGACACACAGGTTCCTTGTGCAGCTTCCGAGAAAAGAAACAGGAGAGAGGCTTTGTTGAAATCTTTACACATTTTAAGGTACATTCAGACATGGGCAAAGGAAGCATTTACACAGGTGTTAGGGGAAAAAAAAACACATGAAAATTTGTATCTCACAATTGTCTGACTGAAATACAGCCATCACTACATCCTCAGAAACACTATTCTGCCTCTATAATTGTGTATTTTTTAATAGGAGACATTAGGAACCACATGGCTCTTGCTACTTACATGATTTTTACAAACTGAGAAATAGATTTTGTCTACAATAGTCAGTTTGTTTGTTGTCCTTCTATTAGAGGATCAATGGGGGTGGTGGTGTTTAATTCCAGATTTTAGAAAACCACCCTGAAACCACAGGTGACAGTGCTCTACACTGAAGGCTTGCTGCAACACATGTTTGCCCTTGGTCATGCTCCAGAAGGGCAGGGCACTGAAAAGCTGGGAAGGATCCGTTTGAAGCTGCCTCCAGGAAAAATTCTAAAACAGGTTTTGTAGTTTATATTATTTTCTCTCTTTTTTTAAAGAAATGTTTTTTAAAAATATGTTCTAATTGATTTTTTGGAGCGAGAGGAAGGGAGATAGAAATATCGATGAGAGAGAAACATTGATGGACTGCCTCCTGCATGCCCCCTACTGGGGATCAAGCTTGCAACCCAAGAATGTGCTCTGACTGGGAATCAAACCAGTGACCTCTTGGTGCATGGGACAATGCTCAATCCACTGAACCACACCGGCTGGGCTTCTCTTTAATTTTACTCTTTAATCTCAGCTCCCTTTTTATTTTTGCTTATAACAACCTTCAATGGTGACTGTGGTCAGAAACTACTTTTCTTGTAAAGTTCTCCTTGGTAGTCTTGGATTTATCATTTCATAAGTTGATTGTAACTTTAAATGTATGGAATTATATTTCTTATGCATGGATACAGACAATAGTGTGGCGAAGGACTAAGGGGTGGGTGCTGGATGGAGAGAGTCAATGAGTGGAAAACAGGGAACATCTGTATTACTTTCAACAGTAAAGATAAATTAAAAAAAAAAAAAAAAGCAATGTAAAGAGCACAGGGAGCCCTTGCAGCCAAGGGATTAAGAGCTTGGGCCTGGTCTTTAGAAAATGACTACAAGGATTTGAAGCCTAGCTCCAGCAATTCCTAGCTGTGTGATCATGTCAGAGTTGCTTAATCTCTCTTGCCTCAGTTTCCTCAAATGTAAACAGGAACAATAACAGTGTTATGGGACAGGGTTATTGTTAGAATTAAATGAGATGAAATAAAAGGCACTACTATAGTGCCTAAAATGAATTAGGAACTCAAGCAATGTTAATTATTACTAATAAAATTTGTGTTGGCCTTGGCCAGGTAGCTCAGTTAGTTGGAGTGTCATCTCAATAGGCCAAGGTTGTGGGTTCAATCTCTGGTCAGGGCACATACAAGAAGCAACAAATGAATGCATAAAAAGTGGAACAACAAGTCAATGTTTCTCTTTCTCTCAGTCTCTCTTTCTCCATCTCTCTCTCTAAAATCAACAAAAATTTGTTATATTTTTCTTCCTGAGGTAGCTCAAAACTACAAAGTATTTTAGCACCTCATGTGCTTGGGTTGCAAATTCCTACAGTTAGGACTTAAAGAAGAATAAACTTAGAATCTATTTCCTTGGAAGAAGTAACATGAAACATAGTAACTAGCGATAATATTTTACAATCAGACACTTGTCTGAGGCCTTACCAGTGTACCCCAGGTCACAGAAACACACCCCAGAAACACAGTCTCCATGGCCACTGCAGTAACTGGGACAAGGCTCGGATATGTACACTCCATCCAAACCAAAGGGAGGCACGTTTTTCTGTGAGCTGCTCTCCTGGATCCATCGGAATCTGATCTTACTGTTAGGAAAAACAACACATGTTTCTTGTACCAACATCTCATAGCTAAGCACTGAACTATACAACAGTTAAAATAATTCAAGAGAGGTTAAATACTTATTTGAAAGTTATGTCTGCTTGATTGGACACTTAATCTTCATAAGGTGTCTTTCTCAGGTCTTTCTCAAAACTCCTTGATTTCTACTTCAGAATAAATGTTTCAATATCAGGAGGGTATCAGGTACAGAAGACTTTTGATGTCCAGGAACATATTATAGGTTTTTACTTATATATTGTAAGAGGCTACTTGGAAACTTTTGAAACCATCAATAGGATGTTCATTGCTAGGACATACAAAGGGGCTCTGGCTACTTGGCACTACCATGACTCTGGCAGTGAAGAGTTAAGTTTGTACTGACAGCTCCATTCCCACCTGTTGCCTTCCTCTTCACTTTTCATCTGCAAATCTCCAAGATGCTCATTCTGTGAACTCTTAGCAACCAGCTGGGCTGCCAGTGAATACTGGTAACTGCCAATGAACAAAAGAGGGACCTGGTCCAGTGCTCCAAAACCCTGGAACATCAGTGGGCTGGGCTGCTGCCCAGTCCTTCTCCCTCCACAATAACAGTTTTGAGGCAGCCAAACTAAAACTTGTTCCCGTTGCTTTCTAAACTTTTTAATCCTTTCAATACATCTCTATTCTTTTTAAATATTTGGAAACTCACACACATCTATAATTTCATACCAGGAAAATACATTTTCTGCCTCAATTCTACTGATATCAAAGAGGGAAGATGGATTAAGCTATCTAGATTTTAATTAATCTTGCTGTCAATATTGATAGACTTTGGAGTGAATCAATAAACAAGGGTAAAAAATCTTAAAGATTAACGAAGATTGTCAAGGATAACTGTAGACAAAAAAGGAAACATTTTTGTCTACAGTTATCCTGAAAATAATAGGTCAGTATCAGAGCATATTTCTTTCTGGCTCTTCCAATTGTTTTGCTAATTTTGCAACATTTAACTATAACAATGACTTTTTTCTTTATTGTTTTTAGTTAACTACTTTAGGCAAATTTGCAAAATGTAACCAACAGTGTTGTTTACTAGAAGTAAAAGTGTCCAGAGATTACTTGTCTATTAATACAAAGTATTAACACATTCTTCAATGTGTTAAGAGAAAGGTGAACACTTAATTTCTTTGGAGCTAATTCAAAATACATTGGTCTTATTCTTTTAAGCAAAAGACATTGAATTAAATATTAGAAAAACAAAGCAAAAACAAAAAAAAGGAAAAAGAAAACGGGAATATAGTTGTAGAGTCTTGGACCTTGGGAAATTCCTCCCATTAGGGTTGTAATGTTAGACTCCAAATTTTGACAATATTCACACTTAGAATTTTCAGATTTCCAACACTGTAGTTGGAACATATTTACTATTCTCTAGTAGAGAGCTCAGGAACATCAGCAACCAATAAGCTGGATGGTATTCAAATTAACCAAGAAGCTGGATTCTAATGGAAAATATTTCTTCTTCCAAAAGCTGAGGTCAAAGAAAATATTGATACATTGGTAGCCTCAAAATATTGGCTCACTTTGTGATATTAAGGACAAGTTTCTTTTATTTCTCACATGTAGCTTTATCAATTGGGTTATTTCACCCAACATCAAGCAGACTACAGCTTCAGATTCCACTATATATTATCTGGTTTTGGGGACTCAAACCAGATATGAGTGCTAATTTTTTGGCTCCTGATTCTGTTGACTACTTTCACAGTGATGTCTTCCAGCACAGATATTCTAGTCATTGCAGCAAAGATGCACCACCTGGTGCTCCCCAACTTCATGGAGTGCTGCACCTATTTATTTGGAAAAGTTGTGATTGGACCACAGTTTCAGAAAGGCATGTGGAGAGAAAAGCAGTGGTGGAGGTGAGGAGTACAAGGGCTGCATGCCCAGCTTGAGATGGGCAGAAAGCAGGACGAGATGGCTATTTAGCTGCAATCACAGATATATTTTCATGGAAAAGGAAAGATGTCTCAGAAGGTGAAGCCTAGAGAGTAGAACCAATAGCTGGGAAGAACAATAGGTTAGGGAGCAGAACTGTCTTAATCAAGGAAACTTTCTTGTTCTGGACATTGTTCGTGGAAGAGGGAGTCTCTAGTAACAAGTATCTTGCTGGCTTTCAGAATTCCTATAACCAGTGGCTGCTATGCTGCCTTGTGCTTCCCATTCTTTATCTTTCTTTTTTTCTTTTAGTGGGAGTGTCTTATTGTGGTTATCCTGTCATTGTCTTTCCAATGTTGGATATGGGTGAGGTAGATAATTTGTTATTTTAGTTTACAGGCTTATGGGTAGAGAAGCCATATCCAGGGAGCCATGTCTACACCCTGACCTGGTATAGATCATGAGATTAGGGACTTTAATGGCTGATGCTGTGATGGGAAGTTTGTCTACTGAAGTCTATGATGTAATTTTTTGAGGGATGCACATCTAAGTAACAAGGAAGGCAGAGATCACAACCAGTTTACCTAGCTAGATGATGCAAAGCAAATTTGATGATAAGTTAGGTAAAAGATTCACAAACAAAATGGTCTCCAAGAACTTTATGAATAAGCCACTCCCATAGATTGCTAAGCTTTTGTCATTGTATCAGTCAGGATGAGGTAAGTTATGCCGTGGTAACAAACAACTCCCAATCTCAGTGGCTTAACCTAACAAAAGCTTATTTCCTGATTATGCTGTATGTCCAGTATAGGCTGGTAAGGAGGTCTGCTTCTTGTAGACACTCAGGGGCCCAGATTAATATAGGCTTCATTTTAAATCATGCTTTCATGAAGCAGAGAACATGACAAAAAGTACATGGGCCCTGAAGTCACATGCCTCATTTTCACTCCTACTTCATTAGACCATGTCGAACTTTAAAGGGTGTAGGGATAGCATAATCCTACAATATTCTAGGAAAAAAGCAAGCTGAATATATTGCTGAATGGTACTAATGAGTATGCCAACCATATATTAAGTTACATTCTCAGCAAGCAGTGCAAATACACTTATTGTATTATCTCAGCTCTGCAGAGATATGTCTTGATTGAATCACAATTTAATATTATGTTATAGGATTCAATTAAAAAGTGTCCACTTGAAGAATGTCCCTTTATCTTTCATAAAATGGTAGTTAAAAATACTGATCTCTATGTTACCTACTCTACCTGGTATAAGGATACATATACATGCTATATATTTCTTCTAGAATACTGAGCATGGAAAAAGTATCTATTTTAAAAAATCAGAATGTATATGCTTTCTTTATTTTTACCCAACAATAAGAACTAAATGTGCCTGGCCGGGCGTGGCTCAGCAGTTGAGCATCGACCTAGGATCCAGGAGATCGCAGTTTGATTCCCGGTCAGGGCACATGCCTGGGTTGCAGGCTCAGTCCCCAGTCAGGGATGTGCAGGAGGCAGCTGATCAATGATGACTCTCCCATCATTGATATATCTATCTCTCTCTCTCCATCTCTCCTCCTCTCTCTGAAATCAGTAAAGATATATTAAAAAAAAGAACTAAATGATCGTATATTTTCTCCCTTTGTCCTAGCTGCCAGGAAACTAAAAGTTAAATTTATTGCCCTATTAATGAAACTAATTCACTTGAAGTGCTTGATCCACTGATCTCGTTCCTCTGTCAACTGAATTTAAATCTTTTCCTCTATTGTTTTTATATTTATTGTAATAGTCATTTAAAGGGATCTTTTATATTGCAAGACATTTCAAATTGTCTATATAGGGAGGCATTAATTTATGAAGAAGTCTATGTAAAGTAAAATCTGATATAATGCCTTTAATTCTTTTAGCCTTTAACATTTTTTGTTCACAGCTGTATTCCTAGTGCCCAGGACAGTGTTCAGTAAATATTTGTTGAACAGATGAATAAATGAGTGAACTTTTTTCACAAGTGTAAATGTATGCACGTGCACACACACACACACACACACACACACACACATCCTTACCTTAGGAATTTTATTCCAGCGCTCTTGTCTTCAAGAGTCATTACTTGACTAGATAAAGCTAGATTTATGAATTCTTTTAAGTTATCAACATGTATGAAATAAAGATATTGAGATAAATATATGCTCCCAAGAAACAGCAGCTGCAGCACATAATAAGAAAGGTGACTTTACCTGGTTGCAAGGGACCTTGGAATAACAATGGTGATTCTTGTCCATTCTTCAAAGTCTCCACTGTGATACATGGTGGGCTCACTCAACTCTCGGGAGTTTCCTTCACATCCTTTGCCTGCAGAAGCTGGGTAACAGCCTTCTTTTACCAGAAACCAGGACATACCAGCATCATGAGAGTACTGAAGAAGAACTGGGGCGGCACTGCTGAACTGATTGGCACACCCTATGTTTAGCTATTTAAAGGCAGAAATATATAGGGTTTTAGTTCCAAGTCATCATTTAGCAAATTAGGTGCTATAGCAGTCAGAGGGCCCTTTCCATTGAGTCTGCATTAAATTGACAATGAGAAGACCTGCAGCTCAGTTTCAACCAAGACCCTTCCATATGTTCTGGAAATCTTTGTTTAGGCAAACAACAGATGATTCTTAGCAGAAAGCTGGACCAGTTGCCCATTTTGTGAATTTCTTGGGGTTATAGGAAGAAAGACAGAAGCACAGTATCTGTTATGTTGGAGCCTTGGACAAAAGCCAAGAAGCCAAGAAACGTTTTCTTCCCCTTTCCCAGATGGCATAAACAGAGGGAAGCAGAAGATGAAAAGCTGTCCTCTTTAGAACACAAAGGTTACCTGAAGAGAGGGCTGTCCTCTCTGCTTCAGTGGAACAAACATCTTTATTCAATTTTCTTGCCAAAGCCCAGTAAGAAATCATTGTCAACTCAGATGAAAGAGCTTAGCTTTTGTCACAGCATCAAGTATGCAAAATAACCCAGAAATAAAACTAATATTGCTCTGTGTGCTTAAGTAGAGAAATGTCATCCTAGGATTAACATTAAAAAAATTAAAAATGCAACCTAAGTCCCAATGCCCTAGCACAACTATTTTTATTTCTCTACTTTTATCATCTACTCTTTATAAAGAAGTATATATTTTGTTCACATAGTTGAAGTTCTAGAACTTTCTAGAACTTTCCTCCTACTTTCTATTTAACGTATTGTTTCATTATTAAGGGCAGTATTGCAAAAAATGTATTTTTTTCCTTCAGTTGATTTGTTACCACCAGATAAATTACTAGAAAAAGTACTACTAACTCAAAATGTAGACACTCTTTAAATTTTCTATTTATATATGTTTATTTTCAGTTAATTGGTTTCAGATGTGTCAGTTTTACCACAACACTGAATATTATTCTAGTTTAAGATAGTTTCTTTCTAATTTAATAAATGTATAAATTTTCTTATTAGCTTTAGTTTATGTTTTTGATAATCACAAATGTCAAGCTCTTTTCCTGGTATTTATTTAATTATATGCTCTCTTATATGAATGATCTATTCATATCTTATTTCATTGTTACTGGGAGCTACCATAGAATTTTACTGTATAAGACTACAAATAAGATTAGTCATATTTTATAGAAAAAAATTTAAGGACTCAAAATAACACAATAATGACAAAAGAATGGTAGGAAAGGATGAAGGAAGTGTAGAGCCATAGGCAAGTCATATTGGCCCAGAGTTCAAGAGGTCAACCAGTTCATCATTGTGATTATGCAGTCGCTTGATCCAGTCTTTCAAAAGATTTCAATAACCTCCTTAAAATGGCAGCGAAGTAGGTAAAGGTACACTCACCTCCTCCCAGGACCAAACTGGAATTACAACTAAATTATAGAATAATCATCCTGAAAAACAAACTGCAGACCAGCTTAAGGGACCTAGAAACAGCCCAAGTGCCCACCAGTAGATGAATGGATAAAAAAAACCCAGTACATTTACACAATGGAATACTATATAGCTGTCAAAAGGAAAGATCTTTAGTTAATCTCTATTTATATGCATATTATCCATGGACACAGACAATAGTGTGGTGAAGGCCTGGGGTAGGGAGTGGGTGTGGGGTGGAAGGGGTTACTGGGGTAAAAATGGGGACAACTGTAATATTTTCAACAATAAAGATAAATTAAAGAAATAAATTAAAAAAAAAAAAATAGTAAAATAAAAAAAAGAAGGATCTTATCCTTTGCCACAGCATGTAGGAACCAGGAAAGTATTATGCTAAGTGAAATAAACCAGGCAGAGAAAGACAAATATCACATGAGATTACTTTTATGTGGAATCTAATGAACAAAATAAACTGATGAACAAAATAGACCCAGAGTCATTGAAGCATGCAACAGGTTGATGTATAGCAGAGGGAAAGGAGGGGCGGGTCAGGAAGGGATTAACCAAGGAATTTATATGCACATATGCATAGTCCATGGACACAGACAATAGTATGGTGAAAGCCTGGGGAGAGGGCAGGAGGAAGGTGCAGGGGATCAATGGGGGGGGGGAGAGGGAGACATCTGTAAATTTTTCAACAATAAAGATAAATAAAAAAATAAAGAAATAAAAAAGTAAAAATATCTTAAAAAAAAAAAAAAAAGCCTATGACCACGGATTTATAGAAGATGCCACATAGAGACTGGTAGGAAAGGTGGAGATGTGAAAAGGGCTGACCCTACTCCCACAGGTGGTTACTGAGATTCTGGAGGGATATCTCAGCTGCAAAAATTCACCCTGAGGAGCGTGGGGTCTCAACTCCATGCCAGGCTCCCCAACCCAGAGCACCAGAGCCAGAAAGAGGAGCCCACATAACATCACTGTGTGAAAATCAGTGGGAATTCTATCTGTCAGGAAGAGACAGGAGTCCTCGAGAGACACAGGCACCCTTTTAAAGGGCCAATGCACAAAATTTCATTCACAGCCACTCACCCTGGGCTCCAGCAATAGGGGGAGAACCAGAATAGGGTCATGCGAGGAGAGTCTGAGGTTTGTGGCTCTGGGGAGAGAACGAAAGGGACAGCTGCAAAAATCCCTGAGTGGAGTCATTCTTCCATACCACAGATGCCATCTTTTTTGGGTGGAGAACTCACTTCCTCATGGTACCAGCCTGGGAGAATGTAATGGCCCCATCCCCTAGACTCCTTCTCTTGCCACCCTGAAGAGCCTATACCTTGTTGAGGAGTCAACTGCCTTGGCCAGGGTGCAAAGGTCTGGGCAGACTCAGGTGTCAGTGACTGAGTTGTGTGGCTTTGGGACAGGGACCATTCCTCCACTTTCCTGTGAACCTCACTGGTGTTTCCCCTCACAGGAGATCTGCTAGCCATATCCTACAGACTCTCAGAGACCCCACCCTACTGAGCTTGGGTTCTTCACTGCAGAATTTTGGACAGACTGAGTTGTGTGATTCTAGGATATGGGCCATTTCCCCCTTGTACGCCCAAGCAGTGCAGACCCCTCTTTTCTCATAGCCAAATCTTGGTGTGTTTGAGGCCTGACCTCTGCTGGCCTCACCCTGATGACTCTGCTGGGCTCACCCTGATGACTCCTTGAGACCCCACCCCACCACAAAAGTGTGCGAGCACCTAGCGTGTAGCAACTAAACTTGGTATATCCAAGGACTTTTGCTGAGTGGCCTCAGACCCAGCACTGGCACTGAGTTAGAATCTGTATCAGTCTGGTGAACAGCACTTGTCTCTACCTGGTGACTCACTGAGAACCTACCTCATGCAACTCAAGTATCATCAGAGGCTCTTTCAGTGACTGAGCTTAATAGGCAGCTGGCAGATGGAGGCAGGCGGAGACAGATCTTTGTTGAACTGCCCCTGAGCAAGGTGCTGGTAATAGCTGGCCTTAGTGTATACTTGGTCCTTCTCATGCACACTCAGGCCCAGCAGAGGCAGCCACAAACTCTGGATCACTTTGTAGCTCCAAACAAGCTACCTACAACCAGTCACAGGCAGCGCCTGACATTGGCCTGCACCAGAGTCCCTCCCAGAGGCCCTGAACAAACATACTGACACCAGAGTCCCTCCCAGAGGCCCTGAACATACTGACACCAGAGTCCCTCCCAGAGGCCCTGAACAAACAGCTTCAGACAACATTAGAGCAGGATCCAATAAACTTCACAAGTGGCATATCCAAAGGAAGATCTCAACAGTTACCAGACCCTGCTGAGAGGTGAGATGACTTCTTCATTGTGTGGTCAGCACCTGTACAGCAGCTCATACACTGTGGTCAGAGTTGATCCTCACAGTCAGCCAGCCTGAGGGTCATTCCCAAGCACAAATGGGCCACTAGCAATCAAGAGTCAATTACAACAAGAGGACCCACATAACTCACACAAAGGACATTCCTGGAGCACCCAGCTCAGGTGATCAAGGAGACGGTGCCGCTGGATCCCACAGGACACCTACTACCTAAGGCCACCCTATCAAGACTGGGAGTGATAACAGATCTACCTAATACATAGAAACAAACACAAAGAAGCAGCCAAAATGGGGAGACAGAGAAACATACCCCAAATGATAGAACAGGAGAAATCTCCAGAAAAAGAGCTAAGTAAAATGGAGGTAAGCGATGTCTCAGATACAAAGATCAGAAAAATGTTTATAAAGATCTTCTAGAAACTTAGTGAGAACAACAAGAAACATAGTGAGAACCATATCAGCATGAAAAACAACAAAGAAACCATAAAAAAGAACCATTCAGAAATGAAGAATACAGTGTTGAAATTAAGAATTCACTGGGAGGAATAAACATAGGTTGGAGGAAGCAGAGGATAGAATCAGTGATTTGGAAGACAAGGTGGAGAAAACATCCAATCAGAACAGCAAAAAGAAAAAAGAGTTTAAAAAAATGAGGATAGTTTAAGAGACCTTTGGGACAACATGAAGCATAACAAAACCTGCATCATAGGGGTTCCATAAGGAGAAGAGAGAGAGTAAGAGATTGAAAACTTATTTGAAGAAATAATGACCCCAAACTTCCCTAAACTGGTAAAGGAGAAAGACACCCAAGTCCAGAAAGCACAGAGAGTCCCAAACAAGGTGAACTCAAAGAGGCCCACACCAAGACACATCATAATTAAAATGGCAAAGGTTAAAGACAAAGAGAGAATCTTAAAAGCTACAAGAGAAAAGCAATTAATTACCTACAAGACTGTTAATTACCATAAGACTGTTATCTGATTTCTCAACAGAAACATTTCAGACCAGAAGGGATTGTCATGAAATATTCAATGATGAAAAGCAAGGACCTACAACCAAGACTACTTTACCCAGAAAGGATATCATTTAAAACAGGAGGAAAAAAGAGCTTCCTAGACAAGAAAAAGATACAGGAGTTTGTTACTACTAAGCCAGTATTACAAGAAATGTTAAAGGGCCAGCAAGAAGAAAAAGAAAGAAGGAGGAGGAGGAGGTAAAGGAGGAGGAAGAAGGAAGAAGGGAGAAGAAAAAGAAGAAGGAAAAGAAGCAGAAGAAAGAAAGGAAAGGAGAACATAGTTAAAAGAATAAAATGTCAATAAATATGTACTCATCAATAATCACTTTAAATGTAAATGGCTTAAATGCTCCTATCAGAACTTTACACATGAAAGAACTTGAAAAAGAACAACAATCAAAGCCCAAAGTGAACAGAAGGAAGAAAATAATAAAGATCAAAGCAGAAATAAATGAAATAGAGTCTAAAATATACAAAAGATCAATGAAACCAAGAGGTGGTTCTTTGAAAAGATAAACAAGATGGACAAACCTTTAACAAGACTCATCAAGCAAAAAAGAGAGCAAATCCAAACAAATAAAGCCAGAACTGAAAGAGGCAAGTAACAACTGACTTGACAGAAACAAAAAGGATTGTAAGAAATATTATGAACAACTACATGCCAACAAATTGGACAATCTGGATGACATGGGTAAATTCCTAGGAACATACAATCTTCCAAAACTGACTCAGGAAAATCAGGATACCTGAATAGGCTAATAACAACTAATGTAATTGAAGCTGTAATTTAAAAACTCCAAACTGACAAAAGCTCTGGACCGGATGGCTTCACAGGTAAATTTTACCAAACATTCAAAGAAGAACTAACACTTATCCTTCTCAAACTGTTCCAAAAATTCAAAGGGAGAGAAGATAGCCAAGTTCATTTTAAAGGCCAGTATTATCATAATTCCAAAACCAGACAAAGACAACAAAAAGAAAGCAAATTATAGGCCAGTATCCCTGGTAAACATAGATGTTAAAACCCTCAACAAAATATTAGCAAACCAAATCCAGCAATACATTAAAAACATCACATACTGTGATCAAGTGGAATTTATTCTGGGGATGCAAGGTTGGTACAATATTTGCAAATCAATAAATGTGATACATCACATAAACAAAATAAAAGATAAAAATCCAACACCCATTTATGATAAAAACTCTCAGCAAACTGGGAATAGAGGGAATATATCTCAATGTAATAAAGGCCATATATGACAAACTTGCAGCAAACATACTCAATGAGCAAAAACTACAAGCCTTTCCCTTAAGATTGGGAACAAGCCAGGGATATTCATTTTCACAACTCTTATTCAACATAGTACTGAAGTCCTAGCAATCTGAGAAGAAGAAGAAATAAAAGGCATCCAAGTTAGAAAGGAAGAAGTAAAATTGTCATTATTTTCAGATGACATAATACTGTATCTAGAGAACCCTAAAGATTCCACCAAAGAAACTACTAGAACTGATAAATGAATTCAGTAAAGTAGCAGGACACAAAATAAATACCCACAACTCAGTTGCATTTTTAAACTCCAACAATGAACTATCAGAAAGAGAATCTAAGAAAAACAATTCCACTCACAATTACTTCAAAAAAATATGTAGGAATAAATTTAACCAAGGATGTAAAAGACCTGTACTTGGAAAATTATAGGACATGAAAGAAAGAAATTGGGGAAGATACAAATAAGTATCTCCTGTGTTCATGAATATACTGTGAACACATATACTGTGTTCATGAATAGGAAGAAATAACATTAAAATGTCTATGCTTCCCAAAGCAATCTAAAGATTCAATTCATTTCTTATCAAGATACCAATGGTGTACTTCACAGAAGTAGAAAAAATATTGCAAAAATTTATATAAACCCACAAAAGACCCAGAATAGCTATGGCAATCTTGAGAAAGAGGAACAAATTTCGAGGTATCACGCTACCTGACATCAAATTGTACAAGGCCATAGTAATCAAACAGCATAGTACTGGCATAAAAACAGACATAGATCAATGGAACAGATTAGAAAGCCCCCAAATTAACCCATGACTTTATGGTTAATTAATATTTGACAAAGGAAGCAAGAATATATAATGTGGTAAAGGCAGTCTATTCAATAAATGGTAACGGGAAAATTGGATAGAAAATGCAAAAAATGAAACTAGGCCACCTTCTTAAACCATACACAAGAATAAACTCAAACTGGATGAAAAACTTAAATGCAAGACTTGAAACTACAAAAATCCTAGAGGAAAAGATAGGTGGTAAAATCTTGGACATTTCTTGTAGCAATATTTTTTTCTGATATATCTCCTTGGGTAAGGAAAACAAAAGAAAAAGTAAACAAATGGAACTAGTTCAACCTAAAAAGTTTTAGCACATTGAAGGAAACCATCAACAAAATGAAAAGACAACCCACTGAATGGGAGAACATATTCACCAATGATACAGCCAATAAGGAGTTAATATCCAAAATTTATAAAGTACTTACACAAATTAACACCCAAAACCCAAACAATCCAATTAAACAATGGGCAAAGGACCTGAATAGACACTTTTACAAAGTGGACATTCAGATGGCCAATAGACATGAAAAGATGCTCAATGTCACTAATCATCAGATAAATGCAAATTAAAACCACAATGAGATATCACATAACACCTGTTAGAATGGTTATTATCAATAAGTCAATAAACAACCAGTGTTGGTGGGGATGTGGAGAAAAGGGAATCTTCATGCACTGTTGGTAGGAATGCAGACTGGTGCAGCCACTGTGGAAAACAGTATGGAGTTTCCTCAAAATATAAAAGTGGAACTGCATTATGACCCAGCAATTATTCTTCTGGGAATATATCCAAAGAAGACCAAAACACTGATTGGAAAGAATATATGCACCCCTATGTGCAAGGCAGTGTTATTTTTAGTAGCCAAGATTTGAAAGCAGCCCAAGTGCCTATCAGTAGGTGAGTGGATAAAAAACTGTGGTATATTTATAAAATGGAATACTTCTTGGTCACAAAAGAGAAGGAACTCTTTTTTGTGACAGCATGGATGGACCCGGAGAACATTATGCTAAGTGAAATAAGCCAGTAAGAGAAAGAGAAATACCATATGATTAAACTCATATGTGGAATCTAAAAGAACAAAATAAACTAACAAACAAAATAGAAACAGACTCATAGATAGAGAACAGACTGATAGCTGTCAAAGGGGAGAGAGATTACTGGGCTAGGTGAAAAAGGTGAAGGGATTGAGCAAAAAACAAACAAACAAACAAACAACTGATAGACACAGACAAGAACATGGTGATTACCAGAGGGAAAGAGGGTTGGGGGAGGTAAAAGAGGGTAAAAGGAGGATAAATGGTGACAGAAAGAGATGTGACTTGGGTGGTGAACACACAACACAGTACTCAAATGGTATATTGTAGAACTGTATACCTAAAACCTATATAATTTTATTGACCAATGTTACCCCAATAAACTCAATAAAAGAAGATTCCATATTTTCCTTTACAATTTGGCTAGTAAAATTTTACTGTGATTCATTTATATAATTAAAAGTCAAGAAAATAAGTAAAGACTTGACTTTCAGATGTGTGATTAAACTCTTCTAACACAAATTCCGCTTAATACATTACCCATTAGTAAGCCAAGCCTTTGTCATGTGGTGAGAGTAGTCATACTGGGTGCAACACATAGTTAGCATTTTGTCTTAGACTTATGATGACTGCCATTGTTCCTAAAATAGGCAAGTCAATGGAACTTTCAGTTCTGTAACAAGTTTGTGCTTTTAAAAACTAATTATTTAGCCTCTTTTTTTTTTTTTAATATCTTTATTGATTTCAGAGAAAGGAAAAGAGGGAGAGAGAGAGAGAGATAGAAACATCAATGATGAGAGAGTCATTGATTGGCTGCCTCCTGCACGCCCCTGGACTGGGGATTGAGCCCACATCCCGAACATGTGCCCTGACCGGGAATCGAACCCTGATCGCCTGGATCCTGGGTCGACACTCAACTGCTGAGCCACGCCCGGCTGGCCTAGCCTGACTCTTAACTGTTGATACTTTCTAGGATTCAATTATTGGCTTTCCTATCTTTTTACTGTATACATGCTCCCTAATGTCATTCACAATCATAATTTTAAATTCCATCTGAATACCTAGGACTCCCAGATATGACCTCTCTCCAGCTCCTTGGACAATGTCCACAACTGCTTCCTGTGCATTTCCATTTGAGCAGTCCACAGGCACCCATAATTCCACAAGTCCACCCCTGTTCTCTTCATCCACCCCCTAAAACAAATCCTCCTCTTCCTGTATTTCCAGTTACAGTGACTGGAGCCAGAAATGTGGGAGTTGTTCTAGGATCCATTCTATCATCCACTTACCAATATACCACTTGTTGACTATACTCCTTTAATATCTCTCAGATCCACCTATTTATCCTTATAACCTTATGCTATGCCTTAATCTGGCCTCCTCAGTTTTCACTGTGATGACTGCTCTTGCATCCTTACTTTACTCGAAATACATTCAGCAGTCTGAGCACTTTTCTCCGCCTCCTCCACTACCACAGAGGTCCAAGTTTTCATCATCTCTTACTTGGATCATTGCAATAGTTGCCCAGCTGGCCTTTCTGTGTCTGCCCTTGCCTCTGCCAGTGCATTCCTGGCACAGTCACAAGAGTGATTCTTTAAAAGCCTCAGCAGAGTATGTCACTCTTCTGTTACTCATTTTATTTACAACAGAAGTCAAAGACCAACTTTATTTTTTCTACTTGTCTCCCTTTTCTCACTCTTTGCTCTAGTCACAATGGCATCCTTATGATTTCTTGAACTTTTCCAAGGACAGTCTTATTTCAATGACTGATGATTGTACTTTTTGCTCCCTGTGTCTGGAATGTTATTTCCCACTCACTCCTTCACTTTTCAGAGGTCTCAGTTTATAAGTCATTTTTTAGTGAGGCCAACCTCACAACCCTTTATAACATAGTAACTACCCTCCAGCACTCTAGTGCACACTCTCTATCCCTATTTTTTCCATAGCCTAGAACAGACTCTGGTACATAGTAGAGGCTTTATAAATATTTACTGAATAAATGAATGAATGTACTGTTGATTCCAGTTTCCCCTTCTGTTAACACCCATACTGCTGCCAGAATGACAGTTCTAAAATACAGGTCTGATTCTTGCACTCAATGGATTAAAAATCTTCCATGAGTCATTGCTCTTGGGTTAAAGTCCAAGTGGCTTTGTGTGTCATATAAAGCCAATTAGGATCAACTTTGTCTGTGACCTCTGTGGTACATTTTCCAAACTCTTTAACGTTTCCAAATTTTCCATTCTCATTTGCACTTTATGTATTTGCACATTTTGTTCCACTGGAATTCATTCCCTCCCATTGTTCAGCTGGCAAAGTCTTTGTATTTCCAGAGACTTCCAATTTCAACTCATCCATCATCCATCCATCCATCCATCCATCCATCCATCCATCCATCCATCCATCCATCCATCCATCCATCCACCCACCCATTTATTCAGCTAACATATTTTTGGAGCACCTGCCACCTGCCAGGCACTATGCAGGTCGTCCTGTAGCATCAAAGCCGTTTCTACTCCTGTGACTGTATTGTGGCTGTTTACTTTTCTGGCTCACTTACTAGCTTTTGAGATCCTTGAGGGCTAAGGCCATATTTTTCATCTTCATATTTCTAGCATCTAGTGTTTGACATGCACATGAAATATACCGGCACTGTGCACTTTTGTACAAATGAAACTAAGTCTTCTTACAGATGCCAAATATATATTAATTGTCAATCCCTGAAAGACCCTTATTACATATCTATTATTAACTAACAGCCATAAATCAATAGTATTCTGATGGTGTGATTTGAAAATTGAGATTTTTCTTAGGTATTATGCATTTTTATTGGTTGTTTAAGTACTTGAAACATTTAATAATGTTTTATTTATTTAGATTTTGTAAACTTCATAATTTCATCTTGCAGACTTTAACACCTATACTACCCTGATTTTTTTTTAAATAAAAAAAGTGTCTGATGAGACACAGCATAATATTCTGGCAATGCACTGGCTATTGCTGCTATTTTGTTACCATTTTAGACAGTACCAATAAATTAATATAGAGTCATATACTGTTATTAAAGGTTTTTCCATTGTAGTTTAGCATTAAAATCTAAACAGAAAAGGATAATAGTTCACTGATCAACTTCCTTGTTTACAGACCAGTGCAAATTATATTTGAAGAGCTGCCTATAAACATCCGATCTCTTTAATAATTCCATTTGTAAATTATTTAGTATCTGCATCCCGCCGTTATGTAAGGACCATGTAGTCGGGTTAGTTCATTAAAACTGCATTACTTTCGACCCCAGAATTCACCAATGGGATTTTATCATAAACACAATGAGATTTTGATTAGGCTTCTGAAAAAAGAGCTTGTCAAAGTAAATACTTGCTATACATGTTGACATGTTATCATAGTGCTGAAGAACAACAAGCTTTTAAGAGGGCAATGATAATGAAAGTAAACATTTATAGAATCAAAGGAAGAGAAATTATTTGAAAATGCTATAGTAAAAACATAATATAACTCACAAGTCCTAAATGCACTAGTAAGCTGAAAGGAAGAACTTATCTATTACCATTCAGAAACATGGGACTCATTAAGTCACAATCAGATTGAAATCCTAAAAGTCAATTTCCTTTTTAATTCTAGTAGAGTTCCATGAACGCTTAAAGAAATACAATGACATAGCTACAACTTCTAGGGCTCATGAAAAAAAAAAAAAGATAAGCTGTTTCCTTATGGAAAAGCTAAAAAGCGTTGCCATTTTAAGATTATTGAACTTTTGTTCAAGTCTCTTCTTTAATAGCACATGAAAAATTTGCATTCTTTGTCAATTTCACTTGTAAATATGGAAGATGTTTTGCTCCTTGACCTGCCCTGGGTAAAAGTTTGTGCATAAATACCTTGAACTGTAGCACATATCCGGGTTTCAGAGTCAAATCACGAGTTACTGCAAATCGATCCCCGTCTGATTTTCCAAATACCATGGCTGATGGTGTGGCGGAGCAGAAAGTTTCATTTTTAACCATTCCTTCATTAGCCAACATCAACCACACACTCATTTGATTCATAGGGTAATCAAAAGCTGGCTTCTCATAAAAGTTCTAATAGAAACAATACAAACAACACAGAAAGGCAGTTTGAGAGCTTTGAAAATAAGAAAGGAATTTTTAGTTCATGACATGCAGAGTCATGTACCATTTCCTATATATAGGAAAATACAGCAGAATCTCTAATTTACTTAATCTTTATTTTTACTGCCATGAATTTTTTCTTCTGATGATTTAATAACTGAAAATATTTTGCCACTGTATATCTAATTTTAAAATACGCTAGTAATCATGCCTGATAACTGGGCCAGATTTCAGGTTTTTTTGTTTTTTTGTTTTACATCGAAATAACCCGGGAACTAGTAGCATAAAGAGGTAACAAAAAATTAAGTGTGAACCAAAAAATTAAGTGCAAACACAGAAAAGTTGTATTACATGTCAAGTGTCAAGCACTAAATTTTGGGGGAAGTGTGAAGTTCTTTAATCCCATCTACTTTTATAATTATCTCCTTGGAGTTCAGACATGAAAAAAATACCTGGGGTAAAGTTGGGTTGACAACTGGGATGACCTGCTTTTGTTTTTCTGACAGAATGATAATGTCATCGACCGCCCACTGGTCATAGTCCTCCCCTGAGAAAACGGGCTGCCACCACCGGAACCTGGTGCAAGTGGTCTTGGCAGCAGCTGGAAGTTCCAGATAGACAAATCTGCATAAAAGCAAATCACTTATGGTTAGGAAAGGAAAGCTGTGTCTTAGCTGCTGTTAAAATAACAAGAATAGTAATAAGAAAGTTTAGTTGTCTTTAATCTCTTGATATTTTTGAAAATTTTCTCAGTTTAATAGATCAGACAAGAGGTTTCAAGTTGTAAGCAGGCTTAGTTCTGGTCATGTTTATTCCATTTGGAACTGTATCTTTTCCAGGCAATATTTCAACTGTGTTAGATTCACTGAACAATGTCTTTTGACTACTATGACAATGGTCATAACATTTTCTAGAAATACCTAGAAAAAATTGTCCCTTTGTGTGTTATTATATTAAAATAGCATTCAAAAATTTTTATAATAAAATGGAATGCTTTAATATGGTATATAAAAAGAATTATACTCCACAACCAAGTGAGGTTTATTGCAAGAATGCAAGGCTCATTCAATATTCAAATCTCAATGCAATACTGTAATATCAACAGGCTACAGATGAAAAATCAGGTATCAATTGACGAAGATATTTGACAAAATCCAATAGCATTCAAAATTTTTTCAAAGCTGCTCTTATTGTGGGAAAACATAAATATGCACTAAAAAACCCCACAAACTCACCCATAATCTACTGTACGGGGTTGGCCTCTGTTAAAATTTGGATATATATCATTAAAGCAAGTAATCTTTTTATAGATGAGATATGTATATATCGGTATCCTACAGTTTAAAACTTAACATTATTTCATAAGCACATTCTCATGCCAGTAGAATTATTTCTTAAGGTCACACTATTGTCTATATAATTTTCCATAAGACAAATATGCTATTACTTATTTTACCTTTCCCTACTATAAATAATTCTGGGATGAAAATCTTTATGCATAAAGCTTTATCTACACTTCAGCTTATTTCATAAGGTGAGATTCCTAGACACAGAATTATCAGGTCAAATAAACTGGTCATGTTTAAGGCTCTTGATTTTTCCAAATTCCTTTCTGGAAGAGTCACACAGTTGGCAGGATGACATCAGAGTGCTAGTCTTGCTGCTCCCATGTGGAGAAAACACTTGGCATTATCTTTAAAAATGACCATTTGGCCCGGACGGGCGTGGCTCAGCGGTTGAGCGTCGGCCTAAGATCCAGGCGATCGGGGTTCGATTCCCAGTCAGGGCACATGCCTGGGTTGCGGGCTCGATCAGTGACTCTCTCATCATTGATGTTTCTATCTCTCTCTCTCCTTCTCCTTTCCTCTCTCCGAAATCAATAAAGATATATTTAAAAAAAAAAATAAAATAAAAATGACCATTTAACTGTTGAAAAATGGTATCTTTTTTATTGCAACAGAGGTTGGACATTATTCATGTTTTATTACACATCTATGTTTCCTCTTGTAACGTCTGCTCATTCCTTTTACCCATTTTTCTATCGGGATCTTAGTGTTTTTCCTGATAATTTGTATAAGCTCTTTACAGCAACATTGACCCTCTGTTTCTCTTAATGGTTGCAAGTATTTTCTCAGTTTGTTTTCCTTCTTTTCATTTCTTTGTGTGTTTTTTGACACGCATGTGTTGCATGTGTACGTAGTTTAATATTTGCACATAGTATATTTCTATGTAAGTAGTCCTTTTCTTTATCAATTGTTCCATTGAATTTATGTTTAGAAAGTTTAGATCTTTTCTCAAAACCAGATAGCAGTCTAAATGTTTAAATATTTAATGAGTCTTCAACAGTTTTTGATAACGTAAGGTGATAATCTAAATTGATATTTTCCCCCAAGAGCTGACCCACCATTTTCTAACACCAGTTGACTGAATAACCGTTCTTCTCGTTGACAGTTGATGCATCTTTGTTTCATATGTAAGTTCTTATATATTTGAGTCAACTTCTTATATATTTGGGTCATCTATTTGGTTTCATTGTTTGTTCTATCTATCCATGCACCAGTATCATTCTATTTTAATTATTTAGGTTATATATTTTAATATCATGTAGAGCATTCCTCTATTCTCCCCTCAAAAGTTTAAGCTATTTTTGCCAGTTTATATTTCTAGATATAAAGTTAAAAAAAAATGCCACTAGGATTTTGATTGGAATTGCATTAAACATAAATTAAAAGATATTCATATCACAATATTTAGTTTTCTGATCCAGAGATGCTGTATTATTTTCCTTTTATTTGTTTTCTTTTATCTCTGAAGGAAGTTTGGAAGTTTTCTTTACAGAGATTCTCAGAATTGTTTGTTAAAGTTACTCCTTATATTTATTTATGTATTAGTCACCACAAATGGGGACTTTTTCTGATATCTTCCAACTCAGAGTTTCTTTACCATTTTAGTGTCATAAACTCTTTGAAAATCTGGTGCAATATTCTGGCCCTAAAGAAAAGTTCCAATAAAAATAAAGCTGAATATTTCTGGAATTTTTGTTTGTCTATATAGTAATCTAGGCACTTTACTGAACTCTCAGTAATGTCCAGATTGACAATGATATTACTTGGAGAAATAATTTGAATTATTTTCAACTGTGTTTTTAAGCCAGTTTGGCACCATTACAACTCCCTCTCTGTATATTTAATTTGTAAATTTGAATCTACCTATTCTTCAATAATAATTGTTTTCAATAAAACAAGGTTCAGTTGTAAAATACAAAACAGGGACAACTTTAGTATGTTAAAGCTCAATAACAATTGGTCAACATATATAAAGAAAAAATGTTGTCTTTGTGTTAACATGAAAATCCAGAGATTATAAAAAGGAATTCTCTAAAAGTGATATCCTTGAGTAGATTTCAATGACACATAAAATATAAAGTACAAATACAGAATTTCAAAATACTACATAATTGCAAAAGAACTAAATTTATATATAGATAAATACATTGATTGTCTGGTACAGGTATTAGTATTAAACATGAGTCATTTTCCCAAACTCCTTAACAGTAATTACCTAAGACATTTTATTACATATATTCCCCATTCATCAAAATAAGGACAGGGATAGGCCAGTGAAAAATTTAAAAAAATCCAAGCTCCACAGATTCTTTCACATGCTGGTTTAAGAATAGGCCTGGGTGCAGCCACATGAAGGCTTTCGACAAAATCCATCTTGCTGTTAAATCTAACAGGTGAAGATATTTTATATGTGCATTAAAGTAAAACAAAACAGAAATGCTTGGAATATCCCTATCTCACAGAGTTTAAAAACAATTCAATTGTCTCCTTTTCTTCTAGTCATGTTTTTTCTCAAATTCTTTAAAAATTCAAACATGAATGCAAATGCTTTCTGTCCAGAAACTTAAATAAAATGAAATGTATATCTACTAGACTAGTATTCATACCAGATATTTATGAGTTTGTCTGTTTTTGCAACCGTTAATGACATTTCGGAAACACCTCAACAACAATGTAATCTTTACCATTCCTGGAAACCACTGGGAGGCCATCAGGGCTTGGTTACCTGGGTTTGCTGAAGTCTGAGAAGTACATCTCTGCCAGCAGGTGCCACTGGATGCCCCCGTTGTTGCTGTACTGAAGGAGGATGCCCTCCTCTCTGCTGTCGGGCTTGTTGCACGCAGCACTCTCTCCGCCTATCTGGATGTAGAACTGGACAAAGTCCACCCAAGAAGTATCTAGATCCAAGCTCACCAGCTGTCTTTTTCCAGCCTTTCCAAAGGACAGAAATACCACAGATTCAATTATATGGGAGCGCTTAGGCATTTTGTTGTTTTAGTTTCAAATTCATATGAGCATCCTAGCACTATGTGGAGATGATTTTGTCCCCATTTATTAAGAGGAGCAAGTTATACCACTTAATAGTCTGCTTTGGTTATAGTAACTGTTCCTGGACACATTCAATTAGTCTCTACATCACTGATTGTCAGACTTGGTTATGAGATCCTTGGGAACTGCTAATTACACCAGAGTATTCAAAAATCTTTAAAAATAAAATAAAATTAAATTAAAACCCTTTCAATGTTTGGTTTGTGAATCTCCTCCAGGCAAAGTAACGGAGAATCTGAAAGACTATATACGTTGAGATCAGTTGGAGCTGGGTTTGAATCTCAGTTCCATTATTCATGCTGTTCATCAGCTGTGTGACCTTTCTGAGCTTTTATTTTCCTCAAAGGTACAATATTGGTAATAATACCTTCTTTATAGGGTGCTGGGTAATAATACCTTCCTTCTAGGGAGTTGTGATAATTAGATGAAATAACATTTTGCATGAAACTTGCCTAACACACTGAATGTCTTCCTGGGAGGTATGCCCAGTGGGAATGAAAGTGAAACAGATTTAAGATTGAAACCTGACAAAAAAAGAGTACTTGACAGCAAGAGGAAGACAAACAGCCCAATTAAGAAATGGGCAAAGGACTTAAATAGACACTTCTCCAAAGAGGACATACAGATGGCCAAGAGACACATGAGAAAATGCTGGACGTCGCTAATCATCAGGGAGATGCAAATTAAAACCACAATGAGGTATCACCTCACACCTGTCAGAATGGCTATCATCAACAAACGACATGTGATGACGAGGGTGTGGAGAAAGGGGAACCTTAGTACACTGCTGGTGGGAATGCAGACTGGTGCAGCCACTATGGAAAACAGTATGGAGGTTCCTCAAAAAATTAGAAATGGAGCTGCCATTTGACCCAGTGATTCCACTCCTAGGAATGTATCCTAAGAATCCTGAGACATTGATCAGAAAGACTATATGTACCCCGATGTTCACAGCAGCACAGTTTGCAATAGCTAAGATCTGGAAACAGCCCAAGTGCCCATCAGTAGATGAGTGGATAAAAAAGCTGTGGGACATTTACACCATGGAATACTACGCAGGTGTAAAGAAGAAGAATCTCGTACCCTTTGGGACAGTATGGATGGACTTGGAGAATATTATGCTAAGTGAAATAAGCCAGGCAGCGAAAGACAGACATCACATGATCTCGCTTATACGTGGAATCTAAAGAACTTAATAAGCTGATGAACAGAATAGATTCAATGACATGGAAGCATAGATGAGACTGACAAATGTCAGAGGGATGGAGGAGGGCCGCTGGGTGGAGGGGGAGAGAGTAACCAAAGAATTTATATGCATATATGCACAACCCAAGGACACAGACAATGGTGGGGAGAGGGACTGGGTGGGGGGAGGGACGGGGTGGAACGGGTCATTGGGGAGAAAAAGGGACATCTGTAGTATTTTAAACAAAAATAAAATTAAAAAAAAAAAAAAAAAAGAGTACTTGAGTCCCTCAGGCTCCCAGTCAGTGTGTTTGTCTCAGTCTCCCTGTCTGTCTTTCTCTCATTTGGAAATAGAGAGATTGGGAGGGATCATTTAAATAAGCTTTCGCTACCACTACATGGTCTCTTTGTGTCCTAAACATGTTAAAAATTCCATCAAATCCAGCCACTTGCTTCCTTTGCTTAGTGTGTTCCCTACATGTATGTCACTGTCCTGTTGTGAGGTGTTGGATATCAAATGACAAGGTTTGTCATGATTCCTTTTGTGTGTGAATATTTTCATGCTAATGAGATTGAAAGAAGGCTTGATCACGAGATTCTTCCACCCAGATTCTGCCAAAGCTAATCCATGGTCTGCTCTGTACTGGTCTCAGAGAGCTCCTAAGAAGTTCAGTGAAAAGTCAGGAAGAAAAACTGAGATAGTTTAGAGAAAAACACCCCTCACAATTAGAATTTAAAGCCTACTCAAATTCACTAGGTTAATTAAGAAAGGGTTTCAGCTATAAGTCATAGGGGAAATACTTGGGACTAATTAAAAGAGTACACTGTTACTGAAAAATCTAAAGCCAATTAAGAGATTAAAAAAAAAAAGCAAAAAAAAAGCAGTGTGTATGTGGCTCCAGTGAAAGGAGAGCTGAAATTAAACCTGACATAGGAACTTATCCTTTGGAACTCTCAATTTTAAGTACGTATTTGAGGAAATCTTAAAATATGCATTTTCAATATGTTATATATTTTTGATTTTCCTTGCTGATTTGAAATAATGTAAGTGAGAAGTACCTCAGAGATGATTATAATCTGGCCTAGAATTTTCATGCTTCAGGATCATTACAGGAAGAGTGATTTTTGAGAAGAAAAACTCCAGAACCTAGCTAGTTAACTCCAATCCAGCAAACTCCTATGCAAAGCTCAGCATGTGGAACTAAGCCTGAAGGATAAAGATCTAAGGTGAGAATTATGAAAATCCAATTATCCCAATTAGCTGGTTGGAATGACTGGTCTATTGTGAAATTCACAGAGCAGTGTTATTTTTCCAGGAGACTGTGGTGTTGGGTTCCAGAGGTTTCACAAGAGTGTTGTGTGTGGTTTTTATAAATGGTGGAAAATATCGTACAAATGCTTGGTTTGGCACTGAAGATGTTTTATCCTAGAGAACAGTACAAGTCATTTTCTTCTGTTCAGTGACCTGAAATGCTGAACATTGTTTTAAAGGGGGAAAAAAAAGAAAGAGGAAATGGGTCATGGCAAACTGTCAGAATTTAGAATTTAATGTGATATGTGCTTTGCTGCTTTCCTATTACACTATGATCATTGTAGCTATGTGTGCACCAGTAGACACATACACACATGCAATGTGTGCATGCATGTACGTTGGAGTAATAGGTTAGGGACCTTCTTATTCTTGGAGTGTGGAAAATACCTTCCAATTTCCCCCCAATATTCTAGGTTCAAATGACTTACTGCTTTAAGGATTTAGATAAAATAAAACACATTTTAAGGGAAATGTATTCAAACTTTAGGGACTTTAAAACAAAACTTTTAAAACACTTCATAAAACTGAGCTCCCATTAAACCATTTAAAAATCAAATGCCACTAGAAAACAAATTCTACTATATTTATTTGAAAATAACCATTTCTTTAGACCTGTTTCGCTGTTTCGCTCCTTCCTTCCTTCCTTCCTTCCTTCCTTCCTTCCTTCCTTCCTTCCTTCCTTCCTTCCTTCCTTCCTTCCTTCCTTCCTTCCTTCCACAAATATTATTGGATGCCAATTTTACCAAACATAATACCACGTGTCAGGAGAACACACTTAAAAGAATTTGCGGATATGTGAGGTGATAGCAATGACAACTTAGGGCTGCAGACCAAGTTCTATTCCTTGCTGACCCCATTTAGTCACACAATCACTTATCAATTCTCCAATCTATTCATTCTCAAGGGTATTTATTGATATGTAAATGCCTAGCACTTGGCATGCCATTTCTGAGTTGTACATCTCATTTAGAGTTGGCTTAGTCAGTAGAAAGCTGCATCTTATTGGGTACTATGAGAATAAAAATATAATCTGTATCCATATAGAACACAGATGAGAGAGAACTTCAAAAAAAGAAGATACCAATGTAGTTTGCCATAGTTCCAGAAAACTCCATGGAAGTAGCAGGATTTGAGCAGGATCTGCAAGGTTTACGTGGATGCAGAGACGATGGAAGACATAATGGTAGGCATTGCAGACTAAGCAAAGACAGGGAAATTGGCAAGACCTGGGATGATGTGGAGAGCTTCTTTTTTGGGGGCAGAGGGCTTATGCTTGTAAAGAGAAAATGAGTTCTGTAGTTAGGGCAGCAGCATTGGAGGCCGTCCTTAATATTTATGCTGGGGAAGTCACAGAATAGAAGCACGTTTCTAGATAAATTAATCTAGGGTAGTTTGCAAAAGGTCTAGGGAGCCCTTCCTTCCTTTGGGTTATTGCCCCTTCTCTATTCCAATCATGCTGACTGGTGCGGGCTGCCAAACTGCCCAAGGAGTGAGTACATGACTCTGGCTGGTTGTGCCAATCACAGCATACCACTCCCGAGGACACTGTGACTGGCAAACCAGAAACCTTCCCCATAATTGTCTATGGAGCTGCTTAGAAAACTCTGTGGCCATGGTTCCAATTTCATAATGACAGCTGACCTGAAAATAGAGTCTACTCTCAAGGAGAGAGCTCTGTGGGCATTTGAGTTTTGGTTTCAGATATCTCTGAGGCCAGTTCTATCGAAGTCCTCCCTGTGTTTTGATTACATGAACAAGTTTTCCTCCTTTTTTACTTAAGCTAGTTTCTCTCACTTAGAATTCAAAACAGATCTGACTAATACAAGAGAAAAAAAGTAAAAAAAACCCAAAAGACCCTCAGATATTCTGACAAATATTTAGGGAGAAAGTTGAGTTGTGCTGGGAAGAGAATGATTTTACTTTTGAAATGCTGATTTTAAGTTAGTGGCCAGGCATATATAGGGAAATATTCAATGATAACAATTTGTAATTTAGTCTCATAAGATGTAATTATGACAGCGAACACTTACTTACTGAGCTGTTTCTATGTGCCCAACACTATTCTTATTCTTTACCTGCATTAACTCACTTGGTCCTCCCAACATCCCAATTTACAGTTGAGAAAACTGAGACACATAAAGATGCTATAACTGTGCAAGGTGAAGCAATTATTGAGGTTTGGAGCCCAGGTACAAACCCAGGTAGTTTGAGTCCATATATCATCTTAAATTAAGTATAAGAAATAATGATATGTAACTTTACATGTTCAAAATATGTGTGTACACACACATGTTCACTAGAGTGCTTGAATACATATTGGTTAAGAATTCATAATCTTGTTTTAAAATTGATACTTAAGGGAGATACAATCTTCCCATTTCTGCACAATAATACAGTGTATCTGGATCTATGTAGTGTATGCAGTCACTTATTGCCCATTATCTCTAACAGTAAGGTCCCAGGGACTTTCAATGTCAGTGGATAGGAAATATCACTGAATGGAGTCCATTCCTGATTTCATGTCATTCTCTATTTTGTTTATTTGCTGATTCTTTGTTCTGCACCTGCATCAAAACAAAACCTGTACCTATTTTTGGATATGCATAAATTAACTTGTCTGGGATTTCTGCCCAAATTCCCCAACATATCAGCCCTATGGTACATCGCCCGCCCCTGTGTGCTTGTTATGTGATGAAGAGCAGGACATTTCCAATTGTCCTGGAGTTGGCTGTAGTGCCTGCTGGAAAGAAGTGGTGTGTCATACCCCACATTCTAAAGAGAGCTGCCAATAACTGGGGTCAGACACATTGCTCAGGCTAGAGAACGGGAACTGCTTCCCCTCAGTCCTTCTGGAGATGATATGAAGAGATGAACTGGAGGAGGAAGGAAGGAAAGAATGTCCTGCTTAGACCATGGCAAGGGAGGTGGTTCCCCTCCCCCATTCCAAACCAGCAACATGGGTTAGAGGTGTTCTAAGAGAATCGGCCTCTGTCCCTAGTTGGTGTCTATTGACCTGTCTGCCTAACCTGGTACTGCACTGGAGAAGCTGAACACTGCAAGGAAAACTTCTATGCAGACTCTCTGTTATGGACTTCATCTCTGTGCACCCCAAATCCATATGCTGAAAGCCTAACCCCCCAAAGGATGGCATTAGGAGATGGGGTCTTTGGCAAGTAATTAAGTTATTAGGGTGGAGCCTCATGGTGGGGTTAGTGCTCTCATAAGAAGAGACATAAGAGAGCCTGCTTTTCCTCTTTGCTTTCTCTGGCATGTGAGGACACAGAGAAGATGGCATCTGCAAACTAGGAAGAGGGTCCTCCCCAGACACCAAATCTGCTGGTGTTTTCATCTTCTTCCCAGCTTTCAGAACTGTGAGAAAGGAATGTTTGCTGTTTAATGGTATTCTTTATGGTATTTTTATATATGGTATTTTTGTTATAGTAGCCTGAGATGACTAAGACAATCCCACATAAGCACATGTCACAGCAGCCACCAAAATGGGCCAAAATAGGACCTGAGATGTTTGTTCACCATGAAGAGCTGTTCAGTTCCATAGGAACAGCTCTGCACACCTTCATCCCACCACATTCCTCCTACTTCCAATCAGATTCTTGAAATTAATGGATTGACAAATTTAATAAACAATTATAGAAGTGCTTTCTAGGTATTATGCACTGTCTCACATGATTTACAAGTACACTAATGCATTTAATTTGCATAGTGACCCTGATGAGGTAGATATTCTTATTATCCTCACTTTATAGAGGAGGAAGCCAACCACAGAGAGGTGAAAGAATTGCTCAAAGTCACAGAGCTAGAAAGTGGCAGTCTGGTTCCAGAGTAGCTGCTCTTAACCTCTAGACTCCACCACCTCCACCACCACTTACACCCTCACCCACAGGCCTGCATGTTCACACACCCTCCAAAGGCTGGGGTGAGAAGTGACCGAGACCCTGCCCCACTCAAAGAACCCGAAGACACAAGACTGGATGGCCCTGGAGGAAAGGAAAGCAATGAGATTTAAATCAGGTACAAGAGGGGCAGGATTTAAAAACTGGACTAACCTAGATTTGTAATAACCAAAAACAATGATAAAACTATAGAAGTTTCCTAGATGTAGTTAAGGGATACAAATTTGACAAAGCCAAGTTAAAAGCAGGGAATGTGGGGAAAAATAAAACCATAAGAACATATTTGTACCTTCTGAGTTCAGACTGCTCCCTAAATCAGTTACATATTGAAATAGCCATGATCATCTTTCCCATACCTGATTGTCAGCTCTAAATCATACCTTGCTGAAGTACAGAGATGATCCAGAAGAGATGACCCCACACCCTTGTTCTGGTTTTACAACTTCTCCCCCGATAACTTCTTGCCAGTCAGATTCCCAACCATTCTGGTTCTCAAAATCTGACATTATGGTAGAAGGAAGAGCAACTTCTGGGTGGCATTCAGTGCCTTGATATCCCTGGTCACACCTAGAGAAAGGACGGCCAAGGAAACAAGTCAAAGTTTCGTCTGTGAATGCCATGGCCATGTGACCTGCAACATTCTCTATGTCTCACTTTTGCTCTGCTCTCAGCATTCACACTAGATTTCTCTCTACAATGTTAATCTGTATATGTGGTGGTAACAACCTTCAGTTTTGCACACTACACACACACAAAAAGGAATACTTTCTTAAAAGAAATAGTGCTGTAACAGTAGAATTGTGGCATCAAGTAGTAATGAAGAAGGATATGAATGTGTATGTGTGTGCATGCATGTATGTGTGTGTGTGTGTGTGGTAGGGGTAGGGAGGGATGATAATGGGGTTTTCCTGTAGCCTTAAAAAGCTACATATAAATGTTTGCTTAACCAACATGTAACTCTGGCCACATTTTATAGTTCCTCTTTCTGATTAAATTACATCTCTTTTAGAATCTTTAAGTATTCAAGTGTGTTCTTATCTCATTCTCATTAGCTATAATCACCATCTCCCCCTGCATACAACTTTGTGCTTCTGGCAAAGTGAGTTAGGACTGCTTGTAGCAGCTGTTTGGCTAGTGCTTTAAGATTGTCACGGGAAAGAAGGGAAACAATCATAAGGCTCTTTTAACCACCAAAGAGAACTTTGGAACTGAACCTACTTGGAAGTTTAAACCCAAGAGGCCTTGCTTGAGGTTAGATTTTGAAGTTTAGAATGTCTGGCTTTATACTAACTTAAATGTAACAATATCTTTTACATCTACAATAAGAATAGAAAGGAGGGTCATTTTCTTTTGGCTAATTCATTATTTATCAGTCTATCCACATAACTCTGCTGTGGGATCCCTATGAACACAAATCCTGAGCAGCAGAGGCTCAACCACAGTTCCGATGTGTGTACCTGCACATGCCGTGGTCACAGGAGCCATGCCCGCTGCACATGTTTGGGCACTGCTGGCCAATATAGATGCTGTCTAAAGCCCACTCATCCTGGACTGTGTAATAGCTCTGACTCCAACGGAATCGTGTGGCACTGGACCTAGAAACAGGACAGTAATAGAAACAGTATTTTAACTGACATGTAGTAATACAGACAAAGAATATCTTGAGTTCAAAATCTTTCAGATAACCAACTTTCTGGAACTTGTATTTAGCTACTAATCATTATTCTGTAGCAGTTCAATTTCTACTCATTTATCACCCAATTTAACAATTCTACCATGAAGGAAAGTTAAAAAGAAATCTCCTTATTTTGTATATATTTCAGTCTTAGTTCAATTTGGGACATTTTAAAGAAAAACAAAATTTCTATTTTTGTTGTAATTGCACAGAGATTTGATGCTGGGAAAAGAAACAAAGAAAGAAAGAATATTTAAGAAAAATAAAGATATATACTAAACAGCCTCTCTTTCATAGATGAAAATGTGAAGCATTTAACTTAGAATAATACAATTTCTTACAATAAACTCATTATAGTTATTGGGAGACTTCCAGTTACCTCTTAATATAAAACTAAAGTTTTGTTTGGGGGTATTGTTTTGTGGTTGAGGGGACATGAGACAATATACTATAGTGCAAGTATGAACAACTGAATGCTAAATTCTGCTTATTATTTCTGAAATATTAACTTGCTTAGGTTTCACGGACAAGCTGATGTTAAGTGGAGATAAAAAGTTGAATAATCCATTACACATAGAGAAACACTTGGGACCTTAATTCATTTAAACCAGATATAAAGTTTAAAGAAGAGAATATTTTGAGAGCAACGTCAAGAAGGTTTTCATTTTTTGATGATCACAAAAAAATTCTTTTAAAATTACATCATATTTTTCACCTCTGGGAATTTTCAGGGATCTATGATTACTTCTTTTTGGTTAAAGTGAAAAACAAAATAAAACAAACAAAAAATGCAGAATTACTGTGTTTGTTCAATTCCATTGATTAAACCTTCCCCAAGCACACTATCTCAGATACAGTTGATCTAAATGGCTGTGAACGATCCATTAAAGTCTACTGCATGAATTATCTACATATTAAATACTCCCTAAGTACACAACAGACTGTGAAGATCCAAACTAAGCCCTTACTGTTTATTTTACCAATGATTTGTGGCGAATAGGTTGCATTTTCATTCCTAGTAAGATAAAATTTTTTTTTTTTTTAATATATCTTTATTGATTCAGAGAGAGGAAAGGAGAGGGAGAGAGAGAGATAGAAACATCAATGATGAGAGAGTCACTGATCCGCCGCAGCCCGCAACCTGGGCATGTGCCCTGACCGGGAATCAAACCCTGATCGCCTGGATCCTAGGTCGATGCTTAACCACTGAGCCACACCCGGCCGGGCAAGATTAAATTCTATATTCACTGAGGTGCACCCAGTAGAGACAGGTTTGCTGCATATCAGACCTCGTCACGGTACATACAATGAGGCAGATTCAGCTCCTCAATGGAAAGAGTTTACATTTGTAACCTAACAACCATCACAATTTTCAGTCCCATTAAGAAATGGTTTTTAGAAAAATATACTATAAAATAGGTACATTGTCTTAAAACATAGAGCTCTGCAGAAAAGAAGTAAATTCAGACTCGTACTCCAGTGTCAGGAAAAGGAGAGATAACTATATTCTTTTAAGATTCAT
Organism: Miniopterus natalensis; assembly: GCF_054644295.1. Lineage (NCBI taxonomy): Eukaryota > Metazoa > Chordata > Mammalia > Chiroptera > Miniopteridae > Miniopterus > Miniopterus natalensis. The sequence goes on along the minus strand of NC_142090.1, from coordinate 45,960,238 downwards.
TATAACCTGAGTCAAGTCTAGGACCACAGGTGACTAGACTGTGAGCTCTTCTGGGGACAGAGATATCTTTTGTCTCAATAGTTTGCACAGGAACAGAAAAAAATAGGTGTACAAAAAATGTCTGCTAAAAAAATGAGTGAATGAGTTCAGTGACAGGCCAAGAAAGGGCAGCCTGTTTCTGACTTCTGTGGGCAATGAAATGAAGAATGTTCTATGAGTTAGAGGACCTGACCCCCAGGACCTTGGCTTTGCAATTTATCATCTGTGTGACCTTTAGTGAGAAATTTGAGCCTTCAGGGGCTTCTCATTCCTCACCTCTCAAATAAAGAAATTGGGCAAACTGATTTCTAAGATCCCTTCCAGCTCACAAATCTAATGATTACTTTGGTGGTTTGTTAACCAAGTTTATTTTTCTTTATAGTCACATGCTTACATGAAACCCATGGCATACATTATTTTGAAGTTTTGATATTTGAAACATTAAATGGGTTTGGAGGGTTTCAGAACCCTGATGTAGATTTCCCGGTTTATTTATTTTTCTAAATAGTCACACAGAGACACATGCTAAATTCTTTTTCTGAGTAAACTGATCCTTACATGTGTCTTATAAACTCTTGAAAAAAAGATAATATTTTCTTAAAATGAAAAGCTTAAGGTGGATTATTCCATTTAAAATTACAACCCACAGTTTAAAATGTTGATGTTAACAGAAAAGGAAGCAAAAGAGGTAAAATATTGGCTTCATATTTAGTGAGAAAAAATTAGTCATGTGAGCAATCTCCAGTTGGTCACATGTGAGAACACAAGAAGTGATGTCACTGATTTGCAGCTGCATTACTGATAAATATTGCCCTCAGTACAAATATTTAATTTGCCACCCCTCTCTTTCTGTCTCTCTCTCTTCTTAGGAGAAAAATCTTAAGCACTTTTGATTGAGTTTGAAGGTGGAACTACTGCTGTGTGGATCATGAAATGAAGTTGACTTTCATTTAAAATTCAAACTCTATGGATTCCCTAAAGCAACAAAACTTGACAGTCTTTCCTTATTTGATTTTCCCCCATATAAATTTCTGGACTGAAATAAAATAACACTGAGTCATCTCTTGATAGTTAGGTAACCTGAGGAATCAAGGTAAACGAGGGTTGACTAAATATCGTATTTTCCACCTTCAGAGTTACTGTAATTACATTTATCCAATTATTCTGAAACTCATTCAGACATTAGGTGTTGATTTGTTTATGAAGTCAGCAAATGACAGCTGTTTCTGTCTCATTAAGCCCTGTTCTTATGTAAATGTCTCTTATAAAAACAAAATTAATTTTCATTGGGTAACAAATGCTCAGTTCATATACAATAAAATGTCTCTGAGCAGGTATATACATATTAAATATTTCCACTCTGAGTTGTCTATTTAGAACATTTTCTGAAGTTAACAGATCTATGATAACGCAGGGACCACATTTGCTTGTATGCATTCAATTTATGGCTGCATATGCTTGAATCAAAACAGTGGAACAAAGATTTGCCAAAAGGATTACTGCTTAAACTAAACTATACTACCTTTTCCCAAAACTTGAGAGACGTGCTATCTGAGGAAGTTTGAAACGAATATAATAAGTAAAATCATCAAGGATGCCAAGGAGAATACATGTACTTATAGCAGATCTTTTAAGCATTATAGATCCAAAAACAATGATAATAACCAGTTGAACATTTTTGTGAAATATAGCAATAATGTGTAGTTTAAGTATTATTTAGTAGAAATATTAAATATCCTATAGGGTTGTTTGTTTTCAAAAATATTTTGACTTTCTTTACCCAGAGATTTGAAAAAAATTTGGAAAAGTAGAATTCAATTATTTACTTACATGTACTTTAAGGCAAATGGTTGGAGGAATAATCTAGCACATTTATTTTCTGTTTGCAAAAAGAGATAACTTGCAATAAAACATCTCTTTAATTCATTTAGGCATATTGAATTAAAATTCTATTTAATTTTCCAACATTTAATGAATGTTGGTGGCAGGCACTGTGTTGGAACAAAACAGTTTAAGGGTCAATTAATATATTTCCTCACAAATGTCTAATAAACATTGATGAGAATCGATCTTTTTTGACTACTATACTAAAACTTTCAACTCAGTGGTTTATCTTTTAAGCTAAGAAATAACAATGCAATATACAATCTGAGTGTAAAACACTCAGCAAAGGGTTTTAAAATTTTTTAAAAATTTAAAATTGATTTTAGAGAGAGAAAGGGGGGGAGAGAGAGAGGAGGGAAAGAAGGAGAGAGAGAGAGAAACATCGATGTGGGAGAGAAATATGATAGGCATGCACTGATGGGGATGGAACCTGCAACCTGGATGTGTTCCCTGACTGGGAATTGAACTTGCCACATTTCGGTGCATGGGATGACACTCAACCAACTGAACCACACTGGCCAGGGCTGCAAAGCTGTTGTTTTATCAGGGGTGGAGGGGAAATAGCTTAAACTACATTAATTAAGAATAATAGTTTCTGGAGTGACATCAAAAGAATGGTGGTGTGACAGGTTCTTCTGGTCTCTCCCCTTGAAGTTGCAACAAGATGATCAGCTATAATTCAATAAAAGGTTCCTGCTTGATACACGGACACTGCTGAGAGATCCTGTGCACTGAAACACCTGAAGGTGAGCAAATCAGAGCAACCAGGGGAGGTGGGAAGGGAGAAGACAGGATACCTAGGAGCTCACTGTGGGTCTCGAAAAAGGGGACGAATCAGGTTGTGACCTGTACTCCCTGTAGCCTGAGGAGCAGAGAGATACAGTGAGTGTTCCTGCCTGAGTGATGGGTACACGCTGCGGCCAAACCCAGGAGAATACAGAGGTGCCTCAAGGTTGTCTTGGTGGCCACTACTGCCAGGCAGAAAATCAAAACTGTAGAGCCTGCTGCCTTCCTTCACCCTCCCAGAGCTCCCCTCCCCTCATACTCCCAAAGCTAGCAGCAGGCCCCAGAAAGAGCTGTAGCAGTGAGTGTTGGGCTACAGAGCAAACTATCTGCAGCCCTGAGAACTGGAGAGGCAGAAACATTTTTTCCCTGAGCAGCAAGCACACACTGTGGCTAATCCCAGTGATAGGTGGAGGTACAGGTGAGACAGCTAAGGTCTGGCAGTTGAAATTACTGGGAGGAGAACAAAACCACAAATGCAACAGCTGGCCTCATACAACTCACGTCACCCCAACCTATCAGAGCTGCACTGCTAGCAGCTTCTGGTTGCAGGGGACAGTAGATCAGAACCCCCGTCACCCCCCACATTCCCCCATGAAGGTGGTGCCCTGAGACTGTGGGGACCTGGTCACAGAGGAGATACCCACCTCCCCAGGGAACACAGGACATTTTCCACTGCCAGGCAGAGATCCCAAAACAGTGCAAGAGAAACTAAAAACTTGTGCTTCAGTGCCATCTTCTGGTAAACAAAAGAAAGACTTCTTATCAATCTACTAAACAGAGAACGTGCTACTCTTACAAAAAAAGCATATGTAATTCCCATAGATGCCCAGTCAGACAAAAAAATAAAAATAAAAAAAAAAAAATCCATCAAATACCATGAATAACCAAGGTAACAAGGCAGCTCAGAAAGAAAATAAAAAGTTTCCAGAAAATAAATTTGAAGACATGGAAATCTGTGATTTAATGATAGAGAATTTAAAATTGTAGTTCTGAAAAAACTCAACAAGATACAAGAAAACACAGGCAATTTAATGAACTCCGAAATAAAATCAATGAATGAAAGGATTACTTTACCAATGAGATTGAAATCTTTATAACAAATAGAAATTCTGGAGCTAAAGATCTCAATAAAAGAGATGAAGAATGAACTAGTGAGTTTAGGAAGTACAGCCGACCAGATGGAGGAAAGAATTAGTGATATTGAAGATAGAAATCTGGAAATGATGTAGATGGAAGAAGAGAGATATTTGAGATTAAAAAAAATAACTCTATCTAAAGAACTACCTGACTCCATAATAGGGAGCAATATCAGAATAATGGGTATGCCCAAAGGAGAAGGGAGAGAGAATGAAACAGTCTATTCAAACAAATTGTAATGAGAACTTCTCAAATATATGGAAAGAGCTGGATCCTTGAATCCAAGAAGCAAACAGAACACCTAATTATCTCAATCCAAAAAGGCCTTCTCCAAAACACATTGTATTAAAATTCTCAAAAATTAACAACAAAGAAAGAATTCTCAAGACAGCCAGGAAAAAGATGATAACATATAAAAGAAATCCCATTGGATTATTATTGATTTTTCAGCAGAAACTCTACAAGTTAAAAGAGAGTAGAATCAAATATTCAAATTGTTGAAAGAGAGAAATTACCAGCCAAGAATAATATACCCAGCAAAGTTATCCTTTACATATGAAAGAGAAATAAAGACTTTTCCAGGAAAAAACACAAATATGTGGAAATTAAACAACATGCTACCAAAAAACAACTGAGTCAAAAGGAGAGATCAAAAGATACATAGAAAGAAATGAGAATGACGATATGACATATGCTTATCTCAAGACATGATAAAAATCCCAAATAAAGAATGTAACATTACATCTTTAAGAATGAGAAAAAGAAGAATGAATGCAGTCCAAAGCCAGCAGAAGGAAGAAAATAAAAATATTAGAGAACAATTAAATAAAATAGAGAACAAAAAAATAATACAAAAATTACTGCAACAAAGAATTGATTCTTTGAAAAGATTAATAAAACTGGCAAACCTCTGACTAGACTCACTAAGGAAAAAAGAGAAGAGACTCATATAAACAAAATCAGAAATGAAAGAGAAGTCACCACAGACATCAGAGATATACAAAGGATCATACCAGAATACTATGAAAGACTATATGACACTAAATTCAATAACCTAGAAGAAATGGATATGTTCCTACAAATATATAACCTTCCTAGACTAAATCATGAAGAACTGAAAAATCTAAATAGACTGATCAATAGTGAGGAAAATGAAACAATTATCAAAAACCTCCCAAAAAAGTAAAAGTCCAGGACCAGATGGCTTCACTAGTAAATTCTACCAAACATTCAAAGAATATTTAATACCTATCCTTCTCAAACACTTCCAAAAAACTGAAGAAAAGGCAGTACTTCCTAATGCATTTTATGAGGTCAACATTACCTTGATACCAAAACCTGGCAAGGATAACACAAACAAAGAAAAATACCCACCAATATTTCTGATGAATACAGATGCAAAAATCCTAAACAAAACACTAGCAAATCCAATACAATAATACATTAAAAAGACAAGGCATCAGGATCAGGTGGGGTTCATTCCAGGGGCACAAAGAGGGTTGAATATGTGGAAATTGATCAATGTGACACACCATATTAACAAAATGAGGATGAAAATCATATGATCTTATAAACAGATGCAGAAAAAGCATTTGTTAAGATACAATATCCATTTATGATTAAAACACTCAATAAAATAGGTACAGAAGGAAAGTACCTCAGCATAATAAACGCCATACATGACAAACCTTCAGCTAATATCATACTCAATGATGAAAAACTGAAAGCTTTTCCTCTAAGATCAGAAACAAGACAAGGATGCCCACTCTCACCACTCTTATTCAACACAATATGAAAGTCCTAGGCAGAGCAATCAGACAAGAGAAAGAAATAAAAGGCATCCAAATTGGAAAGGAAAAAAGTAGTCACTTTTTGCAAATGACATGATTCTTTATATAGAAAAACTTTAAGACTACACACACACACACACACACAACTATTAGAAACAATAAACAAATACAGCAAAGTTGCAGGAAACAAAATCAGTGTACACAAATCCATTGTGTTCCTATATACTAACAATGAAATTTCAGAAAAGAAATAAAAACCCCCAATTCCTTTTGAAATTGAAACAAAAAGAATAAAATACCTAGGAATAAACTTAACAAAGGATGTGAAGGTCTTATACACTGAAAACTACAAGACATTATTAAAAGAAATTGAAGAGAACACTAAGAAATAAAAAGATATTTTGTGTTCATGGATTGGAAGAATCAACAGTTAACATGGGCATATGACCCAAGGCAACATACAGATTTAATGCAATCCCCATGAAAGTCTAAATGGCATTAAAAAAAAAATCCTCACCTGAGGATAGGTTTTTATTGATTTTAGAGAGAGAAGAAGGGAGAGGAAGAGAGAAAGAGAGAAACATTGATGTGAGAGAGAAACATCCATTGGTTGCCTCCTGCACGTACACTGACTGGGATCAAACCCACAACTTGGGTATGTACTCTGACCAGGAATCAAACCTGTGCCCCTTTGGTGTATGGGATGATGCTCCAACCTACTGAGCCACAATGGTCAGGCCCCAAATGGCATTTTTAAATATCTTTATTGGTTTCAGAGAGAGGAAAGGTGAGGGAGAGAGAGATATACAGATGATGTATTATAGAACTGTACGCTGGGAATCAATATAACTTTATTAACCAATGTTACCCCAGCACATTTAATTTAAAAAGAAAAATAGTTTATAATATTTCTGGGGATGAAAAGACATCTTTAAAATGCACTATCAATATTATCTTACCATTATAATTTTGAAATTGTACCCCATATCAATGAATAAAAATCAGTGTTATTAAAATAATGGTGAAATAATAATAATAATGAAACATCAGTAGCTTTGTACCAAGTTTGCCCAGTATTTCAGTTATTTGATGTGTTGTTTTTGTATCTTGATAGATGTACTTGGAATATCATTGAAATGAAATACGTCTTGATTATATTCCCAGTAGACATAAAAAAGTAGGATGTTAGAGATGCTACTTTCTCAGTAGCAGCTTGTTATGCAAAGCATGAATAGAGTATCTAGAAAATGGCTCACATTTGTATATAAAAAAAATCCATGGAAATCAAATTTCAAGTATCCCACTGACATAATGATAAATCTTTAAAAATCATCATGAAGGTATTCTTATATAATGCAGTAATGCAATCTTCAACTAAAGGAGATAATAATTCTAGGTTATTATCCAATCAATTTTTTGTGTATAGAGCCTAACTTTTATATAAAATAATCTAAGAACAGTTTATTTAGTAATTTCCTCTTTGCAAAAGGGCTCTTGGAAGGCAGGTACCATAGAAAAATATAATTTCTGTCTCTTTTATGCTTTTTCTATTACACAAATCACAGAATCCTAGAGTTCCAGAACTGTGAGGGACCTTTAAGATCAACTAATGAAACATCTTCATTATACTCATAAGGAATCAAGCTTGAAGGGGTTGTGAACAGTTAAAATCATGTGGTCAATTGACCATTGGCAGAGACATACTGAGAACTCAGGCGTTCTAATTTCTAGTCCAAAGCTCTTCCTTGGGCAAGGTCATCTTGTCCCAAGGCTTTAAATAGGACTCATAGTGTTTAACTCTTCAGCCCAAACCTCTTTTCTGAGCTCCAGATTCATAAATCCAATTGGCTTCTTGACAGTTCTGCTTGGATAGATAAGTATCTCAAACTTAACATCACAAAAATAAAACTTTTTTTTTTTTTTTTTAAGTTAAAGTATAGTTGGCATCTAATGTTATATTAGCTTCAGGTGTTGTACAACACAGTGATTTGATATTTATATATCTTACAATGTGATCATCACAATAAATCTAGTAAACATGACACCATGCAAAGTTATCATGCTATTATTGACTATATTCCCCTTCACCTTTTTTCACCCATCAAAAATAGAACTCTTAGTTTTCTACTCCAAATCTATTCCTTTTCCAGTCTTTCTCATTTCAGTCAGTGGTACTACCATTTAACATTTTTCCCAGGTCCAGAATTAGACATTGTTTTTGATTCTTCCCTTTCTACCATAGCCCCAGTCAAACTCATCAGCAAGCCCTTTTTAATTAATACATATTTCACAAATGATGGCTCTCTCCATGTCTGCTATAATCAGTCCAAGCCAACTAAACACCAAATGCATGAATCCTTCTAACCAGTCTCCCTGTCTTCACTATTTCTCCTACCATCTATTCTTCATACAGTGTTCAGAGGGATCTAAAATGAAACCATCTAACATTTATGGAAAAAATGTGCTTTTCTCTTTCACATCATCAATGTTTAACTTTCTCCCTAGTTACTTAGGCTTCTGCTTCCTGGGAGATGATTTGTATTGTTACTGAAAGAATGTGAATAGAGGGGAAAAAAGTACGCTAAGCTTTTGAAATAAAAAGTAGGGCTTTACAACATGAAAACAGCCTTGCAATCCAAACTATCTTGACATAGGAGTTTTTAGATTCTTATGTCAAACCCAAAGGAACAGGCTCATTCAGTTCTCCCATAAAAAGAAAAGTTGGTGTAAAAGGGAAGTCAGAAAAAGCTAGGACAGTTCAAAAACCAAATTTTCATGAGCTCTATTTTTCAAATTACCTCAGTATAAAAGAAAGATCTGAGTCTTTTTATGACAAAAAATATAAATGCATCTTGCCATTGTGCTTAACTTTTCTTCATATTCAAGTCATGCTAACAGAGACAGTAAAGGTTAATGTGACAGCCATGTCTAAAAATGCTGTCTCTCACCAGGTTTTCTGGGGAAGCAGCACTATGACTCTTCTCCACTGTGTGAACTCACTGGCATGGTAGATACTTGCTGATGTAAATTCCTGACAGCTTGGCATACTTGGAAGGCATTCCTAAAAGAAAGCAAGGCAAAAATTAGACACCTTCTATTTTCTCAAACTTCACATACATGCTCAGAGTATGAGGCAATATGCTGACTTACTCCCCTTAAGTAAAAAAGACCGTAGAGAAATCTAATGTCATAATATTAACCATGTGCAATATGGATGCAATCCATGATTTTTCCTTTTGTGAAACTAAAATATTTGGGCAATAATTGAAACAAGATGCCACAATGGAATTAGATGTCTTCCAAATCTCAGGTGAAAAATGGAAATGGATTAGGATCCATTGCTGACCTGGTATCAAAACACTGGGATTTGGTAAAATTTTCTATTCACTGATATTTATGCATTTATTGCAATGTCAGAAAAACATATAAAGAAGTACATTTTATTCTAAGAAACTGAATCTGTCTATTTCTTTTATTTTAAGGCAAGAGATACAATATTCTTAATAAGGCCTACCTACAAGTAAAGAGATAGGACAAATGAAGACATGCTATAGGGAAAGAAAAGGCATGTTTATAGAGGAAGAGGGTTAGAGACAATAATATTCAAAACACCATGCTAGAGTACCCAGTCCTGAAGTTATTCCCATTTCATTTTCATTTTCTATTACCCTTTAGTATCTGACAGTGAAGAATGGGGCATCCTTATAATTTGCTGCTGACTTTATGTCAATTCTGTTATAAGCAACAGTGCTCCTTTCCAACCAAACCTAAATTTTCATAATTGCAATTCTTTGCTTTCCTGTGCAAAAAGGAAGAGGCTATACCTATCACAAGTGTTAGAGAAAATAGACTTACTTCTTGGACGAGGTGCCAGGTAAGGCCGTGGTTGGTTGAATACTCCAGTTTCACCTGGTTGTCCATGTGTGGAGTGTATTTCTGGCCGCAGCCCATCACCAAACTGAACTGAATCATATAGGATGCTCCTATCTGCATTGATTGGGTTTCCACGTAGCGCATACTTGAGGCAAGTTTAGAATCTCCTGCAAAACTGAAAGACAGAGATGGCAATCAGAAAATTAAAAACAGCAATGTATTAGGGGAAAAATTAAGCTCTTCACTTCACAGCATACACCAAAATAGTTTCATTTTACTTACTTAAATCTTGTAAATTCTAGAATTGATTTTAGTTAATCTAATAAATGCAATTTAAAACAATCTACTGCCCTGTCCAGTCTGGCTCAGTTAGTTGGGCATTGTCCTGTACAATGAAAGGTTGCTGGTTCAACTTCTAGTCAGAGCACATGCCCCGGCTTCAGGCTTGATCAACGATAGGGGGCCTTCCGGAGGCAGCTGATTGATGTTCCACTCACACTGATGTTTCTCTCTCTCTTTCCCTCTCCCTTTCTCTCTCTCTAAAATATAAAAAATATTAAAAAAAATAAAACAATACCTACCAAAGATGCAATATATATATTTTAAAAGTTATTTTTTACTTTATTTTTATTGTTGACTATATTACAGATGTCCTCCATTTCCTCCCCTTTGCCCACCTCCACCCAGCCTCACACTCCCTTCCCTCTGGCCATCACCACACTGTTGTCTGTGTCTATGTGTTATGTATATATGTTATTTGGCTAATCTCTTCACCTTCTTTCATTCAGTTCCCTCCATTCCCCTCCTCTCTGACATCTATCAGTCTGTTCCATGTATCCATGCTTCTGGTTCTGTTTTGTTCGTCAGTTTATTTTGTTCTTTAGATTTCACATATAACTAGGATCACATGGTATTTGTCTTTCTCTGATTGGCTCATTTCCTTAGCATAATACCTAGAGTTGTCAAATGTATTTGAAAATGGGTAGTCAACTCACTCACATATTACTCATGAATACAAACTCAGTAATCTCACTTCTTGGAATCTATCCTACAAAATAATTCTAAATTCAAAGTCAATTTTATAAAATATGATGAATATTGCTGATTTACTAATCATAGTAATTGGTAACCATTTCAATGTCAAACTATAGGGAAAATGGAATGCTTAAGTAAACTTGTATTGCCACTTGACAGATTATATATATTTCAGAAATTTATAAAGGTAATTAATCAAATTAATATGCATATGATAAATTAAGTTGAAAAAATCCAAAAAATTATGCATAAAGAAAATTCATCAGAATGTTTTCAGTGGCTGTGTTTGGTGGTGGGACACATTTTCACTGTAGTTAATATGGATCCATGTGCAATTTTTAGCAGTATTACAAAATAAATCAACATAGAACAAAAATACTATTAAGCTGTATAGGCACAAATTCATATATATACTTTCAAGTAGGCAAAAAACCCCGAGTGCTTCTCCCATTAGAAATAAATGCTACTTTTTGCTTCAAGAGTTAAATATTCTACCCGTACCCTTTTTGAGAAAGGTAATTAGAGATAGCCAACGAGGCTTCATTTGATTTGTTTAAAAAATAATTATTTTCACAAGCAGCTCCTTGTAAATTCCTCCCTGCTGAGATGGTTTAGTGGTCTCTAAATTCTACAAAGAGACAGAAAGAAATGCTATGTTTTATTTTATTATTATTATTATTATTATTTTATCCTCAACCAAAGATATTTTTTCCATTGCCTTTTAGAGAGTGGGAGGGAGAGGGAGAGAGAAACATTGACTGGCTGCCTCCCACACGTGTTCCGAATGACCAGGGAGAGCCTGCAAACAGGTAAGTGCCTTTGGCCTGAATTGAACCCAGCACCCTTCAGTCCTCGGGCTGACACTCTAACTACTGAGCCAAACTGGCTAGGGCTATTATTATTTTTAAATTCTCACCCTGTTTTGAGAGAGGAAGGGGGAGAGATAAAGAGAGGGAGAGAAATATCAATGTGAAATAAACATCAATTGGTTGCTTCCCATGAGCGTCCTGACTAAGGATAAAACCTGCAACCTAGATATGTGCCCTGACAGGGAATCCAACCCACAACCTTTTGGTGTAAGTCCGGGATGTTGGCCCAACCACCTGAGCCACCCAGCTAGGGCAATGCTGTATTTTATAAATATTGCCTGTACCTAACTATTGCATGGTTACAAATTAACCATGAACTTGGTTGAAGAGAGGAAGCATTCAAACTTGAGAAGTGTGTGCTCTATGAGCTATCCTGAGCTTTTAAAGGTGACAAGACACTAAAAAAGAAACAAGATAAGAATTACATAAAAGGACAAGAGGCGAAATGAGAACAGTTATATAGTGACAAAATTTTACTTAGCATGAATATCTCAATGGGCAGTTGTGGCAGATATTGTTGGGTAGGCGGATCCAGCTGCCATTCACAGTCTCTTTTCTCCCATTCACCTTCTAGGGATTGGTGTAGGGATTGGTCTGTGTCTACCAATGAGTTCTCACCAATGAGACATAAGTGAAAGATACTAGGTGGATTTCCTCACTCAGCTTTAATACAAGCCTTTTAAAAGATACAGATGGACTTGGCTGGCATGCTCCTTTACCTGTTGCTCTTACTGCCTTCTTCCCTATGGAGCAGCAGGCATCTTGTGACAATAATGGAACAAGCATGCAGATGGAGGTCTCCTAACTGAGATGGCAGAGGAGAGAGATGGAGAGAGCCTGGGTCCCTGAGAGCCTTGTTAAGCTGTTTACCAGCGGTGGACCACATATCCTAGGACTGCTTGCTACAAATGATAAATAAGCCTTTTCACTTTTGTTTATGCCGTGGTCAGCCTTTTCTTGTTTTTGTTGTAACTTAGAGATTACACCTGCCACACTTCATGGTACTGTATGATAGCCATCCTGATGTCTTAATCTGAAGCAAAATAACACACAAGAAGCACAGACATCTATACCTTAAAATCTTGACCATTCCTAGTACAAGTTCACTTGGCTGTTTACAATTTATTTAAGACAGGCTGAAAGCCAGTAATATTAGGTCTATTTTTTCCTTCTGAATACTCTGGTGTTCATACTCAGCTGGAGTTTTAGGGGAGAGAATTTCACAGACTGTCATTTTCAATTTATAAAATGCCCCTCTTTGCATATCTAAGAAAGATATGTTTATAAAGGCAAAAATAAAGCTGAAGTTCTTCTGTTTTATAATCATTGACATGGGAAAGAATAGTGCATATCTGCATTTGGGGAGAAATTCTGGAGACAGAATGTTTTGGGAATCATGAGGTTTAGTTTCATTCATGTTGATTTGCAAGATAAAAATGAAGGACCAATTAAAAAAGCTCCTGCATCTAATTACAAGATTTAATGAAAGAATGAGGATAACTCTTCCCACTAGGATAAGCACTTTTTCATTTCCACCTTCCTGTGTCTTTTCATTTGAACCTCCAAGAAGGCTAGTAGGCTTTCTGTGATGACCCTGGTAAGATGGATGACACTATAGTGTAACTGGAGTCTCCAGTGTTCTATTCTTAGTCCACAGTGTGGCTCCTTTGCCTCCCTCTCCCTTGCTTAGTCTCGTGTATTGCTGAGGATCTGTTTTCTGACCAGGTTGGAAGCCTCTCCACATGGAGAGCTCTTATCTCATTCATCTCTGCATCCCTAAAGCACTCAGAGCCTTGCGCACCTCACAGAAGCATCTGGTGTTGATGCAGGACATCATGATTTTCCAGCAGCTGGATTATCTCATTTGATCTCTGAGTCAAGACCATTTGGAAGACATCAGAGAACCTTAACATTGTGTTATGGAGAAAGAAATCTGAGAGGCTGAGTTGTTGATCCCAGGGTCACACAGTTGCTAAAAAGCTAGAAACTAGGCCTTCTGATTCCTACTTTGATATTGTTTCCACTATGTCATAATATTATGCCTGTGAAGGGCACTTAAATAATGTTAAATAAAATGGGCATATGAGCAAGGTTTCTCACTTGGGGAGATGGCAGCTTTTATAAAACTACAGTTACTTAAATGCTGTAATGGACACTGACAAGTTTTGAGGTTATCCTCACTTAAAGAAACCACTCTTTCTGCATTTCCCCAGAGCCCCTTTTCCATCTCCAGAATAAAGCCTCTTTTATATGAAAGGCAGATACACATAACCAAAGTGAGTGGGAGAATGCACTGTGCAGAGCTCATTTCCAGAGAAACAGAAGAGCAACACAAAGCTGTTTGTGGTTAATATCATTCAGAAGATTCATCTGCAAGAGCACATATGAATAAATCTAAGCCTCTCTAATATCTTCTTCGGGCGATTGTTCCTGTAATCATTAAAGAATATTTACTAGAGTTGACAGAAAAACTTGGTATTGTGATTAAAGTTGGAGTTTTAACTCATTTGTTATTCCTACAATATTATATCTCAAAACAGAAATAACCATATGATTTCAGTGGGTTATATAAATTTTACTTTTATTGGAAAAAATCTGACAATATAGAAGCATTTTTTTAAAAGTGCAAGTCTACTACATAGAGATGACTGCTGCTAAAATTTTGGTGTAAATACTTTCAGACTTTCTTATGCTCACATACAAACGCACACATGCACACTCACTTTTCTTTTAAAAAAATTATAAAATCATAATAAACCTGCTCTATTTTCTTTTTATAGCTATTTAATTGCTATCTTTCCATATGGAAAAAACATGGTGAGGCACTGTCAGTTTTATTGAATAAAGACAATCTCTAATTATGGAAATTTTTGGAGGTTGTTTCCATCTTCTGCTGTTATAAGCAATGCTTTTATAATATGCATCTTTGTATATTTTGTGTGCTTGTCCCATTATTTCCTTAGGATAAATTCCTCGAGGCAGAATTGCTTGGTCAAAGCAAATTTTAAAAATTAAAACTTACTGCCAAGTTGCCACCCAAAAAGCTTGTACCAAGTTACTTTTACTAAGAACATTAACAATGACTGAGCTGCCAGTTCTCACCACGTGTCAATACTGAACACTGACAATATTTTCATTTTAACTATTCTATGCATATAGTCTTTTACTATACAATTCTTTTATTATTAAGGAGGTTAAAACACTATTCATGTTTATTGACTATTTGTAGTGTGTGTGTGTGTGTGTGTGTGTAGTCTTTTCATGTACTTAGCCCATTTTTTAAATTGAGATATATCTTTTTCTTACTTATTTGTAGGTATTTTTCACATATTGGCATATATAGCCTGTCTTATATGTTGCAAATATCCCTCTGCTCCCAATTTTTTTTCATATTTTGTTTTCAGGAAGCCCCCACACCTCAATACAAGTTTAAAATTTTAAGCGGTGGAATAGGTAACCTTTACATTCCCTGCTTCTGGTGTCGTTTTTACTGGTATCTATTGAGACTGCCTCTGAGCCTAGTTCCTAATTTTTTTTTGCAAATGTCCAATAGACACTGAAAGGATATATATATTTTACCTGTAGGGTACATGTTTTTTCTTAGTCTATTAAATCATCCTTGTCAATTACCTCCATATGTTTGTCTAAATCCTCACATATTTTTGGTTTGCTTGATCCATCAGGAACTTAAGCAAAATATTAAAGTCACACTCTGAATTATGGTTCTGGCAATTTTCCCTTTGTAATTATGTTAGGTTTGCATTACGCTCTGTTCTGTGACATTCAGTGTGTGGGGGACTGTGCCCTTTCATGTTGCTATGGCCTTCTATGACCCATGGCACCACCTCTGTTACTGGTCTCTAGCCCTAGCTTCAGTCTAGAAGAGTTCAGTGGGGCCAGGGGTGAGGAAACCACTTAACTTTCATTCACTCTACTCTTATCAACACATTTTCTTCCAACACCACTTCTTGCAGAAGCTCATTCAAGTTTCAAATTCCAAGAATGGCATTTTCTCTGGATCACCTCAGTGGGATTTTGGAAAGACAGTAAGTAAAACATGTGGGTTTAACATAGCATATTCTATGATAAGCTGATTTACTAATTTTCCCCTTGGTTTTCTTACTATATTCTCTTAACCAGTTTCTCAGCTGAACTAATTCTCTATATAAGAAATGTTCAGATACCAAATTAATTTTATTACAGCTTTTTTCACTTCAATCTACAGCTTCAAAGAAATTTGGAATTTCTGCACATAATTTATTCTCTCATGTATTTATTCAATACTTCATTTAAAAAGTCCTTATGGATTTCTAAGTGGCTACTCAGTTCCTTATTTATCTTGTTGAGTTGGCAATAGAAGATATTTTGGAATACATGTAATATTTGGCATTTATTTCAAATTCTTTTATACGTTTGTCCCAAGAGCCTGCTTTATTTTGCTTATCTTTACCATTCCTACTTAAAGTACATAGTTTATATTCTTTAGGCTCTTCATTATTATTTCTATTTTCTCAGTTTGGAAATTTGCACACAGTTCTTCAAGTCAGGACTAGAATCTTACCTTAAGTTAGATAAGCTCTTAGGTCGAGCTGCTTGAGTGCTGTTTATTCAGCTTTCACAGAAAGCAGCCTCTTTGGGAACAAAACTGGTCATAAAATTGGGTACTTAGCAGTTTTCTCTAACAGATCAGATAACTTCTGATCTGTGGGAGTTAGAATTTGGTGTAATTTGTCACCTAAGTTAGAGATTCAGGCTATTAGTACACAGGGGCCATGACCACAAATGAGCTGTCTTCTCTTTCTAATGAGGTTGTATGCACCGATAAGGGTGCTACTGCGAAAGGTGGGTGGACCAGACTCTGGCAAGAGCCACAAAGAATGGCTCTCTCATCCTTCATTAGGAGTCCACAGGCCCATCTGTAGCTGTCACCAACCTTTGTCTCCTGTGGAAATAGTCTAATTTTCCTGAAGTCTAGATGCCAGTAGCTAATTCCAATAACTAAAAAAATAAATAAATCTAATTTTTAAGTTTATAAAAATTTGTTGGTAAGATGAAATTATTTCAAAGATTTCTGTCAAGTTTCAGTAGAATCTTCATTTGCCCACATAACAGCATTTTTAGAAAATGTTCAACAGCTGGAGTAAACTGTTTAAAAGAAAGGAAAACTCTGCTGGGTAAAAGTTGAGCTAGGAGTTGACACAAAGCAGTCAGGACTGTGGCCCCCAAAGAGAGAAGAAGGGAGAAAGGAAGTCTGAGGGACAGAGAGGGGAGAATCTAAGGACCCAGGGGAAAATAACTCCTTTCACCTCCTGTGGCGCCCGCGTCTCAGGTCAGGAACCTGTGGGCCTGTGTGAGCAGTTAAGTTGTCAGGGGCCCTCTTCACCCACAATACTTCTCTGTTACTTGAGAGGAGAAGAAACAGAGAAGCTTTAGTTGTTTCTGTTAATAACTTCAACTCATCTCAGATCTTTCACTATCCAGAACTTCCTTACTCCTGTTATTCTTACATTGCATCCATATTAACTCCAGAATCAATTTTGGTTGACGTGAACTTGCTCGATCCACATTTACATATTTATATATTCATAATCACAGCTTTCCTTTTCAACATACTCCTGTTGCCTTGCTCTGCACTTCCTTTCAGAAGGAGCACACTGGGCCATGTAGTTAAGGCCTGGTAGCCCTGACTGGAAATGTTTAGCATGGAGGGAAGAAGTGAAGCGAGACAGGAAAATTTTGAGGCACCTTTTTCTTAATCCTTCCAACTATGTGTAGCCATGTTCATTGTTTAGCATATACTCAAGTAGGGCCATTTAAAGACTTTTATAGGACCTTGATACTTTTAATTTTAAAAACTCCATTCAAACATCATAGCAAACATATTAAAATGTACCTGTCCCACATTAAACATGTACTTTTTGTTGCAAAAACCTTCAAGCGGATTTTATAATTTTGTCTTTAAATTTTATTTGGCAACTAGTAATGCATATAATACACATTTGGCTGTGATTTCTCAGCAAACTCAAAAAATTATTTCCATGAAATTTTGTGCATATTTAAATTTAGCAATTAATAAAGCTGATGTATGTTATGTCTTATAAAGATCTAATTATCATTTATTAATTTTATTTTTGCAATTTTCTTATCATTTTTTTGAGACAATATTCATTTTTCCAGCCCTTGGACTTTTTCTAGTCCCCTGAAAAGCATAGAAGCCCTGGCACTGTGCCCAAAGTGACTAATGAAAGAACTTTCGAGGAATAAGTATAGCGAATGCAAAGGTACTGAAAGAGGAAAGAGCTTGGCTTGGAGTAGCAAGAAGGAAGGCCAATATGGTTGGGTAGAGTGCATGAAAGGCAGGAGGCAGGAAGGGCCCACTGGGCCAGATGACTCGCCAGCTGCAGAGATTTTGTGGACCATTCTCCACAGAAAGTAACTGTCCCAGCCCGTTGTATTTCTGTTTCAACAAGTCTGACATACCACAAATCTAAATTGTCAAATGTAGATTTTTCTTATCACTTTGTTTAGTGGTATGTTCCCTTACTTCCGAAATATCACTTAGCTACTTAGTCCAAAGGGGATTTTTAGGGAAATCTAACTTTGGAGAAATAAATGATTTGAAAGTCAACTGTCTGAACATCAATAGGATATTAGTCTTGAAACAGCCATTTTATCCATTCCTTTAGCAGGTCCTAAGGCTCTGTCCTCCAATATGTATCTTCAAGTGGCCCATTTCTCCATGGCTACCATCCTATCCCTAGCCCCATTACAAGCACATGCAGGTGGCACCATGAGCTTCCGTGCTGAGCCCTTCTACTGTTTCTCCTATTACCCTACCATCTATCCTCTACTAGCAGCTACAATTACTTTTAAAGTATGGTATGATCACATCATTCCTCTGCTCCAGATTATCTACTGGATTCCCGTAACACTAAGAATAAAATCCAAATTTTTATGTTAATATAATCTTGTTCCTTGCCTGCCTCAGGGCCTTTGTTCTTGCTGTTCTCACCATCTGTAATGCTTTTCTTGCACACTTTTACATGGCGGTCTCTCATCATTCCTGCCTTTACTCTTACACCTCCCAGGAGGGCTTCCCTGACCATCTTGCCTAAAATGGTCTCACTCTCAACTTCTGCCACCCAACACTCCACTCCTGTACCTTCACAGCACTTATCAAATATTCTTATGAATTTGCTTAGTTGCTCTCTTCTAGAATGTAACCTCCACAAAGGACTTTTCTATCTTCATCTCTAAAGCCAACTGCTATACCTCCGGCACAAATAGGACCAATAGCGCAATTGAATGTAAAAATTAGTTTATCAATGAGTAAAAAGCTTCAGGTAATAAAATAAAATCCTCATGATGAAAAAGCCTAAAAAATAGGCTCTATGTTAGAAAGTCATTTATCAGTCTACTGGGGAGGATATTCAATTGTATTTCCAATTTTATAGAGGCCTGGGTACTGAAAATACTATTTTCATAGTTGTTGAAAATGATAGTGACTTTTGTTTGTCACTCAATATGTTTACATTATTTATCTGCTAAGCTTCCTAGAATGATCACTTACTATGAAACAGTAGCTGAAGTGGTTCTCAGTTTAAGCTGATTTACTGTTCTTTTTAATAGTCTTTATAAAAATATAATCCCAAGAATACTCTAGGCTTACTTATATTTAAAACAATAAAATTTCTGTATGTAGTTTAGATAATGTTCAATCAAAGAAAAATCCTAAAGAAGTTACCTTGGCTATTATTTCTATTCTATAGGTAGGTTCATCTTATAAAGGGATAGTCAGAAATTTGTTCTTCTGGAACCTAAGGGATCAGGGTTGTCTCAAGTTTCAGCTCGGTACTAACCCAACCTCTCCTTTTGTCAATATTTACCAATGACACATTCCTTATGTTATTATCAGGCAAACTCCTTGGCTAGTTTTATAAGACCAGTCCAAAGCAATAAAGATTTGCATGTAGTAAAGACTCTTGGCTCTTAACACCTTCAAACATATAACTGTACTTTTAAAAATTAAGCAAAAAGTAGCAGAAGGAAAGGGAGGCCCTCATGAGAAATGTTTGGCCTGTTGCTTGCTAAATGTGTATTAGATCCTCCTGTGGGCCTGGAAGTTCCCACAGAGGCATGTTAGGTCTGCACAAGCATGAGCCTTGAAGGTGTTTCTCCAGAGCGATTAGGAAATCTTTTTGTGTTAGCCATTACTACACATTATTATTGACTCCTCATGGTTCATATAACCCAGAAGTGCCTAGGTTACAGCTCCTCTTATATATCTTAAACACATTTCCACTCATCATTCATTTCTGCTCTATTATCATATACTATCATATAACACTAAATTATTGATTTTCTTTATTTATTAATAGAGTCACAGTACTGTTTCCTACCTCTTATTCCAAGTGAACTGTAGTTAATTTAAATCATGAAATAAATAGGCTTTTAATATTTTTTAGCCTGGGATTCTCCTGTAGGTGACTCTTGTTTCTCATAAAATATGCAATTTCTTTTTCTTTGTCCATGCTTATAGATGCCCCATGAAATATGAACATAAACTTTTTGAATCTCCTGAACACATAGCCATTTGTCCACTTCCTCTGACCTGGGCCACCCTCCCTGCAGCTGCTTTACACCTCCACTTTCCCACATCTGCAGGGCTGACAATGCCACATGGGGCTGCTGTACAAAAGAGGCTTCCAAAATCCTCCTGTCACATGACATGGCACATGCCACCCTCTTTCTCAGGCCTCCCGTCATTCAGAGCTAAGTTCACTTCCTGCATGTTGCTCTTTCACTTTCTCTCTACTTCACAGATCCCTTTAGGAAACTTTTCTTACTAAAAAATGACCCTAACATGACTAGTGCTAGTGATTTACTTGTATAAAGAAAAAAAGAGAATTTTAACTTAAAAAATTGGATATAACAAGGAACGAGTACTTTCTATTTCTATGCCCATGAAAGTACCTAGGAGGCTCTTTCAATACTTCTACATTTCATTTATCTCTAAATCTTCTTATAGTTAAATCAGCTTTCCTTAAGCACCATTAAAGATAAATAAAATCTATAGCTTTTTTATGCCATCTCATTATTTTTTACTTTATTTTTTTCCAGTTTTATTGATATATTACTGCTATATCCCACTGTATCAGTTTTAAGTGTACAACGTAATAATTTGATATATGAGCTACTCTCTTAGAACTTTCAAATATACAATATAGTATCATTAACTATAGTCATCATGCCATACACTACATTCCCCAAACTATAACTGGAAGTTTGTGACTTTTGACCGCCTTCACCTATTTTGTTCACCCCCAGCCCGACCTTTGGCATCCAATCTATTCTCTGTATCTATGAGTAGCCATCTCGTCACAAATGGCAGGATTTCCTTTTCATGGCTGAAAATTTTTACATTGTATAAATATACCACACTTTCTTTATCCATGTCTTGGCTATTGTTAACAATGTTGTCATGAATGTGGGTTGCATATATCTTTGTGAGGTAGTGATTTTGTTTCGTTCAGATATTTTCCAAGAAGTAGAATTGCTGGATCATATGGTAGTTCTATTTTAATTTTTACAGGAATCTCCATACAGTATTCCATAGGGGCTGCACCAATTTATGTTCCCACCAACGCTGCACTAAAAATCCCCTTTCTCCACATCCTTGGCAACACTTGTTATCTCTTGTATACGTTGCATAAATTTTCTCTGAACATGTGGAATGGGAGAAAATATGATCATATGATATTTATCCTTCATTTTGCTAATGTGGTGTATAATGTTGATTGATTTGCAGATATGGAAACACTCTTGCATCCCTGGAATAAATCCCACCTGATTGTGGTGTATAATCCTTTTAATTTATCGTTGAATTCCATTTGCTAATATTTTGTTGAGGATTTCTACATCTAAGTTCATTAGAAATATTGGCTTGTAATTTTCTTTTCTTGCAGTGCCCTTGTCATCAGAGTAATGCTGGCCTTGCAATATGAGTTTGGAAGTGTTCCCTCTTCTTCTGTTTTTTGGAAGAGTTTTGAAGAGTTGATATTAATTATTTTGTAAATGTTGGTAGAATTTACTACTGAAGCCATCTGGTCCTGATTTGTGTTTGCTGGGAGGTCTTTGATTACTGATAGAATCTCCTTAATAGTAGTTGGTCTGTTTAGATATTCCATCTCTTCATAATTTAGTCTTGATAGGTTATGTATTTCTAGGAATTTGTCCACTTCTAGGTTTGCCAATTATTTGGCATATAATTATTAATAATAGTCTCATGGTCCTTTGTCTTTCTGTGGTATCAGTTATAACATCTCCTCTTTCATTTCTGATTTTGTTTGTGTCCTCTCTTCTTTCTTGGTAAGTCTAGCAAAAGTTTGTCTATTTTGTTTATCTTTTCATAAAATTACCTCTTAGTTTCATTGACCTTTTGTATTATTATTTTTTCTTTATTTCACCTATTTCCACTCTGATCTTTATTTCTTTCCTTCTACCAACTTTGCTTAGTTTATTCTTCTTTATCTAGGTCCTTGAAGTATAAAGCTAGGTTGTTTGAGATCTTTCTTGTTTCTTAATGCTGGCATTTATCACTATGAACTTCTCTCTTGGAACTGCTTTGGCTCCATTCCATATTGGTTATTGTATTTCCACTGTTATGTTGTATTTCCATGTTTATTTGTTTGAAGATATTTTTTATTTCTCTTTTGCTTTTCTTGACCCATTGGTTGTTCACTAGCATGCTGTTTAACCTCCACATATTTGTAAATTCTCTAGTTTTCTTCTTGTAATGATTACTAGTTTCATACCATTATAGTTGGAAAAGTTGCTTGATATGATTTCAATCTTCTTAAATTTAGTAAGACTTGTTTGTGGCCTAAAATATGATGTATCCTGGAGAATGTTCCATGTGCACTTGAGAAGAATATGTTCTGTTGTTTTTGGATGGGATGTTCTATAATACCTGTTAATTTCATCTGGTTTAACATGTTCTTTAAGTCCAATATTTCCTTATTGATATTCTACTTGGATGATCTATCCACTATTGGAAGTGAGGTATTAATACTGTATTGCTGTCAGTTTCTCCCTTCAGGTCTGTTAATATCTGCTTTATATATTTAGGTGCCCCTATGTTAGGTGCATAAATATTCATAAATGTTAAATCTTCTTGCTGGATTAACCTCTTTATCACTATATAATGATCTCTGTGTCTTATTACATTTGTTGGCTGAAATTCTATTTTGTTTGATATAAGCATAGTTACCCCTTGCTTTCTTTTGGCTTGCATTTGAGTGGAATGCCTTTTTCCATTCCTTTACTTTCAGTCTGTGTGTGTTCTTACAGCTGAAGTGAGTCTACTGTAGGCAACATATAGTTGGGTCTTTTTTTTTTTTTTTAAATCTATTCAGCCAATCTATATTTTTAATTGGAAAATTCGGTCCATTTACATTTAAAGTAATTTTTGATAGGTATGGACTTACTACTGCCATTTTGTTAATAGTTTTCTGTCTGTTTTGCAATTCTTTTCTTCCTTCCTTCTTCTCCTGCTCATTTCCTTTGTGATTTGATGCTTTTCTGTCGTGAGATGCTTAGATCCCTTTCTCTTTACAATTTTTCTATCCACTATAGGTTTTTGCTTACCAGGAGGCTTATATAAAACATCTTATAGTTATAAGTCTATTTTAAGCTGAAGCAATTTAAATTTGAATGTGTACTAAAGCTCCACATTTTCACTCCACCACATTTTATGATTTTGATGTTTAACTTTCATACTACATTTTAAGTGATTTACCCAGCACCACTTTAACTAAAATTTACCTTCACCAGTGAGATTTATACTTTCATATGTTTTCCTGTTTCTAATTAGTGCCCTTTTTTCAACTTGAAAAACTTCCTTTAACATTTCTTGTAAAGTCTTTCTAGTGGTGCTGAACTCCTTTAGCTTTTGCTTGTCTGGAAAACTCTTTTTCTCTTCTACTAAAACTAACTGCAAATACTAATATGCTATAATAACCATCCCTTCACAGTTGTACCCATTTTGAAATCAAAACCCTACATAACATGACAGCTATGTCCTTCCCACCTCTCTACCTAGTTAGTCTATTAGATAGGACAGAGGAATGTAAATGTCCCTTGGTATTACCACTAATAGTATTAGTCAGATAATCTTTAATAAATCTCAATTAAAATTATTCCCTTAGTGATCTTAAAATATATGTGAGAGATTTTAAAGACTGTTTTTTAGAACATAAAGTAGACAGAGGTTCTAATTTCAGATACTGTGTATAGAAGGAAAGGAAAGTACTACAAATAATGAAAAGCAATTCATTTCTCCACAGAAAAACATGCTTTATGATGATACATTGTAAAGTGATTTATAGCATATTGACTGTAGTTCTTCTAATGAAAAAGTAATTGTCCAAGTTTTCCCTGGAGAATGCTCTCAGTAACAACATCCATGCTCATGGAAAGTCATGAGTTAGAAAATGAGAACCAAATGAACTCACAGCTGGGAAAAGCCAACAATAATTAATTTAACACCAGCTATCTGTAGAGACATGTATATATTTCAAAATTTCTCTTGAGAGAAACAAGGTCACTGAAAGGCACAGGCCACTAATTTAACATGTTCAAATAATTTTTCCTTAATAAGATAGTATGCTCCAAAGATTTTACTTTAAAAAATAACTTGTTTTAGGACTAGGATGTTATGATAAATAGTTGGTCAATACCATCATTTGAATTTCAATATTGTAGCAAAGTGAGTTCACATTGAACTTGGACAATATATTCCTCAATAGCAGTAGAGAGAAAACAGTGTCATTAAAAGGGGCTTTATTCTGATTCATTGGCTAAGAAAATGGGAACAGTTTGAGGTCTTCCAGGTTGTTTCATTTTAATAAGCAGCAAGCATTTTTCATGTCCTTATTAAAGTGGTTAATGTCTTTCTTTAGTCTCATTATCACTGCCAGAGTACACTCTCTGTTGTTTCATAACCAAGAGAATTCCTTTTCATTTCAGAGAAGATCAGAAAGGCAAATCTGATTGCTCACATGTGGTTGTTAATAAAACTCCTATTGTGCTGCTCAAGGTACCCATAGGGATTGTGCAGTTATTTATATTTTCTTTTGGTTTTCTATAATTATTATGATTGTACTATCACAAAGTAACTATATCATGACTAGTTATAGCAGTGGTGGGTTAAGAATATTCATCAGCCTTGTGTGAAAGGGTATTGTTCTTAGGGTTTTGATCAAAGCACGGAAATTAAACTCTGTCATCTGCATTCAACCCAAGTGTTAAATTAAAATGCTCAGCAACTTTGGAGTTTATTTAAGCAGATGTTAACTATTTTTGAAAATAAACATGATACGGGACTTGCATTCGTGATATGACTCTTTGTTGTATTAAAAGTGGTGGGAAAAAACTACTACATAATCTTAGGGGATATGGTTTATAGTTGATTACTGTTAATTCAGGTCAAATTAAATGTTCAGAATCATAAAATTCCCCAAAATTTCATTTTGGTTTATATCTTTGTATATTATCTGCTTCACCCCTTAATTTTTCTGAAGGCTCCAGGATTACAAAAGAATATCCATGGAAACAAGCAGCTGAGGCTATCAACTAGAGAAAACAAAGTCACCTTTCATACTTTGTTGTATAGAAATTTCATTGTATGTAGTTTGACAGTGCTTGCAGCAAAAGCGATCAGCTGCACTTCCTTTCCATTACTGTCATCTGACACTAGACTTTCAGCCTGCTGTGTGTGGATGCGACTGTCCATGCACAATTCCCATCAAAGGTAATTTTCTGTGCAATGGCGTGTAAAATTTACCACTAATTATGATATAGTCCCTGAGGGGTCACTTATGATATGCTCTCTGGAGACACTTGTGGTGAATTCATCTGGATAAATTAAATTGATTTGAGCATAACTCAATAGAAAGTAAAAGTCTCAGCAATTCTTCCTCAATCATGTTGAAAGTCCTAAAGAAACCCAGAGAGAGGGGCAGTATGCACCATGGTGAAGCTATAGGCTTTGGAATTACGCAGACTTGAGTTTTAATCCAGGATTTCTGGGCCTAGAAGGCCCTACATGATCTGGCCTCTTTACATGTCTTGGCTTCTATTCCTGACACTCCCTACCTGGGCTCCATCACCATTGGTCTCCTTCCTGGTCCTTGAACATGCCAGACCACTCTTGTTTTGGCAGTCTTTGACCAGAAAGTTTCATGTAGTTGGACTGCTCTTCCTCCAGATCTTCATGTGTCTGGAACTTCCTTGTTCTTCCATTTTCCAATCAGTGGAATGGAATGTATCCACTATTTGGACTATCTGAACATAGCCTCCTCCTCTCCATTTAAAGCAGTCAATCTCTGACTAGTTAACCACTATTGTGTCATCTTATTACTGTTCTTGAAGTAGTAATCATAGTCTTAAATTATTTATTTGTTGCTTAATGTATAATTAAGTTTAATTAATGTACAATTAAGTTTGCATATGGCCATAGGGGGGAAATAGCTAAGAATAACAAGTATCTTGACTAGGATATCCCACAATCTTGAAACCCCACTGACATTAGGTAGATGAGTTACTGGTTCAATACTGCTGATATAATGAATTATAAAGGAGATCCTGATTAACAAATTAGGGATGGAAAAACTTCTTGAACTTTATGTAAACATGAAAATAGAACTAATTATTATTTTATTAAAATAGCACTAGAGTGGTTTCACATTTCACTATGATCATGGAGGGTCTCCATGAAGGAAGAATATGTTATTCACTTTAGTTATCAACACTTTTTGAGGAGAGTTTTTATATGTAATGGTCATAAATAAAAATGAGATTAATAAATGTAGTGAAATTTTGTATTTATTTAAATCAGTTATTTCTTTCAGTCCCCCTTCTAAAGGTAGCTTACTTGTAGACATAATAATGACTTTTCAAATGGTTCATGTTCAGTAAATTTTTGCCACAAATGACTAAGTGCTGGATGCACTGGAAGATCCTTCTAGGGTTCTAATCCTCCGTGCAAATAGGATCAATGACAAGAAGAACAAAGATGAAATCCTTACCACAGGGTCCAGTCATGGCCACAGTATGGCTGAACATTCCCAAGGTAGAATCCCAGAGACTGAGTGACCTCCACAAGATTGGTAAAGTCAAGACTAATGCTGTTGAAAAGGACAGATGTCATGATGATCTCATCAATAGCCCATACATCTTCTCCCTGGGAAGAATGATATGGTTGCCACCATCTGAACTGAATTCCAAACTGTCTTGCATCATCTGGTAATTCTACAGAGATTATTCTAAAGGAGAAAAAGTAAAAATTTATATTACTTTGACATCTTAAAATACAAACATTTACAGCAGGACTTTTTTTCTGCTGTATAGTATCTAAAAAATAGTTCTTCCACTATTACAAACATTCTTGTGAGAAGTCCAATTTTCTGTCTGACTTCAACAAAGTCTTCCAAACACATCTAAAAATATAAAAATGTGACTTTGCTTTCATTCATCTGTTCTCATAAAAGTTAACTCAGTAAAACACAATTCTCAAAGTGGCAGGATTAGTCTGTCTGGTAAAGGATCTTTGGCAGCTTGTTACACATATTAGAGTCTGGGTCTGGTTGAACCATGGCATTTCCTTATTCCAATGGGTTTAGCATAGTGTGCAAGGTTACTTGCTGTGTCATGGCAGCTATGACAACAAACCTTTATCTGACAAATGGGGAAGAAAATTGAGAATAATATCTAATTTCCAGGAGCAATTATTGTACACAGCAGTAGGAACCATACATTAATTGTCACTGCAATGACATCTGCTTGAAAGCTCCATTAATCACAGTTCCATGCTGCTCACACCCACATACAAGGTGAGATGTGAAGCAAATGGCAATTGGAACATTTGTCTCCATCAATGAGCAATTAAACACCAGGAGAGGTGTTTGCAGTAAACGCACACTGAAGGGACTGAGTCTTTCTCTAGTGAGCAAAGGAAAACTCTCAACACATTGACTAGTTGAGTCACTTAGAAATAAATTATTAAAAACTTTTAATGTCTAAGGAGTGATTTACTAAGAAGTTAGATTGATTTTAATATTTGCATTATGTTATTTTTACTTATTGCATAAAGAAACATTAAATCACATGCTGGAAATGTAACTTTTTACACATTAAAAGTTATTAAAAATATCTATTTTCTCTTTAATTTGTACATGGAAATATGGGTAGAATAACATGACTATCACTATACAAACTACTAGTAAGAACTGATAGGAGTTTCTGCAATGTGAGAAAACATACTTTTAGAATAATGAAAAATCAATATTCAAATATAGGAATATAAATTAAAAAACAGTTCTCAGACTAAAAATACACAGCTATAATAGGTTTATAGTTTTTAAATACTTTCCACAGTCTGCTGAATTGTTTTTTTACCAATGTGGGTTTGTTAGAAGAGTAAAATTTAGTTATTTTAGTAATTTTCACCTTAATTTTTCTAAATATTGATTTGTTTATTAAATATTAAATAAGTAATTAATATTAATATAGTACATATATAAAAAATAAAACAAAACTATATTTGGATTGGCTCAACAATGAAAACATCATGATTTAATTTAATAATTTAATTTGAGTAGCATTAGAAAATTATAATTTGCCTTTATATTAATAATTTTAAAAGCAGTTACTATTCTCTCTGATGAAAATAAATATAATTAAAAAAATAACTGAAAAGTAGAATGTCTTAGGCAACTTTATAGGAAAATAAAGTGCATATTTATGTGTATGATAATGGTAATTGAAATGACCAATTTTTCCCCTGGCAGAGTTATAAAGACCATGGGTCTGTAACCAGACACTTGGGTAAAGTCCCACTCTGACACCTAATGGTTAATAACTTTGTAGCCGCAGGGAAGGTACTTAACTTCTATGTCCTTAGTGTCTTCATCTGTGAAATTGGGATAATATCCTTATGGCAAAGTCAGAAACCTTTTCAGTTTTTCACTGTTGTGTCTTAGCACCTAGAAGAGTACCTGGCACACAATAAGGACTTAAATTCTTGCTGCATGAATGAACTATTATCAGTGTACCCTGATAGAGATTTGAATACAGAGGCAGCTTTTAAGTGACAATGCCAGGATCTGGACCTAGGCAGCATGGCTCTAGAGCCTGCGCTCTTGACCTTTACTTCATGTCTTGGGGGGAGGGGGGTGTGGCAGTTTGCTTTCATCACTCTATGCATATTACAGTGGCTGGTTAGAACAGCTATGGAACCATTTGATTGGAAAATTCCTAGATGAGAACTCAAGGACTTAGGTCAACTTTCTGTATCAATCTTCCTTTTTAAAGTATACACTAAGCTCATATATTTCTCATAATCAAATATAATAAAAATAAAATAAGATTAAACTTCATAATAATTTTAGAATATAAAAACATGCCCTATAATTAAAAAAATATAGAATAATTTTAATCTCATCAGTGATACAAAGTTTTACATTAATAAAAATACCAATTATTTTATAAGACATTCTAATCGGTTTGAATTAAAAGACTAACTTAAATATATTCACAGGCTTCAAATTTTATAAATAACAAGCACATAAGGTTCTTTTATTTACTGAGTGAATCATAGGCAAGCCAGAAATTGGCTAGGAATAATAATGGTTAGCCAATTAGCATATCTAATTTATAGATCACACTTCATTTTCCAACAACCATGACAGAAAAGAACACTATGGAATTCAGAGTAATTACAGGCAGCACATTATATGAAGAAAATACAGCAAATGGCTAAAGGCATCAAGATATATTTAACTCTCCTATGAAGAATTTACATGGTTTGTATTATTTATCATATAAAATATAATTTAGTGTCTAGAATATATCAAATTCCACTCTGTCAATCACCTTTTATTAATATTTGTAAAAGAGAGGGGGAAGGAGGAAGAGCCTCATAGACAGAGGTACATAGATAGAAAATGAGTGTTCTTTCCACTTCTTTAAAGAAAATCTCCACTGTGATCTTAATCTCTCAAGCAACACACATACCTAATGCTAAAAAGCCACCTTGATCCTGCTTAGAAGAAAAATGCGGCTGTCAAATGGCAGCAAGATTAAACACACCTTTGCAAAAGCACATTAAATATGTAATTATTTTTCATATCAACAATGATGAATTTTATGATATAGACCAATTATTGAATTTAGAGCTGTCCATCCTTGTTAGAAAAAATTATGCTTCAGGCCCAATTAACTTAGGATGGTGACATTTTCTTCATGTTTTCATCATTATTATCACCTTGATTTTTGTTTAATTTTCTTTTAATGTTCACGATGGAGAGCCTACACAACATTTCTTTAGGATTCATGTGTCTACTGAGTGAGAAAGTTGAGTTTAGCCTTACATTTATCTTTAAGGGAAAATATTCAATACATCCAGTGTGTTCTTAAAATTTTATAAAGTGTAGTGTTTATAACTCCTAATAGTTGTTAACTATAATCTCTGTTATATGCTACTTTATTTTCTATGAAAATAAAAGTTCTCATCAATATGTAAATACTTAACTATAGGGACAGCCCTGTGAAAAATGCCCAAGTATGTCCAGTCTGTCATCAGTGCCCCTGCCTGTCACCATGGTGTCAATGTGAACCTCAGTGCCCACAGCCTTGTCTTTTTCACATCTCCCCATGATCAACATGGACTTCCAGGAAGGCAAATAGTGTTAGTTCTTTATATCCAGCTGGGAACGTAAGCCACAGTGTTACCTCCTCCAACTGTATTTTCACTTTCCCATTCTCCTCTTTTCCTGGTATTTATAGGAATTTCAGCGAGCAGATCAAGAAATGTTCTGAAAGAGGTGAGGATGCTTTAGACACTTCCAGAATTGTACCCCTTATGGTGATTACTACTCTGCCGACATTGAAGGGTAGCCCTGCTTTAAGTGAAACTTAAATCTCACAACTGTGAGTATAGCTTATGAAATACATAAGCCAGAGAAAAACAGAAGGGGCCTGAAGAAAGGACTTTAAATATATCTTCACATTCTATCTTTGCCAGGGACTCTATACATGCTAGAAAAATTTCTTTGTACTCATTACTTAATTATTATTTTTATTTTTTTAATATATCTTTATTGATTTCAGAGAGAGGAAAGGAGATGGAGAGAGAAAGATAGAAATATCAATGATGAGAGAGTCATTGATTGGCTGCAGCCCGCAACCCGGGCATGTGCCCTGACCGGGAATTGAACCCCGATCGCCTGGATCCTATGTCGATGCTCAACCGCTGAGCCACGCCTGGCCGGGCATTACTTAATTATATTACAAACTTTATTGATTATCAGATTTTATGAGTTATTATCTCATATGATTTATTATAACATATTATAATACTATATTGCTAACAAATATTTGTTAACATTTATAATTCAATATTATATTAAAATTATATTAATAGTTTACACTATAGTTAAATGAGGAAAATAGTGTTAAGTATTTTTCTCTTTCTAGGCATCAAACTATTTCCCTCATATGCACATTTCAAAATATGAGAA
This sequence comes from Miniopterus natalensis, assembly GCF_054644295.1. Taxonomy (NCBI): domain Eukaryota; kingdom Metazoa; phylum Chordata; class Mammalia; order Chiroptera; family Miniopteridae; genus Miniopterus; species Miniopterus natalensis. The sequence continues at coordinate 45,929,248 of NC_142090.1, read as the reverse complement.
TAAATTTCTTCAAATAACAATAGGTCAGTAGGCCACATAGATTAGAAGAATATGATTGCTAATTTTTCATCATAAGACTCATCAATCTTTGTCCTTAACCTCTTTCAATGGAAAAATATCTGAAATCTTACACCATTTGAATGACGACTTCCCCAGGAAAGAGATATCACTCTAACCATTTTCCAACATACCTGGGCTCATGATAGTTGAGATATGAATAGTGCTCCAGGAGTTTCCAAGTTATCCCATTATCATAAGAATAATGCAATAAAACTCCTTCTCCAGGCTGGTCAGGGGCTCTGCATGTGCTCAGAACAGACTTGCTCCCCAGTCTCAGCGTGAACTGGAGAAACCTAGACATGAATTGTCAATAATTAGTGTGTGCATAAACATTTTTAATCATAATGTTCATTTTGATTTTTAAAGAATTTCAAATTTAAATGAACTACCCAAAAGCTGTAAGTTTCCACTCATCCCTCTTTTATAAAATGTAATTTCACTGTGAGATATATGAACATGTATAGAAGATAAGGTCAATGCACTTGATTTATATACAGATATATCCATACAAATGCAACTGTATATTTATACATATTTGTATCCTATGACTTGTGTATGTACACTTAAAATGCCAATCATTCCTTTACTGCATTATTTATTAAGCACTGGGGGAAGGGAAGATGTAGGGTAAATCTAATCAGCCTCTGCAAGCTGTCAAATAAATAAAACTACATAAATAATTTACTAGTCCTTGGCTTGAGAACACAGTTTTGATGCTAACATTTCATATTTTTTAAAATCTAGTCAGTCATTAGTATCTTAAAGTCATCAATGAGCTTTTTAGTTTATTACAAACTAGAGCAAATTAACCTTATATAAACTGTAAACTCCCTCTCATCCTGGATATAAATGGGAATATGTATATATCAGCAAAAAATAAAAATAATAAAAATAGAAAATGGATAGATCTAAATTCAATCATTATCATCTGGTTTCAGTATGTGTTCCACCCTGCCTTCACTCACCTGGATTGTGAGCTGTCAAGAAAAGATGTAATTAGCTGACGCCTCCCATCTTTGTTGAAAACCAGGGCCTTACCACTGGCCAAGACACCACAGCCAAAGCTGACTTCAGCGCCACGAATAGAGTAAAAGTTATGATAAGAGGAGAGCCTGGAACTGCCAAAGCTTTCAGAAATAAACATTGGGAATGTCTGGGATGCCATCTCACAAGCTGGGCCAGAAAATCCAGGGTCACACCTGAAAGAGATCCCATGAAATTAAATCTTAAATTGTTGATCCTTTCAGAGTTTCCTGAATCTACGCTGGGGGTGAGGAAGTCCAGAAGCCAGGACTTGATTGAATGGAAGGCAAGGCTCATTAGTCTTTGGAAATTCTGAATCTGAAACTTGATAAGGGCAGACCGATTGGGAATATTACAGAAGCATACAGTCTTTGCATAGCTCTGCTGTAAAAAGCTTATGACAACAATAATTCAGCACTCACCTTCAACTAATGCCAGCAATTTATCTGCAAATAGATCTGTATTTGTGCACATTTCCAATTTAAAATCTTTGTAAAAGGTATATGCTTTTATTCATAATTATGTTCATTAAATTTGTAAAAGTAACAACATAAATAAAATGCTTCTATAACATATCTAGAATAAATTTCCTTTAAGAACAAATGTAAAAAATACATATTTGTAATCAGAAGTATTTGAAAAAGATTGGAAAATAAATTTATCCTTAAGTATTTCAAACTTAGATTGGCATTTTAAGGGGAATGCTTACACCCTTGACCTAGATATATGTCCTTAGCAGAACTGTGTTGCCTCTCAGTGGAATCCCAAATTAGTAGTGCTTCAAGGAAAAGAGAAAAAAACCCCACAACAACCTGCCTGCTGCCTTGTAAGAATACACTGTTTATATGCTAGCTGACTAGAATATATATGGAAATCCCTGAGCCTTCTATCAGTGAAAAACTTATCACAGAAGACTTAGCAATTGAATATCAGAACCTTCTTATATTTAAAGGAGTTTAGTCATCAGGAATTAGTTTCAAATTCTTTACTTTCATTGTACTATTTCTTTCTTACTATATTTACTGTGTAGCCCATTACAAAATTAAACTGGTATCTTTTGGGGTGGCATGGGGGTTCTCATCAAAGCATTCAAAGCTTCCTATGCTCTGAAACAAGCCTTTTATAAAGCAAGTATATCAATGAAGTGATATTATGGCATAATTCACTATTGCTGATACTGGGATCTATGCTGGCCTCAGAGGGGTCCAAGGAATGTATGAATGTGCTGAAATTAATTGCCAGTTATGTGTATTGGATATTCTGAGGAAGAAAGTTTATAGTAATCATCATATTATCAAAGAACTTGGTCCCTAAAATGCTAAGAACCACTGCAGAGTGAAGCTTGAGGGTTGTCCTGGCATTAGAGATAGGAGTGGGAAATAAAAACAATATTTTACAGAGCATGTAAATGAGCCTCACACACTTTGCTTCTTTCACATGTTACCTCATTGACTTAGACTCTGAATAGCCAAGTAGATTCTAAAAAGGACTTAAAAATTACCTAAAGAGGACACATTTTTATCTTATTTTATTTACTTATTTATTTTTTTAAACTTCACTTGAGGATGTTTTTCCATTGCTTTTTCAGAGAGTGAAAGAGAGAGAGGGAGAGAGAGAAACATCGATGTAAGAGAGACACATCAATTGGTAGCCTCCCGCATGCATGCCAACCAGGGCTGGGGATCGAGCCTGCAACCGAGAATCAAACCAGGGACTCTTTAGTCCATGGGCTGATGCTCTAACCACTGAGCAAAACTGGCTAGGGCAAAAGGACACATTTTAACATAGGGAAAGTGAATATGGCCACAAAATGGAATTAGTGTCCACCAACAAGACTGACTATTGCCAGAGTGTATTTCAGGGCAATGCATCTTTGGGTGTCTCAAATGTGTTTTCTTAGGACCAGTGTTAGGATAAACTGGTGATCATTTAGAGATGATTCACACTGGAGACAGTTCTCACTTACTGGTTTTGAAAGTATACTTTTAATCAAAAGTTACACAATTGGGCCCGGCTGGGCGTGGCTCAGGGGTTGAGCATTGACCTAGGATCCAGGAGATTGGGGTTCCATTCCCGGTCAGGGCACATGCCCCGGGGTTCGGGCTGCAGTAGATCAATGACTCATCATTGATGTTTCTACCTCTCTTTCTCCCTCTCCCTTCCTCTCTCTGAAATCAATAAAAATATATTAAAAAAAAAACTAATAAAAAAAAAAGTTACACAATTTGCATAGAATGCTGATAAGGATTCCACTCATATTTAAAAAATAACTTTGTAGCCTTTGTTTTGCAGCAAAACAGCAGGGTAGCACAGACTGGTGATTCAAGAGTGACGAGAAGCCTGACTCCAAATATGTCCCTTACTGGCTCATCTACCCACCCTTAAATGCAATATTTCCCTGTCAGGAAAAAAGGTCCCCCTCCTAAGATACATGGCTGACACCTGTGTAGAAAGGTTTCTGAGCTCTCTGTCCTCCTCATTAGCATCACTAACATCTCTAATGGTCCTAGAAACCAAGGCCTGGGGATTATACACAGGCAGTAAAGTGTTAGGGAACAAGAGAGGTGGAATCCTGGTAGCAAATAACGGTGTTAATGAAGGGAGCAAGCTGGGGAGAGAGACACAAAGCTGCAGAGACCCCAAATTCAAGGATCTGTTTAAAGGAAATAAATGGTATTGAATATGAATTTCTTTTTATGTGCAACTTTGCTCAAACTTGACAAGGTGCATATTGCTGGAAAGGGACGTAACGGCCACTTTTAGCTCAACCACGAATGAACAAAGCCAATGACTATTACATAAAATATTGTCAGAAATATGAAAAAAAAAAAACACCCCAAAAAACTAAAGTTCCAACTCTTGAAAATATCCTGTAAAGCTTCAGAAGGAGGTGAAGGCTGTAAATATTCAGGATAATATTTAGTGTCAAAAGAGAATGATGTTCAGAGACATAAAACTGCCATTCAGATTTCTGTTTGCATCCATCATGGGTAACACAGATGGTGGCTGTGATAAAACTATCGAATGCTAACAGGGATACTGTACACAATAAATGAAGTGTAAAGTATAACTATTGTAATTATAGATAGGTCTTTCAGGAATAGCACTTTCTATTTTTATTAATAAAAGCAGCTGTCATTTTAGACAATTTGTTTTCAAGACTTTTTAGAAATTACAAAAATGTCTGGCCTCCTTGTGTTAATTTTATTTGAAATGCATTAAACCAGAGGATGGCCTGGTTATGAAAATGGATGAAGATAACAACTTGAAGAAAACACCAGTCAGTGTTTCATAGATCTGGTGAGTCAGTGTTTCTGAGTGGGAGTTAGTGGTTTTATTAAAAAGCACAGAAATGCATATTAAGTTTTGAACTATGAATAGGAATTTTTCAATTCTTTACGAACTTTATAAAACATTTCCATTGTGCAGAGTGAGTTCTCTGTTAATGAGGTAATTGGCTAATTAATTACTCTTTATTTGGAGGACAAGAAAAAACCAGATAATCTTTTGGTAAAAACTTATCTGTATAACAAAGATTGTCTGTGGTTTCAGGAATTTCCAGGATATTTTATAATTAAATATTAATATGGAAATGACATAATAAATGTGAATATCTATTCTTGGTATAAATGTAACACAATGTTCCAGTGGTACCTAGATATTACATTATTTATGTATAATTTCACACTAATATTCAACACCATTTCAATGTAAAATACTTTGTAATCATTTTGAAGACCCAAATGATTTTTAAAAGTAAGCAAGATTGCAAAGTTATATTTAAAGACGAATTTTCTTATCAAATCTGCTGAATTTGGCTCACTCAGTTTCCTTTAGCATTGGGTCTATGGGTCAGTACTGATTTTCATAAATCATTTACAAAGTATGCTAGGAATTAAAATATGACTCACGAACAGTAGAACAAGTTTATGGAAAAATAACATATTAAAGAATGTAAAGACAGAAAAGCCAGTCATCAGCTATGAAGAATTCAGATTTGTTCACAAATTTATATGAGGTATGCCAAATTTGTTCACAATTAACTGAGTAGAAAATTAATTTATCCATTAACTTCAATTTACAAAATACACTTAATATTTATTATACTTAAATTCCATTTGGAGTATCCTACTTTTGGTCTTTAAAGACTTCAAAACTCTGAAAAAAATTAAATTAAAATGACTTGTGGCTTCAACATACAAAGTACATGTCAAAAAAGGAGAAGTGTAAGTGTCATTTTAAGATGCTCACCTGCAACCATGCCGAGTGCACTGTCCTCTGCCAGAACAGAATTTGAGACACGACGGACCGATGTAAACTGCAGGGCAAGACAGCATGTGAAAAGTGGCATAAAAATGGAAAAAAACAGGGATACCACTGGCATATAAAACAATTTGTGAGGCAATACTCATGAAATCGAGCCCATTGTATATATGCTGTGCACAGGAATCCAGTGTGACATATGGAGTGCTGTGTTACAAGGTAAGTGCTTAGATACAAATCTGCCAGAACTGTTTTAACTTAATTCTTTCAAGATCTTAATGTTTCACAGCAAAGAAAGTAGGAACATGTGATCTGGGTTCCTTAATAGAGTCTCCTGAGCTAAAATGATTTCAGGCAGAATATTAATGCTTCTGTCTTGAACTTTCTACAGTTTAATTTCTTTAGGAAGAAATAAAGAATTTACAAAGGATCACTTTGATATATCATAAAATGGAGAGGTTATAATTTAATTTAAAAACTATAAAAAATAAAAACTATAATTTCCATTCTTATCAGGTAATATCTATAACACTTGAAGATGATTGTTACATATATTTTTTTAAATATTAATTATCCTTCCTGAAATGGGGAATTAAAATCTGTTGTTGCAGATCTTTTCCTAAATGGTGGGCTTGACTGATAATGCTATTACAAAGTTTAATCTTTGGAATTCTAATCTTTGGAGTGCTGAAGGAAAGGGCTCCTGATTGTTGAATGGTAGGTTCTGAGATCCTCAGACTCAAATACATTTCAGATGTTAAGCTGTTTGGTACTCAGTGCAATCAAATCACACCAAATAGTGTAAAAGTGGAACAAAACCAATTAGGAATTAGAGATGCAATGGTTAAGATAACACATATTCAATTTTAGGCATAAACAAATTTACCACTCATGATCATTTTCTTCTCTGTCTTGCAGCCATGTCAAAATTAAATAATTTTATTTTAAAATAAACTTTCCTGTGTCCTGTGCTCCTATAAGCACTTGTTCTCTGGATCCAATTAACTGGTACAGTAATCCAAATATGATGCAAAGCAGCCCAGGAAAAACTCATGCTGAAGGAAACTGATGGCTGAAGAAGAGATTGATAGTAGTTAAAGCTATTGGTTTTAGGTGTCAAAAAACCCTGGATTCAAATTCGGTTTCACCAGGGAAACTTTGCTAAGTGATTTACCCTATTTAAGCCTCAGTGTCCCTATTCTTTATCTTTGTAGGAAAGAATAAATGAAATGTCTCATGCTTAGCACGCTGCCTGGCACCAATGGTTATGATCATCACCACCATCCTGGGGAGTCAGTGCCCTCCCTGCTCCATCTTTCTGATGGGCTCCACTGGACACTGAGCACTGAGGAACCAGAAAGGGGCCTCATTCTTCAGCTTGGGAACTCTTAAGAATGTCTTCCCAGCACACCTGAGCTTATGGGAATGATTTGCTCTTAAGTCCAGTTAAGTGGTTCATTGCATTCTGCAGATTCGCTCTTGAGGATGCCCTATACTACTATGTCATAGTTCAAAAAGCTCCCACTGCAACAACAATAAAACAAGACTTTCCAAGTCAATGAAAAAAATAACAATTAAGAATTTTGTTGTTACCCCTCCCTGCTAAAGATGGAGTCATTAGGAATCACAGTATGAGTAAGTTTTCAGGCTCCTTTTTCTTAAGAGTGTGGAAAGGACAGACTTTTTCCCCTCACTATTATCATTAATGTAAACAAATTGAGGAAATTAAAAAGTGATAGCTAAGATTTGCTCCATTTTGCTAAGAATTTCAGGATAGTTTCCAAAATACTTTCTTTACTCACTAGTGGAAGCTAACTCACCATGAAGGAAGAACATGCCTAACAGAAGCAGGATATTGATCTGTTTTATCTCTGTGTTTGTTTTCCTTCACTTAATTTTGGAATTTCACAGTGAAATGGAAGAGAGTTCTTTGGCAAGTTGGCACATATGTCTCTTGGAAGGAGTGAGTGTGTTGTTTCCTTGCCTTATAAAGAAGCCAGAGAGCAGGTCCTATTTTTGTGAAAGCCTCACATATAGGATAAGAACAGAATTGAAGAGATTCTGCCCCAAGTTTTGCATTTGGCAAACACTGCTAACCCTGCTCATTTTATATATCTTTACCTTTTCTCATTCTACTCAAATTATGATGATGAGAGCTCAGGATGTGTAGTAAATACTTTCTGACTAGAATTATGTTGTAATAGGCTTCTTCAGGAAATTCAGATATTCTTTTCATAGGCTTATATGTGCTTCATTGCATTCTTAATTTCTTCATATGCTTTATTTCATTATTGATTTTTTAATTTTTTATGATTATCAAAGTAATATTTCATTATAGGACCTTTGAAAAAAGTATGACAGCAGGCAAAAGTCATCCATATCCCACTATCCAGAGGCACATACTTATTCCCGAGAGCTAATTAACAGGTGTAGTAATTAAAATGTTACGCAAAATGTTCTACTAATCGAGAATCTCCATTTTAAGTTCATCTTTAGATGTTTTTGCAAATGCATTGTTTATGTCCATATAACTCACGTGGTTTTTGAAGTGTGGGACTTTTATTGGTCTTCTTTGAATACAGATTATTTAAAGATTTTATACTGTCTCATCAGCAAAGTATCTTGCCTAAAGATGTTTCTGAATTTTAAGAATTTATTTAATTAATTATCAATTTATAGATTATTAAAAAACACAGAAATATTAAGACATGGAAGATCAACATTAAACAATGGTGTAGGCTTTTCCTATTTTGTAGAATCCACCACAAGTCAGTGACTATGCTGAACCTGCTTAAGTATTGACATTTCGTCCCTCCCTTCTTCCCTCACTGTCTATTTTCTTGTAGTATGACTCTTTAATCAAATTTATATACTCTCTGAAAATAGAAAAATCTCTAAATCTGCCTATTATTAGAATTATTATAAACTAGAGAGTTGGCTATTAAAAACAAGTATAAGAAGTTTACAGCCATACAACACAATACTCAAAATATCTTCTCTCATGTGCACTTATCCTAAGTGATACTGGCTTTAAAATTATAAAAAAATTAACAATTCACTTCAAAATTGAAGATAAAGGAACATTTTTATGTATATCTAAATTTTTCTTTTGTACTGTTTTCTGAAGAAAAGGTAGAAGTTTTACTTCACAAGTTTCACTTCAGAGATGTTTCCTTATGAGTGCTGCATCTAAAAGATAAGCATTCCAGATGTTGTCGTAGTTACTAAGAGAAGAATGGGTGTTATTTTAATACATGCAGTATGGTAAGTATTTATGCTAATTTTGTATAAAACATCCAAAGAAAATGTTAGAATATCCCTTGTCATCAGTGTGAATTTAGTTTCAGGGCTTTATGCATTTTAAAATTATGTATGTTGAAACATTCTAGCATCTAATATTGCTGATTCTGCGGCCTTTTTTCCTGCTTGTGCATCCTTGGGCTTCTAATGGAATGCAAAGGAGAAAGGGAAGAAAGGGCGTTTGATGAATCACAAGACCATGACTTAGAAATGTGATTACGTCTGTGCTGACGAACAAAAGCACCGGAAGACTCTACATCAATGGCATGTGATTAAGACGGGCATAAACTAACCATTATCAATTGCCCACATGTTTCCAAGGATGGGTCCCATTTGTCTCCATCGAATTCTGGTGTCCTGGGTTAGTGCTGCGTTAGGAAGGGGAATTGTTATTCGGTTCCACCTGCAAAAAATTTAGCACAAAACAGCTCTACAACATGGTTCACATCTTTTAAATTTATTTTACATGCTTGGGATGTTCTAGTCTCTGTGTGCTTGGGGTAGCACTAAAGTTTGGTAATAAACTCTTTACATTCACTTGTGCAGTTTATTTGTTTATAGTTTTAAAACAAACATCTCACTTCTAAAAACATCCGTATCATCCATAATCTTAATAGTAAATGATATTTATTTTGTTTTTAGACATTCTTTTCAGAAATTCTTACGTGAATACTCAGAGGTATCATAGTATTCTATGATAATCACCTGTACAGAGAGGGGGTATCCATAAGCATTGATTACTTTTTATCTTTTGCTGTCCCCTAGACCTATGCACATTTAAAGAGGGGCTAAGAAAGAAAATAATTCTCAACTTAAATTTGCTATCCTTGGGAATATTTTTACTATTTATCTAGTGCTTATTCTGTAAAGTGGCAAGTATTTTACATAGTCATCTTTAACTCTCTTAACTGTCATCAAAGGGGTGTGTCATTTTCCTTAATTTATGTGAAAAAAAAGTAGAAAGTTAGAGAGAGTAAAAATCATTACACAAGTAGATGGCAGAATCAGGATTTGAACCCAGGTTCAACTCCAGAGCTTAACTTTCTCTCACTTCCTATGTTCACAGTTCCATAAGCAAGAATTTGGCAATAAGCCTTTTGGCAATAACCACAGGATCACTATATAGAATTTGAATTTGTGTAATCCAAAATATAACAGCCAAGTACATAAAGAATGAATGATCCTACAATTGCAATCTTACATAAGATATACCAAAGTTAGTCTTTTTTTTTTATGATATCACTTCTAAATCGGTTGAAAAAGTGAGGGCAGCTTCCTTGTCTATTAAGCCAAAAATACTAGTCTCAGGCTTACTCATTGATTTTCAGTCTGCAACATGGATTAATATCTCTCAGTATCTTAGAATTTACTCACCCACTGTAGTTTTCAGAGGAGTAGATGGTGCTGTGGGGAAGGTGGGGTCCAGCACAGATCTCAGGTAAACATTCAGTGTGGAGGAGGGACCAGGAACGCCCATGGTTGGTAGAAAACTCTAAGCTGACACTGATAACACCAGAGCAAGCACAACACGAAAGAGGAAATATAACAAATAAAATGTAATTACTCGTCTCTTGTTAAGTACATTAGACACCTGCAGAATTAGGGTAAAAAATTTTAAGATGCTGTTTCTGAAATGATCTTCCCGTCCACTGAAATCTGACCATCTTTCAAAGGGCAAGCAGTTAAATTACTACTATAGAAACAAACTCTGCTTTAAAGACAACAAATGGTAACTGGAGTTTATGCTCCTGAGTTTGATAGATGGCAAGGCAATTACCATGTCTCACACCGCCACTTCATCCTGCGAAAGTGCATGACAAAATTCTTAGAAAGGACATGAGCAACACTTCAGCAAGTTAAACTGAGAAATCACAGCTGTTGAAGTGCTAATTGACTTCTGTTCCTATTATTAGGGGGTCACTAACCAACAAGAGTTCAAGCTTTTTCCAGTTACTTGTTTTCTCTTTCTCTCAGCAATCTGTCAGAATGGGTGGCTGGCACAGCACGTGCAAATACCTAAGACCAAGCTCTTAGAATAAAGTCATTTCTACTTAAAATCTATCCAATCATACTCCGCATGTTAATTGAAGAAATTTTCTTTTGGGGAAAGTGTATATTTTAATGGATAGTTTATTAAAAATCCAGCTGAAACCTACAGAGAAGTTGCTCTGATTTAATAGCCAAGTTGATGTGTTCATTTTTAATTAGTTAACACAATAAAAAAACAGGGCTTCCTACCTGTTACCAGGTTGATGTGTTCCACATCCCAGATTAATGGAAAACTGTATCATATGTGACATCGTAGAAGGGAGAACAGGTAAGACGTGGAAAAAATCTACAGCCCAGACATTCATATTATGTCCTTGATGGTTCTTTTGCTTGAGACAAAATTTGGTAGCAGGGGTCTGAAGTTCAGGATTAATGACTACAGAAACCAAAGATGGAACCTTCAAAATAAAGGAAACCAAAATCACTCATAATCCTCCTGTGAATTTTTCTAGATTCAATCTTGCAGTTACAATGTACATAACTGCCATTTTAAAATCCTCACCCAAGGAAATGTTTATTGACTTGAGAGAGAGAGGGAGAGGGAAGAGAAAGAGAGAGAGAGAGAGAAACATTGATGTGAGAGATAAACATTGATCGGTTGCCTTCCATACATGCCCTGACTGGGGATTGATCCCACAACCTTTTTGGTATATGAGATGATGCTCCAACCAACTGAGTCACCCAGGGCATAACTGCCATTTTTTAAGCACCAGGAAATATCCTGTGTGTTCCATTTGTTATTTCACATAGAAGATGCTGTTCTCAGAGAGGCATTCACTTTAGTCCCTCAGAATTCCTCCTTTGAAGACACCTGGAACTCTGTGTGTGAGACTGATCAGGCCCGCTCTTCCTGAAGATAAGTTGGTGTAAGGTCTTAAAAGTTATCAAAGCATCTGTATCCATTTTATATGCCTTAGTATAAGACAAAGGCAGCTTGACATTTACACATATCATCAGTCCTTTTTAAAACTGAATTTGTATAGTACTAATAATGGTTTGCCAAAGTAAGTATTCTGAAAACAGGACTCTAAGCAGAAACTGACAGAGCCAATGAGCTAATCCATGATAACTTACATAACTGATGTGGTCTGAGGCATGGAGATTACCATAGCAGGCATAGCCCTACTGAGTCTCAGCTGGAAAAATAGTCCATTATTAAATCCCAAGTGCTGAAACTTGGGTGACCTTAGCATGTTATTGTTCCCTATTGTAGCCTCAATGCTTATCTGCTTTCTTCCTAACTAAAACCAGGAGGTGCTAGATGCTGGCTGTGTTTAAACTTTTTAAAGTACCTAGGGTGCCATCAATGTGGACAGGAGGCTAACTAACAATGAATGTGTGAGTGTAGTCTCAATACAAATAACTCTACTATTAGAAAAGAATAATTCTATACCTTATGACAAGCATCGCACATAATTCTGAAGATGTTTGTAAATAACCAGAGCCTGTCCTAAGTCCAGTGGACAAAGGAAAAAGGTCAACTTCAGTGGCTCTAATTAGCAATGAAAAAAGCAAAGGTGATAAAAATGTTTACTTATATAATGACTTCTTCCTAGGAAATCTCAAAATACTGAATAAAAATTCCTTATGCCTGATAGAAAGACTGTGAAGCTGCATAAGTAGAGCCACTTTTAGGGCTTTCTTGGGGACAAGAATAACAGTTAATCAGAGTATTGGGCTCTGCCTTATTGCCTCTGATGGGCTATAATTCATTCATCCCGATTAAACCTCATTTTTCATTTGTATCAGAAAAAAATGAATGTTAAAATGTCCATGTCACTTTTTAAAAAATATGTCTTTATTGATTTCAGAGAAAGGAAAGGAGAGGAAGAGAGAGAGATAGAAACATCAATGATGAGAGAGTCATTGATTGGCTGTATCTTGCAATCCCCCTACAGGGTATTGAGCCTGCAACCCCTCATGTGCCCTGACCAGGAATCGAACCAGATCTCCTGGAACGTAGTTACTGAGCTACACCAGCTGGGCAATGTCCATGCCACTTTTTAAGAAATCTGGCAACTTTCTGGGCTGCTAGAAGAGAAAGTTATCTGTATCTAGCTTGGTCTTAGTGATTTTGAACCTGACCTCTGGGGTGGGGCCATTTGGCACACAAACTGGCATGTGTACCTTATATGAGGAATAAGAAAGGGTATCCAGTATAATGTGTTCTTTCCTTCCTTCAATCTTTGCGTAAAGGGTGATATCATTTTCATGAGAATCTCCAGGGTCACAAATTCCTCCTGCACAAAATAAAAGTTTTAAATTGTTAGTGCCTACTTGCATCCATAAATATGTTAAATATAGTGTCAAACTTGAGAATATATTTATAGAACCCAGATGTCACTTAAGAAAAACCCTAAACAAAGGTAACCAGACCCAAGGAAAAAATTTATGAAGACAATTTAGATACACCATGCTAAAGATAAAAATACTTGACATTTGTGAAGGTCAAAGTAAATATTTGTTTGATGAGCTTACTCGAATAATGTTCTGCAACAAGCTATGACATCATGTCCATATTTTAACCCACATTAAAAAGATGTGCTGTTCTTCCATCAACCATTACTTCATTATATTTAAGGTCTTTATGGCTAAAGTTCAGGAACTATTGATTGTGGTTTTAAAAAAAGTGTGGTGAAAAGTATGCAAAGGTGTGCATCAAAGATTTCTAAAGCAGTGTTAATTAAACTGTTGCATGTAGTATCTTCAACATGTTAGCACATATTAGGTGGTTGTGTTTTAAATGTATTTCTTTTACATTTTTCATTTTTGCTTTTGGTACCTCATTTGACAGTTGTAAGGTAGAGAGTAGTTTATTCCTTATCACTCTGCTTTATAGTCATAGGAAATGATTGAACATCAGAATTGACAGGTAATTAAGAGTATCCTGATGATGAAACTGAGTAAGAGAGCAGGTAACTGAAACTAAAGGTCATTAGGTAGTGAAAAAGCCACACATCGATCTTATATCATTTAGCTCTTACCCTTCTAATCTCATTACTGCATTAGGCCAATCATCTTTACTGTTGCTGTCTTCTATCAACTGTCTGCATAGGCTGAATTTGAAAGGATTACATGTCTAACTAGAAGTCTCTCCCCACCCACCATTACCTTCATTACAAAACAAGCCATAGCAGCAGGAGTGTAGGTATGTGCATGGATTTCCTGGCAAATATTCTATCCCAAGGGTCCAAAATTTATACATTAACTTTTTAATTATTTATCTTTCAAAAAAATTCCTCCAGTTCTTAAATCAACTACCATCAATATTAATTTTTATATATAGGCAGTTTCTGCTACTAACAATCTGGTGACAGTAAGGCAAGCTCAAAACTCTAAAATAAGGTTACCCTCTGCGAGTTAATCTAGTAAAATCAACAAATTATGGTTGAGATTTACCATTTGTATAAACAAACAAACAAACAAATAAATTGTCAATTATTCTAAATGTCTGGATCAATCTCAACTTGAGGTCTATCTTAGGAAGAAACCACTGATATGTGATACTGAGTAAGAAAGCTAGAATCTAATCAGTACAAGAAAGATCATAATAACAGAAGTATCTTGGACGGTGAAGCTTTGAAATCCGGCATGTTACATCTGCTAGACATATGTAACTTGGCGTATAATAAATATTTACTGAGTTGAGTAATCTAAACTAAGAACAAAGAGGCCAGATATGGTGATAATATAGATCTTATCCTGTAAAGAAAATACTATGATTTTGACATCTGATATCATAGTTTTTAGCTTTTCATTACATACTTTTATGTTATTGTGAATATAGCTAGCTAGTAAAGCCATTCTAAATAACAACAATCTCTGGGAGAAAGGTCTACAAGAAAACAACTAAATTTCCATTTAAAAAATGTAACTTCCTTACCCAGCACATATTAAAGACTTGCCAAAAAGAACAATAAAATGTGAAAGGTTACAGGCAGTGAAGGTTTAAAGCACCACACCCAAAGACATAGGAACTGAACCACCAGTTCCAGCTAATTTCATTAATTTGTTACTTGTGAATCTCCTCTGTTGTCTTAAGAACAGTCTTGCACTTGCCTTTCAGAGATAACTGAAACACATGTGGGAGTTCATTCAGCCCAGAATGACAGAATAAGAAAGTCCAAAAGGAGCTAAGACTTTAAAATTATGACAGATTTTATCTGAAAGATCCCTCTAAGAGCAATTTATCAGTTCTGTGAAGTTTCAGTGACAGCAGCTTCTACAGAAAGACTGGGTTCTTCTTCAGCTTCATACACTTTGATATACTGTAGAAAGGTAGGAATCAAGGGGCATTTTGTACAGCAATTAAAGTGCAGAAGATTTCAGTAAAACTAGATGGACAGCTTTAAAATATTTTAAACCCTGTTTTGAGTAGCTTTTAAGATACTTATACTGGGAAAGTTATTTGTTATTTACTATGTTCAGGACATTGGGTTAGAAGGGGAAATAAGTCCTGACTGCAAAAAGTTTGTAAGACCAATACACATGAAAGAACAATAATCAGCAGTAAATTGTGTTGTGTGGCCTTAACTGCAGTCAAAATTCAAAGAAAAGAGATGTTCTTTCTTGGCTAAAAGAACTGGGCATACTGCATATGCTCAATAAATATTTGTTGAAGAAATAATAAAGGAATCATGTATGTTAGGTTATTTTTGTCTTCAATGAATTTTGGCTCTAAGAACAGTGCTGGATACTGGTTTTCAATGAATTTGTGTTGATAAGAGAATGTATAGACAAAGGAAATAGACCTTGAATCAAATTTTGAAAGTTCAGCAGATTTTCCAGAAATGGTAGTCACAGTAGATTGATATGAACCAAGGAATGAAACCAGGAAGAGCAAATAGGCAGAGCCTGAAAAGAAGGGAATATAACCTGGTCTAAATTAACAGTCAGTCACTGATTTTCCTAAGGAGCCATATTAATGAGGGATTACTTATAAACTGTCTATCATATCTAAAATCTCCCTTCATATTGCTTTCTTCTGCATCAGCTACTAAAGTTTTAAAGGTTTTTCTATAGGTCTAGTCTTATACTACCCTAAGCCCTATCCTACAGTAGTATTCTATCCTAAAAAACACCTTTGCTGGATTCTGCTTTCTCCTCAAGATCCACACCCCATTCTTTTATTCTGTTTACTGATGAACTTCTTAAAGGAACAGTCCTGTTTCAGTGAAATGTCTTTATTTCTTTTTAACTCTATACCATGGGGCCTTGGTGGGCTCTCAGCCCTCATCCTGGTTGACTTCTCTTTGTGGCTTCCCTTTACTGCTGATCACCTCCGTCATCTCACCCTTGAACACTCTCTTCCCTTCCTCTTTTAGGGCAGGATGATACATTCCTCCTGCATTTCTTTATGCCCACTCTCAGTATTCTTAGACTATTCTTTTTCTTCCACCTAAGCCTAGAATAATGTCCTCCCTAAAAATTTTTCATGTCTTTTGCTCACTTTGCCTTCTGCCTGGGAGAACACAGTTACTCCAGTGGCTCCAGTTATCACCTGTATGCTGATGACTTTCAAATCTGATTCAGATCCTGAGTAGAATTTCTAGCTTCATATGGCCTTCCAGAAGCCTCAACCGCAACACATTTAATATAAAAATATTCTAATCCACACTTGTTCGTTCTTTATTTATATTTTTGACATTTTCCATTTGGGAAATGGCCCCATTCTTCCAGTCATCCAGAAGAGAAATTTGTGTCCTGTCCAATATTGTTGTCACAATCCCCACAGTCAATTGGGTGTGAACTTCTGTTGGTTCCTTCTCTTCAGGAATTTATTCTTCACATTATTAACCCCTCCTTCACATTATAAACCACATCACTGCCATAATTCCTTTGTTGCAATGGCCTCCTAACTTAGGGTTGCCAGGTAAAATACATTGCATGAACAATATTTATACAAAAATTATTCATTGTTTATCTGATATTAAAATTTAAATAGCCTCCCCCCCCAAAAAAAAAATCTGCTAACTCCACCCTGATTGGTCTCCTGTCTTCTAATTTCTCATTATTTCAGTCTTTACTTCATACTCCTTCCAAAATTATCTATATAAAACACAGATGAGAATATATTATAAAACTGACAGGAATCATTTAATGGCTCCATGTTACTCAGAAAAAGAGAACCCAAACGCCTTAGTATGATATTAAAGAAAATCACTACTCTGTCTCCAGTTCACTTCTCTAGCTCCATTGTATGTCTTTCCATTCACCTATATCGGGAAAATCACCCAGCTCCAAATATGTCATGTATTTTTATACTTGTGCTTTTTCTCAAAATATTGGCTTAAATCCTAACTTCTCCCCTTAAATTTAAATCATGTTCATCCTTCATGGCCAAGTTCAAATCTATCTCCATGAAGCTTTATCTTACTCCGCTGCAATTACCCAGAGCTTCCCCTGCACTTTCACAGCATTTTTATTTCATTACAGTCCACTGCATTCTCCCTTATAGTTAGATGCCATGTGGGCAAGAACTCTGTCTAGGTAATTTTTATAATAAGTAAACAAAGATATATTGAGTCTTAATTACTTATTTGGTACTGTTTTGAGGACTTTTCATGTATTAACTCACTGATCAGCAACTCTGTGATTTAGATACCATTTTCCTCATTTGTACTCTCCATATTTCCTAACTCAGTGCTCTATAAATTCAATAGGAATTCACAAATTTTTTTAAAAAGTAGGTTTTTATTGATTTGAGAGAGAGAGGAAGGGAGAGGGAGAGAGAAACATCGATGTGAGAGAGAAACATTGATTGGTTGCCCCATGCACGTAACCTGAACCAGCTCGAACATGCAACCTGGGTATGTGGAATCAAACCAGTAACCTTTCTGTGCATGGGACAGTGCTCAACCAGTTGAGCCACAATGGCCAGGGCATAATTTTTTTAATTGAATGGAGATACTTTTATTTGGGATAATGTACCTTGGGCTCATTCAAATAAATTTTTACCTAATAGTCAATATCATTTTAATTGATTCATTAATAATCTGCTTTGTACCAGAAGGAATTAAAGATGACTTAATATCATGTAAAGATGACAATCTCCTATGTAAAGGCATTGAATTGAATTGATTTACTATGATTCACTATGAAAAAATAAATAATTCAAGTATATTATGTCAAAATGGTAAAAAGGGAAAATACTTAGACTGTCATATTAAATGTTTATTATAATTTGGAGGGTATGGCTTAAGGTTTCCCAGGAATCACTCTTAATGAAGTGAGAGCCAGTTCTAACTCTAATTATTTAAAGGAAATAAGCTCTGGGTCTTTAAATATACAAATAACTTCAGAGTCAATATGAGGATATCCTTATGGTAAGAAGATTACATTATTATATTTTATATAACTTCTCGGTTACCAAACAGATCATTGTTGAAAATAAAATAGCATTGCACAGGCAATGTGTTTACTGTTCAACTCTGAGCTGCAGGAAGTGCAGAATGTATGATAAGTAATAGCCAGTGCTGAAGCCGACACTCAGGAGGCTTGTTTGTCCTGATGGACTGATGTCTATATTAGTAAGATCAAAGGTTGACAATGTTTATTTCCTGTTTAACTTCCAGGTGTTGCCTGTACTTTTCTAGTCACTCAACCAAAGAAGGCATGTGACACCTACTCACTTTTCTGGAATGACATCCAGTGAAAGATACGTAACTTTGACTGTTGTAGACTAAAATGATAAATATGAGAGGTCACAAATTTCAACCTCTTAAATCCTCTTTTAGTATTTTTCCAAACTTTTAACTATTTATTTGCTTTACAATAATTTGAAGAAAAACTTGTCTTATAAACACTTTTTTTTTTTAAATATATCTTTATTGATTTCAGAGAGAGGAAAGGAGAGGGAGAGAGAGAGATAGAAACATCAACAACGAGAGAGTCATTGATCAAGCCCGCAATCCGGGCATGTGCCCTGACCGGGAATCGAACCCCGATCGCCTGGATCCTAGGTCAACACTCAACCGCTGAGCCACGCCTGGCCGGGCAACACTTTTTTCTTTACATGTTTGCCAACCTATTTGAAAGTAGGGAATATTATTAAAGTACCATAAAGTATTATAAACCTGTTTCTTTCTTAGCTTCCTATAACAAAAAAATTATGTCCCATGAAAACAAATGACTTCCCTGGATGACTGTTTTTTTTGGAAGCTAGGGCTTTGGACAAGGGACTTACTTTGTCCTCAGTTCTTTCCCATTGTCTTTTCAGCTATGACCATTGAGGAAGAGGTGAGGAAGGCACTATGGCCTTTTGTTTTCAAGCTAGTCCTAGCGTGCCAGGACTAGCTCTCTACAGGATGGTTCCAGCAGGGCTCATCGGAAGCAGGTGTGAGCACCACAGGCTTTGATCAATCAGTAGAACTCATATTTCCTGAATTTTCATTTTATGTTGTAGAAAACAATCTTACTTCCTCAGGAATAGGTGCTGGCCTACATCTGCCCTAGGTCAATGAAATTTGCTCAGAATGTACCTACCCATAACGAAGTAAAATCTCAGGTTCCCATAACCAGTAGTGTCCATGTATGGGGTACATAATTTCCTCTCTCCGTCTTTGAGGAAGACCACTGATAAACCGGATTCTATTGTTCCACATTCTGTACCAATGACAGCGCCCAAGATGTCCCACCTTAAAAAAGTGAGAGCAATTAAGAATTAGAATATTAAGTTAAAGCTTTAAAGAATATAATCTTTTATTTTTAATGGAGAACATTTACTTAGTATTGAATAATTCTGAAACAAAAATATACTACAGATTTTAAATAATAAACAAACTTTTAAACACACTCTACTCACAATTATTTTTTTTCCATAGAAGGATAAATTTAATCAGTACTATGTATAGTATGTCTGCTAAATGATAGTCTTTATACTCAAAGTACCTATATTTGAGGTGGGAAATCAAATAAGAAAACAGGGAACCATAAAAAACAGTATCATAATGTCATAAGTACTCATGTGATGTTTTGCACATTAAAAAATGATAGAATGAAAAGCTATAACAGCTGGCAAAAAAAAAAAGAGGATATGTGATTTAAACTGGGCCTTGTCAAACAGGTATTTGGTATGTAGACGATAATAAAATATTTACTATTTAAAAACTCGTATTCTTTCTTAGTATTTATTTCTGGTCATGTCTAATTTGGCCATTGTTAGTCACACAACTAACTTGCCTCTAGGTGAAGAAAACTGGGACACACAGAGGTAAGTGGCCTGCCTAAGGCTAACCTCCTGTTTCGCTCCAAAATTGAGATCTTTTGATTCTCAGTTTGCTGTTATTTTAGTAGTTACATTTCTAAAGGGGGCACTGTGTCAGGACAATTATGTTAAACTATTCCAGTCTATAACAGATTTGTGACCAAAATGTTTAGGAAATGGCAATATTTTGTATTTTAATAGATTATATCAATCATTCAGGAGCACAATAAATACCTTTTTTTTCATCCTCACCTGAGGATATTTTTTCCATTGCTTTTCAGAAAGAGTGGAAGGGAGAGAGAGAAACATCCACGTGAGAGAGACACATTGGGTGCCTCCAGCATACTCCCCAACTGGGGCTGGGGATTGTTCCTGCAACCAAGGTACATGGCCTTGGCTGGAATCGAACCTGGGACCTTTCAGTCCATGGGCTGACACTAACCAGTGAGAAAAACTGGCTAGGGCAAACAATAACTGTTTTGAGGAAGCTCTTAATAGTACTGGACCATTGTAAATTAATCAGGAACCTCTTTTGACTCATACAAGAAATTCACACTGGTTCATCAATCTTTCACTTGCTCCATTTATGCCAATTAAACCACTCAGCCCATTGATCTACAAAACAAGTTAAGGTTATAAATGATGCATATGATGACTGCTTTTAGGCATCTATATACTTTAGAATATTTTTAAAGTTAAAAATTAAATTGAAAAGATGGAATTGTCATGGACTAAAAGAACCTTCTAGTCAAGTGAGAAATGAGATTAGTAGTCTTCTCTTAATTATTAGTTATAAATAAAAAATTTCTAGGTGAATCTAAATGAATTATTTTCATGACATCTATCACAGAGTTGTGTGAGATATAATTCAGACTGTATATTTACTTTCAATCTTTACTTTAAGTCCAACTTATTCTAATTTTACTCTACAATGTTCTTATTTTTCCACTATCTATTGGAGTATAACAAAGTGAGGTTATTTTCTTTAGAAACCCAAATATTTATAATCAAGTGAAATGGAAAATTTAGTCAATTTTGAAGAGAAAGAAGCAGAGAGAAATCTTAAAAATCATTTTGTAAAAGTCTCATCACTTTGAATAAATTATCTTGCATTTATTAAAAATTCAATAGGAGCCTTCTGTAGCACAAGCTCATTTGTTTATGTATTTGTATAAAAGCTGGCTTGAGCTTAGTTGAAGGCAAAGTATCCTTGAGGGGATCCCAGAGCTCCATCAACCACTGAGGGACTTGCGGAGGGCCTCTCACTCCTGGACTTTAGAGTTCTGATCTAAGGTTGCAAAATTGTGGTAAATTCCAGTTAAAAATGATATGGTCTTTGACTCTCTCCTAATACAATCACGTGTAGTAAAATGACAACATAACTAAATCTTCGAAGCCAGCAGTATTGGAGGAGCTCTACAATGTTAGCAATACCTAGGATGGCATGAAAATTTCCCTGAAAAGGACTGTTAGTTCTCTATGGTTTAAATTTTTTCTTCTTCAAGGAAATGTGGTTCTATGTGAACTGCATTTGAAGAAATGTCTACCCAAGGGGGAGAGCTCTGTACAACATAGAAATTTATATTTACTCTTTGATGACTAATTCTAAAAATAAAAGTACCCAAATTATTTATTATAAATACAGTGGTATTTATTATTTATTATAGAGTGAGGTGAAGTTGGAGCACAAAATAAAGTTTAATAATCAATAAAATGCCCTAAGGCAATCTGTTTTTCCCTAGAGGTAGCCAGATCACAATAATATATGTATATATATATATATTTTTAAATATATCTTTATTGATTTCAGAGAGAGGAAAGGAGAGGAAGAGAGAGACAGAAACATCAGTGATGAGAGAGTCATTGATCGGCCGCCTCCTGCACGTCCCCAACTGGGGATCAAGCTCGCAACCCAAGCATGTGCCCTGACCGGGAATCGAACCCCGATTGCCTGGATCCTAGGTCAACGTTCAACCGCTGAGCCATGCCCGGCCAGGCCACAATAATATTTAATTTATATTTTAAAAGTACTTTGTACTTTTTATGTCAACAAAAGATTTTTGTAAGCAAAAATATTTTAAAGGAGTTTCTTTACTGGAAAGCTAATAGTCCTCCCTATCGGCTGTTTTGGAATTGTTTGAGAATAAAACTGTTTTAATTGGCTCAAACTGTAATGCTTTTAAAAATAATATGAAAGAATAGAACTTAAATGTTCTTACCAAAAAAAAAAAAAAAAAAATATGTGAGATGATGATGTGTCAGTTAACAAATGGAGGAAATCCTTTCATAATATGTACATATATCAAATCACCATGATGTACACTTTAAATTGCTTACAATTTAAAATTTCTCAATAAATTATATATCAATTTAAATGATACCTTAATAAAGTTAAAATTAAACAAAATTTCCTTCATGAGCTTAAAAAATATTTATTTTTTGAAGGGAAATTTGGCAGTAACTATCAAAATAAAACTTACATATATGTATACATACATATCTGATTCTCTAATTTTCCTTTTAGTAAGTTATCTTTCAGAAATACTTTATCAATTATCAAATAATTTTTATTACAAAATTCTTTGTCTATTAATAGGGGTTGTTAAATAAAAAATGAAAATCTAGTGGGTTTCTTTGTTTGTTATAACCATAGAAAAGTCTGAATGAATATATGCCAAAATATATACCAACACTGTTATCTAACAGTAGGAAATGAGATTTGCAAGAGAGACTTTTTTAAACATTTGCTATAAAATAAGCAAATAATATTCAAATAAAAAGAATTTAAAAAGGCATTTAATTTATATGTATTATAATTCAGAATGAAAACTTAAATGGTCTCATTATGGGCTGATGAAAACACTAAGAATATTAGCATAGGCAATAAAGGTCTTATATTTTAATCAGATTTTTTCCTACTATTATTGGCATAAATGATTCTAAAGGTAATGGAGTATTTCACATTATCCATGAAAAGTTGCTTTTTTATATTTTCCAGAGGATATAAAACCAAGTTGGCAACTTTAGGTTTGAACTAAGATATAGAATAAGCCTGGCTATGAGATTCCACATTTGCCAAATTCATAGGTTTTTAACCCACTATGAGTTCTCTGATATTGAATAAATTCATGTTATCCATAAGTTCTCTACTTGGGATAAATTCTCTGATATTTATTAAGGGATGCACCAGAGGTAAAAGCCCTTCCACATTAATTTATATTCATGAGGTTTATCTCCAGTATGAGTCCTGTGATGTCTAGCAAGGTGTGCACTTTGAAGCCTTCTCCACATTCATTGCATTTACAGGTTTTCCCTCTTGCATGACAGCTTAGGTGAAGGTAAAGGATGAGCTCTATTTGAAGGCTCCTTGCATATATTGCATTTCAAAAATTACTTTCTTCATTTGGTTCTACTGTATTTCACTTAAGTTCAATTTATTTTAGGTTTTTATTATACACACTATGTTTCATTACACTCTTGTTGGATTGACATTAATAAAAATATTGGCTTTAGAATGGTAGACAGCATTCAGCTTGCTCACTAATAAGACCGAAAATATGACCTACACTGGAGAATGTTTAGAGAAAATAATGTATTGCCAGAAATTATAGTCTCAATGTTAGTTTCCTTTTTTCGCCCTTGCCCCTGTAAAATATAGTGCTAAAATAAGTGAAAGTAGCAATTAAAATAAATTTCTAAATTATAATGGATTTTTTTTCATACTTCATACTGGACAAAGTTGCAGTATAGTATGTAAAGTGTTTTTGCTTAAATATCTTTAAGCAAGGGGATTCTTAGTTGAAAGGTTGAATTTTATCTCTCTGTGGGTCTTTTGTATTGAGATTTTAACCACAATCTATCTGGATCCCTGAATTTATTATAAATTTATGTTGTCTGCATGGACAAGCAGGTTTTGTTTTAAAAAAATAAACATGCCTGTAAAAAAAAAAAAATACCCATTTAACAATGCTAACTTAGACGGGCAATCTATTTTCAATTCACCTACTCTGAATTATAAACTTACCTAAAATCCCACTTCAGCTTTATAAGTATTTTGTGAAAAGTATTCTAATTGAGGATGACATAATTCTTCAGGTAGGACAGAGGGAATAATTTCTAGAAAGTAACAAGAAAATTCTCAAACTGTTCTAGAGAGTTCTAAATAAATTTAAAGCTATTTATTTATTTATTTATTTATTTATTTATTTATTTATTTATTGTTTAAAATATTACAGATGCCCCTTTTTTTCCCCAATGACCCGTTCCACCCCGTTCCTTCCCCCTCCCCAGTCTCTCTCCCCACCATTGTCCATGTCCTTGGGTTGTGTATATATGCATGTAAGTTCTTTGGTTACTCTCTCCCCCTCCACCCACCCGCCCTCCTCCATCCCTCTGACATTCATCAGTCTCATCTATGCTTCCATGTAATTGAATCTATTCAGTTCATCAGTTTATTACGTTCTTTAGATTCCACATATAAGCGAGATCATGTGATATTTGTCTTTCGTTGCCTGGCTTATTTCACTTAGCATAATATTCTCCAGGTCCTTCCATACTGTCCCAAAGGGTACGAGATTCTTCTTCTTTACAGCTGCGTAGTACTCCATGGTGTAAATGTCCCACAGCTTTTTTATCCACTCATCTACTGATGGGCACTTGGGCTGTTTCCAGATCTTAGCTATTGTAAACTGTGCTGCTATGAACATCGGGGTACGTATATCCTTTCTGATGAATGTCTCAGGATTCTTAGTCTTAGGATACATTCCTAGGAGTGGAATCACTGGGTCAAATGGCAGCTCCATTTTTAATTTTTTGAGGAACCTCCATACTGTTTTCCATAGTGGTTGCACCAGTCTGCATTCCCACCAGCAGTGTACTAGGGTTCCCCTTTCTCCACACCCTCGCCAGCACATGTCGTTTGTGGATTTGTTGATGGCAGCCATTCTGACAGGTGTGAAGTGATACCTCATTGTGGTTTTAATTTTTAATAAAAGCATAAACTTACACTGAAAGGGCTATAATAGAGATTTTTTTTTTCTTTTGGTCTATATGCAGTTTTGATTTTCAATGGTTATTTGTAAGATTCTTTACTACTATCCCCCTGGAACAAGAAATCCAATATAAAATTGTTTGATTTGATTTTATATTACTTTTTTCTTAATTTTATTCCACTTAGATAGCATTAAATTTTAAGAAACACATTTCCTTTTTTTTTTGGGGGGGGGGTTGCAGGCATGTCCCACGTTGCAAGCAATGTCTTTAAAATATATAACTAGTACTTTGCATTTTGGTCTCTTTATTAAATCATCTGTCAGACACTAAGTTATGGCTGACCTGAGGAGACCACTGTCTGTGCTTAAATTTTTTCCTGTAATCTTAGATTAGCTGTTTTAAAATGCATTCCCTGAAAGAGCTTCTCCAGAGCAAATTTACAAAGCAGTTATCTTAATAGGGTATGGATAGTAGTAGAATAGGACTGTAGGACAGGAAGTTGGAGGGATCTAGAAATAAGATAGCAGTTCAGAGATTACTTTCTGTAACCATTTGAAAAAAGTCAGCAAGGCCAAAGATGGGAAAGGAAGTTTGATCCTAGGACAAGTCCTGTTTGCCCTCTGGCATCTTTTCTCTGTCTTGCTGGTATGTTGGAATTCTGGGTATTCTGTCATATATATGAGGCATTTGCACTACCAGCTTTTTATTCTTATTTTTTAATTAGGGAAAGACTTCACAGAAGTGGTGGCTATGGCCTGGGAAAGGACGCCTGTATAAGTTATAAAAAACTTGGAAATACTTTTTGAAGTTTAAAGAAAGAAATTCTATTTGTTTTTTAAATTATGATAATAATATTCTCATCATTGAAAAATTGGAAAATATAGAGTACAAGAAAAAAAGTCACCCATAATCACACTATTCCAGAGACAAGCACAATTAATATTTTAGTGTATTTACTTCTAATATTTTATATGTCTATTTCCAGAGAGTTGTAATAATACTGTATATGTTTTTGTATTCTGCCCTTTTTCACTTACATTAATAATGCACATGGTTTCTAGGTTACTAACTCTATATAAACAGGCCACATAATATTTTATTATGTATATGCCAAGCTATATTTAATTATTATTCTATTGTTGAATTTCAAAATACATTAAAGATAATTATATTATTTAGCCCACTTTATGGG
Organism: Miniopterus natalensis; assembly: GCF_054644295.1. Lineage (NCBI taxonomy): Eukaryota > Metazoa > Chordata > Mammalia > Chiroptera > Miniopteridae > Miniopterus > Miniopterus natalensis. The sequence goes on along the minus strand of NC_142090.1, from coordinate 45,903,164 downwards.
CCTGAGGAATTAAATTCTCAATTCCCTAATGCTCCTGGATACATTCTAGAGTACAGATAACTCCAGGCTATGTTCCTTAAGGTGTCAGAGCTCTGCTCTTCATTCACATAAACTCCTAGATATTCAGGACTGTTTGGTGGCCAGTGTTGATCAGGTGCACTGCTGAGGAAGGACTATAGAAAACAAAGACATGTTGAAGAAGTGAGCATATTGATATTTGGATATTTGGTGCCAGCAACCTACTCTGACATTCTCAACAGAAAAATCCTATCACTGGCTAATGTTGTCCCAGGATGTCAGGAATCAAATCACTTTAGGAGAATTCAGGTTTCACCCTCTTTTTCCATATGACTTCAGTAAAGAAAGTCCTCTCAGATAGGTAGTCAGCTGTATTTTAGATGCTCACATGGATGGATGGTTTGTAGAGGAGGAAGGAGCCATTAACAAATTCAAGAATGGCAGTGCCTTCCTTTTGTTAAGTTGTATGAGTTCCTTATATATTTTTGAAATTAACCCCTTATCAGATGTATCATTGGCAAATATATTCTCCCATACAATGGGCTTCCTTTTTGTTTTGTTGATGGTTTCTTTTGCTGCACAGAAGCTTTCTATTTTGATGTAGTCCCATTTGTTTACTTTCTCCTTTGTTTCTCTTGCCCTAGGAGACATATTGGTAAACATATTGGTATGAGCAATGTCTGAGATTTTGCTTCCTATGTTTTCTTCTAGGATTTTTATGGTTTCACGTCTTACACTTAAGTCTTTTATCCATTTTGAGTTTATTTTTGTTTATGGTGTAAGTTGGTACTTAACAAAAGGAAGACAAACAATCCAATTAAAAAATGAGCAAATAATCTAAATAGAAACTTCTCCAAAGAAGACTTACACATGGCCAAGAAACATGTGAAAAAATGCTCAGTCATTAATCATCAGAGAGATTTGAATTAAAACAACGAGATATCACCTCATACCTGCCAGAATGGCTACCATCAACAAATCAATAAACAACAAGAGATGGAGAGGATGTGGAGAAAAGGGCACCCTAGTACCTTGCTGGTGGGAATGCAGACTGGTGTAGCCACTATGGAAAGCAGTATGGAGTTTCCTCAAAAAATTAAATATAGAACTACCATTTGACCCAGTGATCCCACTTCTAGAAATATATCCTAAGAAACCCAAAACACTAAGCAGAAAAAACTTATGCACCCCTATGTTCATAGCAGTGCAATTTACAATAGCAAAGATCTGTAAACAGCCCAAGTGCCCATCAGTAGATGAGTGGCTAAAAAAGCTGTGGGACATTCACACCATGGAATACTATGCAACTGTAAAAAAAGAAGTTTCTTGTACCCTTAGAGACAGCAAGGATGGACCTAGAGAGCATTATGCTAAGTGAAATAAGCCAGTCTGAGAAAGATGAGTATCACATGATCTCACTCATTTGTGGAATAAAACAAACTGATGAACAAAATAAAAAAACACACCACACACACAAAAAGCTAAAACAAAACTAACAAAATGGCAGTGCCAAGAGCAAAAATGCTGTGTAAATGTGCTGCAAATTTTAAAAGGGTCTAGAATTCATATGAAGGAGTTCCAGAACAATTTTAGCAAACCTAACTAACATACAGAGCATATATTTCTTATCTGAAAAATGACTGTTTATACTTTTTAAAGATAAAAATAATTTGCTTAAATAGAAAGCAATGTTAGAACCCAGGTATTAAGTAAAGCAGAACAAGTAAGTAATATACATTTTCTAACAGCTTGCAACAAGTTTACTCTGATTCATTTTAGCACCTTCAGGGTTTTAAAAGATAGTCAGTTATCATTTTAACTAGTATTGTCTTTTTTCTTAATAACATATTTAATTGGCTTATTTAGGAGTTTCACTGGCCTATTTAATTTGTGTTTCTTTTATATCTCATTAATAAATATGAGCAAATGTTTTTGAGCATCACTTTGGTCATATCCCATTACTGATAGTAATTATAGTTGGAATAACAACTAATTTTTAAGTTTTTTGATAGTTATTATGTTCCATGCATTGTGCAAAGTGCTGCAAATATACTGCTGCATAAAATACCCTTTTGTGGGATAAAAACAGTCCCTTCAATAAATGGCGTTGGCAAAATTGGATAGATACATGTAAAAAATGAAATTGGACCATTTTCTTACACCATATACAAAAATAAACTCAAAATGGATTACAGACTTAAAGGTTAGACCTGTAACCATAAAACTCCTAGAAGAAAACATAGGCAGTAATATATTTTTGGATATGTCTCCTTGAGCAAGGGAAACAAAAAATAAACAAATGGGACTATATCAAACTAAAGTTTTTGCACAGTAAAGGAAACCATCAACAAAACGAAAGGACAACCAACTGAATGGGAGAAGATATTCACAAATAATACATCCAATAAAGAATGAGGATCCAAAATATATAAAGAACTCATACAACTTAACACCAAAAAAACCCAAACAATCAAATTAAAAAATGGGTAGAGGACCCAAATAGTAATTTCTCCTAAGAGGACATACAGATGGCCACTAGACATATGAAAAGATGCTCGACATTACTAATCATCAGGGAAATGCAAATTAAAACCACAGTGAGATATCGGCTCACACCTGCCAGAATGGCTATCATCAAGAAATCAGCAAATAACAAGTATTGGGGTGAATGTAGAAAAAATGGAACCCTTGAACAGTTGGTGGGAATGTAGATTGGTGCAATCATTGTGGAAAACAGTATGGAGGCTCCTCAGCAAGGTAAAGATAGAGATGGCATACAAGCCAGCAATTCCACATCTGGGTATTAATCTGAAGAAAACAAAAAGCCTAATTCAAAAAGATATATGCACCCCTATGTTCATTGCAGAATTACTAGTAATAGCCATGATATAGAAGCAACTTAGATGTCTATCAACAGATGAATGGATAAAGACGAAGTGGTATATATATACAATGGAATATTATTCAGTAATAAAAAAGAATGAAATCTTGCCATTTGCGACAACATGGATGGACTTTGAGGCTATTATGCTAAGTGAAATAAGTCAGACAGAGATATGATCTCATTTATATGTGTAATTAAAAAAATAAAAATAAATGAATAAACAAAAGAAAACAGAAACAGACCCTTAGATATGGAGAACAAACTGACGGCTGCTAAAGGGGAGTGGGTGGGGAAGAGATGGGAACAAAAATAAATACAAAGGAAAAAGGCCCTGTGTAAAGAATTGGATGGAGATACTGGCAATTGGAAGATGGCTGGAGCATGCTGAAATCACCCCAAATACCATTTTTTAGCTTTTTTAATGCTTAAACTTAAATCTTATTTTATCTGATTTAATATTTGATTTTAATATGCCTCCTTGCTTCTTTTGTTGCATTTGCCTGGTATATTAGTTTCTCTTATTCTACTTTCAACTTCTTGTGTTATTTTAGTTTGGGTCTCTCATAAATAGCAAACACACAGCTGACTTTTAAAAGCCTACTGTATCTCATTTAATAAATGAATGCAACACACTCAACTTTACTATTACTGATATGTTTAGATTGGGTCCTGCCAAATTGTGTTGTTTCCTATTTACTGTAATTTATTCACTTTCCTGAAATTCACTGGACTAGGTCCTCTTTGTTCCGTGCTAACCTAATGCTTTCCAAGTTCTATAACCTGTATTAGGCGTATCTTATTTTTCAACACACATACTTACATTTACAGTTTTCTATTAACATTAGGAGTTAACTAAGATGTATATCTTCACTCCAAGCAGATTAAGAACTTTGGCAGTATTCTATTTCCTTGTTCTCCTCTCTTTGTCAACCTCCCTTTGTATCTCTCATGTTGAGATCAGCTGGGGTTAATTCCAAATTTTTATTAAAGATTTTCAAAAACAGTAAGGTGAACGGATTAGCCAAAACCAGATATATATAACACACAGACACAGGCAGCGGTGTGGTGATAGCTGGGGGGGGGGGTAGAAGTTGAGAGGAGGTGGGCAAAGGGGGCAAAAATTGGGACAGAAAGAGACTTTGCTTGGGGCGATGGGTTCACGATGCAGTGTGCAGACGATGCTTCATTGAGTTGTACACTTGAAACCTGTATGGTTTTGCGAACACATGTCACCCCAATAAATTCAATTAGAAATAAAAACAAACACCCCCCCCCCCCATACTTATTTAGACTGAAAGACAAGCTTCAATTTTTTACTTGCGCGCTACTCTTTCTTGAATCTCTCATCTTCCTCTTGGGTTCATTTCCGGGTACACATCTTCCGTTAAGTTTTTCAGAGAGGGCAAACTTTCTGAACCCTATGCAACTGAAAAGGTTTCTATTTTCCCCATGACTTGAATAATATTTTTCTGGAGAAGAATTTTATTCTCCAAATAGTTTTCTCTCAGAAATTAAAATAACTGCTTCATTTTTTAGAACTTATGCTTAGTGCTACCAAGGAAAGTACATGAATTTCAACTAGAAGCTCTTAGGATTTCCTCTCCTATCGGTTCTCTGAAGCTTCTCCCAGATGGTCTAGGACTAAATCTTTTCCCATTCATTTTGCTAACTGTTTTGATTCAGAGGTGTTTTTTCTCTTCTTCTTTCTTAAATCTCAGGAACTTTTCTTCAATAATAAACATTCTTTGAATATTTCATTCTATATATTCCCTCTGAGCTCTCCTGAACATCTTATTATTTCTAATGTTAGAAGTCCTACTATTTTAATGTTTAATTCCTGCCCCCCATAATTTACATCTCTTTTTCTTATATCTAATGACCCTAGTTTTGGAAATATATCAAGACTCAAATCCCCAATTCATTTATGCTTATACTGATATTCAGGGAGAGAAAAAGTCTTTGTTTTAACAATCATAAATTTTCATTTCTCACATTTTTTTTTTTCTTATAAAATCTGTTTAAATTTCAGAAGTGCAGTTTGCTCTCTTATCCCTCTGAGGATACTCCTTATATCTGTCATAAAAGCTCCATTTTTTTTTAGTCTGCTACTTCCATTTTCTCAGCTCTTAGTTTTTTACTTTGATACTTTTTATGGAGTTGATTTTACTCAGATTTGATGATTCTAGGTCATTTGCTTAAAATTGTTCCTACTATTCTCACCTAGCATTGCCCTGCTTCTCCATTCCAAGTGTCCACACTCACTGTTTGTTCCTGGGGGCAGACCTCTGCTTGGAAGTGAGTGTACTGAGGGTGCACTTACTTGGTGGGGCCCACAGCAGTACCTCAGGGCCCCATCCTGTTCTGTGTCCAGCATCACTGGTCTGGAGCAGCACTGGGACACCTTTTGAGGGTCTTATCCAACATGTGTTTTGGGCTACAGCTTCCTCCATCCATCAAATTCCTTCCTCTTCTCACATTCTTCTGTGTAATCCTTTCTAATTCCTGATTCAACTAGGCCACACTATCTTGTTTTATAGTGTTATTCTAAATTAATTTGCTCATTTTCTGTAATTTCCAAGGGCTTGGGACAGGTGGGGAAAACTGGACATGTTGTCTTGATTCAATTACTCTAATATTCATTGTACTTGTGGAGTTGCCCTCTAACATGAAGACTCTGGTGACAGAAAAAAAAAAAAAAAAGATGAGGGGAACCCTAATACATTGCTGGTGGGAATGCAGACTGGTGCAGACACTAGGGAAAACAGTATGGAGGTTCCTCAAAAAATTAAAAATGGAACTGCCTTTTGACCCAGTGATTCCACTCCTAGGAATGTATCCTAAGAATCCTGAAACACTAATCAGAAAGAATACATGCACCCCTATGTTCATAGCAGCTCAATTTACAATAGCTAAGATCTGGAAACAGCCCAAGTGCCCACCATAGATGAGTGGATAAAAAAGCCATGGCACATTTATACCATGGAATACTCTACAGCTGTAAAGAAGATCTCTTACCCTTTGGGACAGCATGGAGGGAACTGGAGAGTATTATGCTTAGCAAAATAAGCCAGGCAGAGAAAGACAAACATCACATGATCTCACTTATATGTGGAATCTAAAGAACATAATAAACTAATGAACAAAATAGATCCAGTGGCACAGAAGCATGGAACAGACTGATGAATCTCAGAGGGAAGGTGGGGGTGGGTGGGGAGAGATTAACGAAAGAATTTATATGCATATACACATAACCCATGGACACAGACCATAGTGTGGTAAAGGCCTGGGGCAGGGGTGGTGGGTGCCTGGTAGAAGGAGTCAATAGGGAAAAAAGGGGACGTCTGTAATACTTTCAACAATAAAGATAAATTTTAAAAAGAAAGATATTTTAAAAAGGTATCTGAGTAGTAAAAATATACAATGTTTGCACTTGGAATGAAAGACAAGTATACAAGTTCCATATTATAGCAATGCATTTTTTACAAAGCCCCCTCCCACCTAAAGAGCCTCAGCTAGGTGAGATATAGTAGTTGCTAATTACATGATGTGTTTGTAAGGTTAAGCCAAAGTTCAGAAAGACACATAAATTAGCAGTGTATCTATTAAAGTCTCTCTCTTGCTGAAGTAACAGATGTGTCTTTAGGAAAAAGAAAAAGGACTTTAAAATCCCACTTTAAAAGACTAAACCTATCAACGTTGGATTTGGGATAGCGTTGTGATATGAAAGGCAAATAGCTCTCGCTTCCTTGTGATCTGTGATCAAATACTTTGATTCAATGGTAGGAAAACAGGGCTATTTGGAAAAGTGTGTTCCAAAAAATGTCATGATGACTTATTGGCTTTCTTTTCTGTCTTGCTATTCAAGTGAAATGTTTTGGAAATATTATTAGAGAGGATCGCATATTCTATTTCCTCTCCCACATTTCTTATGGGAGGAAAATAGTTAAAAGAGATGAGAATATTATATTCATATTAATAATTTAATTTTTAATTGTTTTTTAAAATTGACCTCAAAGCTACAGAATTAAATCAGCTCAACTGGTCACTCTGAATATCATCTGTTTTCTGTCTATTTTAGCAGGTGCGCTTACAACGATAAGTGATGTGTGTGGGTGGGAATGGCTGAGGAGGACAATGAGACACATACTCCGTAAACTTGGCTGAGTAAACAAAACACATCAAGAATTTCACTACCAGAGTCCTAATGTGTCTTTCTTTGTCAACTTTTACCCCAGGTAAAAATGTTTCACATTAATTTGATTTTGTGACAGAATTTCCCCCCGAAAGGCATGATTAAAAATTATTATAACAATCTTCTTTCCTAGACCAATAAAACAACTCTGGAGACTGGGTGGGTGTGGGGAGGGGACACACACATATACACACACCACAGTAACCTAAACCAGCATTTTTATCATCACCCCAAACACCTGCCATTATTCTATACCTTTATAACATAATACCAACTTAATAACTGAGCCACCAGATGGGAGCATAAGTGAGATAATTCTTGGGTGTGTGGCCTGATATCCTAGGGGAGGAGCTGTAAAAAAACCAAGGTGTGATTGCTAGAAAAACTATCTTTAGAACTTAGATGAATTAGTTGTATACCAATCAGAGTGGCACAGGTGCTTTTGTCAAGCACATTATCCTGTTATTGGAACAGAAACCTGTTGACAACGCCATAGCCTAAAAGTATCAGCCTCTTAACTGTGACCGATCCCTGATACCTCCATAGTCCAGAGGAATGCCCAAAGAACCTAACTGAAACCACCGAGTCACAGAGTGAATGGAATTTGCTCTGATGTTCCTCTGTGTCCATATTGATTTTAGCTTTTTTTTTTTCTTTTTCTTTTTTTAAGGAATAAATACTTTTAGTTCTTTTTGTTTTTGTTTTGTTTTGGAAGATGATGATTTAGTTTAGCCTCAAATTCTCTTATATCATTAGTGCTCTGTGAAAATGGAATGTCTGGTCTGTTAATTGAAATATATATTGCCAGCTGTTTCTGGTCTAGTACATTAATTTTTAAAATACGTTTCATTTCTTCTAATACCAAATCAATTGCCTTCTAAGCTTAATTCATGAATGGGTTTGTGTGTGTCTGTCTCCACTGTTACTAGTAGAGGATTTCTTTTATTCTTTTATAAAGAAGATTTCATGATACAAGAACTAAATAAAAAAAGGTGAGAGGGCATTCTGGGACAGGAAATAGATAAAAATAAATTTTTATCTCTCCTCAAAAGAATAAGAGTAAGTGACATTGAAGATCAAGTTTTACTGGAGAGAGAGAGATAGAGAGAGAGAGATATAGATGATAGATGATGATGATGATAGATAGATGATAGACAGACAGATGATAGATGATAGATAGATAGATGATAGATAGATAGATAGATAGATGATAGATAGATGATGATAGATAGATAGATAGATAGATGATAGATGATAGATAGATAGATAGATGATAGATAGATAGATAGATGATAGATAGATGATAGATAGATGATAGATAGATAGATAGATAGATAGATGATAGATAGATAGATAGATAGATAGATAGATAGATAGATAGATAGATAGATAGATAGATAGATAGATATTGATGTGAAATGGTTCCACGGGAGATGAAAACTGTTTCTTTGCTTTAGTGGGGTGAGGGCTGGGTATCACTGGAGATGTGGTCTCACTGAAGAGGATGACTTGTCACTGCTGTTTGGATTGTCTGAGCTTGGAGAAATGAAGGAGTGGGGGTCAATAAATCTCTTCTGCTTCAAAATTTGGGATCCCCTCATAGGCAGTCAAGCTACATAATCAGGAAGGACCTTTGTATTGCTCTTTGTATCAGGGTCAGAAAGAAAGGGCTGATATGCTGGTGATGGATCCTTTATTTCCAGAAGATAGGTAAAGATGCCTTGTGTATGTTGTCAAAGTTCTGGACCTCATTAAGGCCCTTTGACCGGTGAGGGAAGGGGCCCTGTGTAGTATAAGGGTTATCAAAAAAAGTAGTCTAATGCCTGGGTAGATCATGAAGATGAAAATGAGGAGCAGCAGTTGCTGGTCCCTCAAGGAGATACTGGAGTGACACTGGGCATTTCAAGGGTAACAGGAGCCTAAGAGAAGAAGGACTTTATGGACTGAAGGGCTTGAGCATCAGTGGTAGGCCAGAGAGGTCAATGGTAGGCCCCAAAGGGATGGGGTCCCTTAAAGTGTCAACCTCCTTCAGAGGCCTACCCTGGCCTGTACCACAGTGTGGACCTGAGAGACTTCCCTGGGGCAAGGAAGAGCAGAGCTGTCAGCCACAGCAGAAATCTAGCTTTAGCAGTGAAAGATCCCGATGTGGCAGCAAGGGGTAACAGCAGCAGTGGCAGCTCAGGCTGCTGGTCAGATCTCCCTCTTATTCGGTCAGAATGCACTTCCTGAGAAATGCACAAGAGGTGGGGAGCCCAAGAAAGCAATATTGGCCTTCTTGGCACTCAGGTACTTAGATATTCCATCCCGTTTTGATTTAATTTGTGATCAGAGAGACATGACTATATCTCAAATGTGTTATGGAAAAGTTTCTCACAGTTAATAGTTAAATTACTGCTATTTAATATTCATTAGGAAATTACATTTAGTATTATCCTCACTGTAGTATTAGAAAACATATACTACAATGGGAACTGGTGTCCTGGTTATGTGTTTACTGCAAAAAGAAAGCCAGGTGAGAACCAGGAAATTTCTAGAATTTCTTCTCCATTTACACTACCTTATGAATTTTGATTTTCTGAACCTTTTAATATTTTTTAAGTTGAACTTATGAAAATGCTGCTTGGCTAACAGAAGGTATCTTAGAACACAGGACCCAGAAGAATGCACACAGCTCAGAATGGCCAGAAAATACTAACACCAAACCACTCTCACTGATTCAGGTCTCTTCTATTATAATCTCAGCTCCATATTTCTCCTTAAAAATATGCCAAAGATAAATTTTACTCCCTAAACAACTTTAAAAGATTAGAACCACACTCTACTGAAAATCAGATAATTGTATCAATAAATTTCAGGGAGACACCTGAAAGCTCAATATAATAGTAGTGAAAAGATCTCATACTGTATACAGTTTGGAAAAAAACACACACCTTTCTCCCAGTAAAATCTGAATAAACAAAGATGAGATATAAGTCATTCAACTGAAGATAAATGGCATTTACAACCACCAATTTTTAATAAGTGTAAAAATAGTTGATTACTAATAAAGAATGTTTAGGTTAAGTGTAACCCTTCAGCTTGTCTAGTCTAAGAATCATCAGTTATTGATTTAACTATGCTTTGCTATTTAACAATATGCATAATAAAATATGTCCAGTGGAATAAATGTAAGTGCTATACACAGCATGGGAGATAACAATTACTTACCCTGTAGGCTGGCTCTCAAATTCTTCTGACCACTGCTCTTGAATATCCTCTGTAGAAAGATCTACATCCCGGGTGGTTGCAAAATTAAACTCGCTGCCTTCATTTCCATGGAAATAAATGGAGTTCCCATCTGACTGACAGCTATGCTATAGATAAAAAGAGAGCAAAGGGTGGCTGTTCAATTGGTTTTGTAGCTGTATCTGTCTTACTCATGTATAATTAGAATTTTTAGAAAAGTCAGTTTATTATTCCCTCTATGATGGACTCTCAAGTCAAAAGAGCTTCTTACCTCTTTTTTTTTTTTTTGGTCTTGTTTAATTCAATTACAATTTCTTTCTAACTTATTAAGTTACTATAAAAAAGGAGTCAAGAGGCCATTTGATCTTTGCCACCTCAGCTTCTCATTCAGTATGAAACAAGAATATTTTAATTGGAATAATTTCCCATCTTCAGCGTAGTGCTTGTTGTGGGAATTAAGTGTGATAATGATGTGTCATATATTTTCAATACTTTGGTTATGGGCTAAATTGCACTGACCTTTTCAATATTCCATATAGTTCTAGCTTGTCATTCAAGCCTTTCACAATTTGTCTGTAAATGGGACCTGAGTAGAACAGCCAGCTAATCAAAACATGGAATACAGAAAAGGTCAAAGTAATCCCTGACATGATCATGTATTCTCAGCTACCTTTTGAGTAGAAGTTTCTGACCATACCTAAGAAGTGTTGAGAAATCACAAAACTTGTTATTCTTCAAAAGAACACTGGGTTTACAAATAAAAAAAAAGAATTTCTTGTGATAGCTTTTTTTAACCTATTTTTTTTTCATCTTAAAGTGAACAGTCAAAGGCAAGAGCAAACTCTGGAGCTGAGTAACCTGAGTATTTACTTTTAAAAAATATGATAAATTTGCATTAATCATTTTTGGTAATAAGTTATATATAGAGGGATGCTAATAAATAAAAAACAAAACATTTTAAAAGTTATATGTATATACTCTTAAAATGAAATACATATGAAGAGAAATAACTGGGCAGAAAATATCGGTTAGGCCCAATGACTATTAGCCCTGTAGCGCAAGGATCCTGTCCATTTTATTCTGTGTTGTAGTCCAGGTCTTAGCACAGTGCTTGGCATACAGTAGAAATTCAAATATCTTCTTTGAATAATTAAATAAATTAATGAATGAATGATATGGCTATGCCTTTTCAGGTAATCAATCTTTTATGGAGAACTCACTAGGAGAAGGCAATAACTAAGATACTGGGAGGAAGGGGTTTATAATGAAGTATAATACAAAATCTTTGCTCTCAAAAAAAAATTCCCAGTCTAGGTGAGATATGTCAAAGATAGGTGTCAATGCAAGGCAACATATGGTAAGTGCTAATGAGTGAGCGAGGGTAGAAATCACTGTGTCCAGGGCTGGTCTAGGTGAGCAGGCTTCATAAATGAGTAGGACTTGAACAGGGTTTACAAGAAAAATAAAAATCCAAGTTGGATGACAAATATGAATGAATGTCAAAGATGGTAAGTAGGCATGATTTCAGAATGAGACTGTATTTCAGAATGACAGTAAAGGATTTAAACAGTAGTCTGAGAGATCTCCACAATATTCTGTTGGCAGCGGTGCTCTAGAATGGAGGAATGATGTGTACAAAGAAATGTTTTATTACAATTAAGTTGGTAAAGGCTGGTAAACTCATATGAGGGAGGAATCAGACTATGACACTGAAAGAGTAAATAAAGCTTTCAGAAGTTCCTGTAAGTTCAAGAGAATCAAAGCATATGATCCTGGGGGAGTCACTTCACAGCACTGAGATATTAAAGCATATCCACTGGGCCCGTATCATCTTTGATATACTGTAATGTGTGACATGTATCTCCTGCCTGAGAATCTTCTTCACACCACACCGAATACAGGTTACTCAAGGATGCTAAACTGAGATCATCACATGCAATCTTTAACCCACATGAATCCTAAACTAGGATTCAGTTTTATTTACGTGTAAATAGAAACTGTCAAGCTATGAAAAACCCAAGTATCCTCTACTACTATGCATCCTGTAAAGACAATAAATGCTAAGTAGAATAATTACTTTCTTCATAATAAATCCACTGAGCTGTAAATTTCACAATTATCTTCACATTCTGGAATCCTGAACAACTGTGGCCTATATTTATCTGCAAATAATATGAGGACTCTGATATCAATGCAAACAATACACTGTCTTCATCCAAGGAAATGGCATACACTAAATACTTATACATGTGAAAATGGAATAATTTATATTACAATTTAAAAGGATGTACTTGTGTAATAAAAACAGTAACTCACTTAACATGAAACTTAGGTCATTCCTGGTTAAACCTCAATTTAATTATTTTAATTTTGGTTCCATTTACCTCAGAATTGTTTTATTAATATATAAAATCCTCATCTGGGATATGTTTTTATTGATTTTAGAGAGAGAGGAAGCGAGAGAGAGAGAGAGAGAGAAACATCAATCTGTTCCCTCCCATACACACCCTAAGAATTGAACCCACAACCTAGGTATGTGCCCCGACCAGGAATCAAACCAAAAACCTTTTTCGTGAACACTCCAACCAACTGAGCCACCCAGCCAGTGCAGAATTGTTTAATATTTTAAGACTCTGTGTTATACATAATTATGTTCCACTACTCCTTCAAAATTTATATTAACATATCTGATACTTATTTTAATTAAGTTGAGATTGAAATTTTATGTAAAAGCTAAAATCATTGTAAAGTTGAATAGCATATTGTTAAACTTGTTTCATAAAATAAAATGTCTTGATGTTTCAGGAAACTAAAAGTATATTTTAAGTGATCTTTATGTTAGTTATTTTGCTGTTACAAAACACATTTGGTAGTTGAACAGACCATTTGTAATTGTACAACTATTGAAAATTCTCTATTAAATATACATTTTTGTCACTATAACTGCAGTAGTGCCAGCATAGGAAGCACAAGTAATATTTACCATATCAAATATGAAGAAAGCAACTTGAAAAAATTTAACACTCACTTTGAGTAATAACCAGTTTTCATACTAGTAGAGTCTAAAAATTAGTATGATCCGTCTTTGGAAATTTTCCCTGAAGGATAATATGATTTCTTTTTTGTACTTTTTTTATTACTATAGGGAAGAAACTGTTCTTTAGCAGTCTATAGTAAAATAATAATACTCAATACAGAATCTAAATGTAAATAACCCGGGCAGTGGTTTATACTAGTCAGTGTTCATTTTGCATAGAAAACATCCTAATCCTGGCTGTCAAGTTTAAGAGAAGAGTCGAGTTAGCTTTATTCTCCCTCCCCAAGTAGACCAATGTCCTTTGAGTGTGGAGTGTGAGAGGTATTGCTCTTTGAATATTCTCTTTTTCAAAGTCTTAGTTAGTACAGTGCACATTATCAAATAAAAGTTGTGACACACCCAAAATAAACAGCCATTGCTCGGGAGGAGGTCACAGCTCAACCTTCTCTGTATCATAGCAAGATGGGGCTGGCATTTTCTGGTTAACAGGGCCTGGAGAGGAACAGAATCCACACACAGATGGCTTGCTCTGCTCCCCACAACACTGAGGAGATCAGATATGATTTCTGCCTCAGCCACTCTGAGTAGAATCCAATGTTTTAAAAGGTTGAAGTAAGGGTAATATGAGTCAGCAGGGTAATATTAGGACTGCAAAATAGCAGATAGTCTATAAGACTGGTGAATTCCTCAGACATCTGAGCAGGAATGGGCCAACTGAGAAGCTGACCAGGTACAGGCCCTGTATTTAAGAATCTCAAAAAGGGTTAGGGGCCATTTCAGGGTTCTCAGTTCTGAGGATTCCTAAGACAATTACAAGACAAGTTAGAATTACCTGTTAATTCTATTTTAGGATTGGTCACAGAGAGCTCAATGTCTTGGAAATGGCCTGTTCTCCCAGATGCTCTCCGAACTAAGAATTTATGGCTGAAAGCATTTGGATTGAGATGGAGTCTCTGGGTCTCTGCTTGTTTGATATTGCATTTCTCCATAACCTGTTTGATTAGGTAGGGGTTGTTGAAACTTTCTCCTAGAATCTACCTCAATTAATTTAGCACTTACAGGAATCAACAAGACAAAGACTGGAAAAGAACGAAATACTAGAAACCCAAAACAATCAAGATGACAAGGAATGAAAACTCGGTTACTATCCATCGAGGAATTTGGGGATTGGAATCAGAAGGCATGTTCCAACACATTTATCTGCTTAATAGCTACACGGTTTTGAACAAGTCATTTAACCACTCTTGGCCTGTTTCTCAGGATTCTAGAAATGATGTTAGAAGCACACATATTATATGTGGAAATGTGTTGTTTTTTTAAACTTCTAAGTGTTATAATAAAATTATTATTTTATTTCTGAATAGGTGCATTTTCCAAAAATAAGGTATTATATTCCAAACTCTTAGCAGTAGGTGATAGAGAAATTGAAGGCTATTTAAATATATTTTTAATTGTATTTCTCATTAGAATAGTCATTAAAATTCTTCAGGTCAACTTAAAACCTTCAGTAAAATGTAAAAGAATATTTTCCACACAACAATATGGTAAAGATACTACATATACTCATTCATTTTTGGTGCAGATAGACTATCAATTAGAAATTTAAAAGCCCTTTAAATTTTGGCAAATTACTAAACATTCTCCTGAGACAGGAAAACTTAATAATGCAAGATGTCTGTTGCTACTTCTCTTACAGATGCATTGTATAACATCAACGTATTATGTTAAAAATCCAAACAAAATGCACGTTGAAAGTATGAAAAGAATTCCAGAAAATTGCTCTCAGTGATTTTAATACCTAGCTGCTTTTTTTCCAGCATCTATTCAAACTCATGTCATTTATATGAAATAACAAAATCTAAACAACTTCAAAAGACAGTTAAATGAGATTTTGCTATGATAAAAACAAGAATACTTTGGAATTCAGGATTATTCTATTTTGAGTGCAGCAAACAAATCTATCAGGTTTTCTTGAGAAAATGATTATAAGTAGCATGTGACTTCCTGAGTCATAGCTTTTGACTGACTTATTGTGGGTATATATCAGTTAACTGGCATTTATTCTGGGTAAAATGAAAGTATAAATTCTATAGATGGCTCTAAATATTTATTTCTATTTCTAGCCCTCTTAATGTATATTAATTATAATTTTTTACTTTGTTGCATTATTTTAGCATTAATCAATGACATACACTTGATACTTTTAAGTACTGCAGATATCCAGTTATTAAAAATCCCTTAAATAAAAAAAAATTTTTTTTAAAGGCCTGGCCGGGTACCTAAGTTGCTTAGAATGTCATCCAAATACACCAAGGTTGCGGGTTTCATCCCAGGTCAGGACACACACATGAAGCAATTAATGAATACGTAAATAAGTGGAATAACAAATTGATGTCTCTGTTTCTGTCTCTGTCTGTCTCTCCCTTTCTCTCCAATCAATAAACAAACAAAAAATCTGTTATGAATATGAATTGTAACTACATAGCTTAATTTCCTAGCTTTAAATACTCATGTAAATTTCTTCACTAATTTTGATATAATTATTTATGTGTGGCATTATTATGCCATCATAAATAGGTGACTTATACAGTTTAAATCTAAATTATAGTCTCTTAATAAAAAGAGAAATGATGACTTTTGGATGACAAATTTTCCTTTGAAATTGTTTAAGTATACATTTAAAATTTAAATAAATGGCTCTATTTTAAAAAATCCCTTAAACATAGTCTTTGTTTATATTTGTCAATCAAAAATATTTTCCTACTTTGCTGTTATATGGGTTTCCTTTACTTGAAAAGCAGAACACAGTGTAACTAAGTGACAAAAATTTGCCATTCAGAGAAGCATCAACAGGAAACATCAGTGCAAATTCCTCAATATAACAACTCTTTGGCTATAATTCAGGATAGCATTTTTCTAAGGTTGTTCCCTATACTCTGCTGAAAATGTTAATGACTTCACCTCTGTACTTGTAAAAGTACTTGCAATCACCTCCACCATAGCTTAATTAGGTTTTCATCAAAGATGAACACTAAGGCACCTCTTAATATTATCTCCCCGGGGTCTAATGGCCCTGATGATTCTTTCAAGCATCTGTAGCCTGGCAATTTATTTTTTTACAATATCCTTTTTGTTGAAATGAGTATATTGGGCATTCGGGCAATGCCAGCTTGCAGAGAGCTGGTGGCAGATGGAATGAAATCTGCCTGGTATGCCTTCCCTCCACATGAGCAGAGAGCCATCCATTTCCTCCATTAAGGAGTTGTCACTCAGCCCACCCAGCTGGAAGACTGTTTTTGATAGCCAAGCTGGCTGGTGGCAGACAATTCAGATACAAAGTGCACTTTAAAAGGAAGCTAAAACATCATTTGTAGGAAAATTGAAAATGCATGGCTTCCACCACAGCCAGTTTTTCAATGACTGTAATATTTTAAGTGATTATTTTTTCCACTTTGGATTGCTCCTTGGAGAGGAGGGGTTTTTAATTAAAATCTAGGCAATGCAAACAGATGAGATATGAGGAGTGGAGGAAAGAGAAATAAGATGAATAAAATTAATTAAAGTGGCATTGTTGGTAGAACCATAAATTAGCCACGATGTGACTAGAAATAAACTCATATATTGGGAAATGAGTTTCTGGATTAAAGTGAGATGTGTGATTGGAAATTGACTGACTTATACCCTGGACTTCATTGTGCTTCCTAAGGCCTTCACTATGCTATAGCTTAATCATATAGAAACACATATTTCCTATATCCTTGTTCAATGGTCTTTAAAGGTAATATGTTCATACTATTAAAAAAATCAAAATAGGAAGAGAATGATTTCCTTCATGAGGCAAAGTGAATTTCTGTCATTTTTCACACATTCAGTTTCTAGGAAATTTAATGCCAGTTACAAAACTGAAAACTTGGCTATGAACACAGTCCAAGGGCAGGAGGGCTGAAGTACATTTTCTCTGGTCAACATAATAGATGCACCCATGGAGAGTGAATTTTAGGGAGCTTAAAGTATTTTTTCTCGTTATTTTCTGGATTCATTAATCATTCACATTTGAACCACTTGATGCTAAGATTCATAAAGATTCAATTTATGGTATATTTTGTGACAAGTGTATAATTACTTGGCAATAGTTATGACAATTCTAAAATGGCAATAGTGACAGATTTGAATTGGAGTAATAAGAGGAAGAATAACAATTCCATAGGGCAGTTGTTAACGTTGTCGACAGGGATAAACTTGACCTTCAGTGTCTGAGGTCTTTAGACTTGCTTCCTTAAATTAAGGCCAGGGATGCCAAGCACAACATGGAAGGCTGCAAGATACTGAGGAATAAAGGGCCAGCTTTGTAGTAAACATAGTTGGCTATGAAAATGAAAGCTATTTGATCTTGGGGAAGCTACTTGGCCTCTCTGAGCCTATTTTTCCGTCTATGAAATGGGATTTTTTGTGAGGGTTAGATGAGATATTATAGGTAATATGCCTACTAAAGATTGGTGAATCTTAGGCAATCAGTAAATGTTAATTCCCTCCTCTTTTTTTCTCCATCTTTATTCATTCATTCAACAAACCTTACTTTAATGAGTGTCACTATGCAAGTTATTGTGCTGTGTGCTAAGTACAAAGCTGATAGAAAAATGTTACTATGTTTTTTGTTTGTTTTTAAATATGTTTTTATTGACTTTAGAGAAAGAGGAAGGGGAAGAGGGAGAGAGAAACATCACTGAGAGAAAGAAACATTGATCAGCTGCCTCCTGCACACCCCCTGCTGAGGATAGAGTCTGCAACCTGGGCATGTGCCCCGACTGGGAATGGAACTTTCGACCTCACAGTGCGTGAGACGATGCTCAACCAACTGAGCCATATCAGCCAGGGTGTTACTATGTCTTTGATGTTCATATAGAATAAAATAAATGTCACTTAATAATTATTGTATTAATTAGTGATTAAGGTGTCATCTTCAGACCAAAAACAAACAAAAAATGGGTACATCAGACAGAGAGGCTCTGGAGATTTGTTTGAATAGTTATTTTCAATAAAATTTATCAAAATTATTTGCTTCTGTGCTATTGCCACTCTTGTCATGGTGATTTGGCTCAATTCCATGTTTCACGAATGCTATTCCACATTAATTACTGTACAAATAGGCTGCACTGAGGGGAATTGTGAAAAGCACACTATTTACATTTAACCCTTTATCCCCAAAGTACTCCTATTAGCTTAACAAATTATATTCTGGATCATTTTACAATATCATGTACCCAGCTCTTGGGGGAAACATGACAATAACAGCAATGCAATCCAAAGTGAAGAACATCCCAAGCAAAGAGAATTTAGGTAGACAGCATGCAATTAACCAAGCTGGAATCTGGCCAGAAAATCACAGTTAACATTCCGATTCTTAATGGAAAAAGACATGGGAACATGAACTAGCTACAAGTCTTACTGGGCTCAGGTTTATCCTCATTAGAAAGCCAGGACTCAAATCTCTCAAGTTACAGACCAGATAGTTTCCAGTACAACAATTTGCAAAGCACATTTCTGGAAAGCGTACCTGATTTCCTCCTGTTTGTCCTTATACTCTAAAAAAAGAAAGTAATGAAATGAATTGTTGAGACCACAGGGTGCTCAATTTCTGGGCATTACAGTAAGCAGGCATTGATCTGCCAGGGGATTATAGTCCCCAAAAGCATGTTTAAAAATGAATTCTGGGGATGGGACAGGGTGGAACGGGTCATTGGGGAGAAAAAGGGACACCTGTAATATTTTAAATAAAATTTAAAAATTAATAAAAAAAATGAATTCTGCCTTGAGTGTGATCATTCCTTTCACCATTTGTCTTAGATTTTTTTCATTAGCCTCAACCTGCATAAGACTTTAAAATTTCAGGCAAGTTAATTTATATATTTCCATGATTTGGATGTAATGGCTTTCATTCTCCATTAATGATTCAGCAATTTGTGAAACAATGTTAGACAGGTGGCAGCAGAAACCTAGAGTGAAAGCTTCAATTCTTATTTAAGACTGGAGATTTGCTTAGTGTCCACTGGGACAATGAATTTGGCAAATGCATAATGTATAAGACCTATAAGAAAATTAATAAACTCTCCTGTTCTGACTTAATGTTTCCCCTTAATAGGTTGTTGATTTACCTAATAGCTGTTGTCTTCATTAGGGCCTTCAGTGTTTGTTAAAGCAGGAAATTTGTCACTACTGGATATTAATCAACAATAAATGTAGGAAAGAGGAAGCAGTGTATTTAACTGAAAGTGTCGTAGAGAGAAGGTTAAGATACGACCTGTCTTAAATTCTGTATACTTAGTTACTCCAAATCTGTGGCATAAACTTGCAAAATTTAATAAATTACTTTAAAAAAATTGTCTTTATTGTTGAAAGTATTACAGATGCTCCCCCCCCCCTTTTAAGGGAACTTCTTTTAAATACATGTGGTCAGATCATAGCCTATTATAAAGAACAAACCTTTATAACAGAATCTGTGACACTCAGCCCTGATTTACCTCTCAACACATGTTCACATAAGTGTGTAAAAGAAGTAATCTGGAGTTCTTTGCTGTTAACACAATGAACTAGGATAATAAATAGAAAAGGATCACCAGGTGCAGGCACAGAAATTAGAATGGGAAGATTTCTTAAAAATAAAAAAATACAAATACAAATACCAGCACCTATCTCATAGTGATCTGCATTTAATCTGAGGGTCGATTCCAGAGTTGACAGAAACCAGTGATTTATGCCTTTGCAAGCTGAGAGTATCCAGGGTAGCTGAGCAGATATAAACATTTATTAATGGTGAGTGAGCAAAGCACTCTCTCTATCCCTTCTAGACACAGACACACACATACAGATATCAAGGAGTCATAGATCATTCATTCTTGCAAAATACAGATTTTTGGCTACCACTAAAGATGAGAGTGAACAAACAAATGAAAAATGAATCAGCTGCTTGGCCAATATTCACCTCCATGGCATATTGATCCATTTGGAAGCTCTGCTCCAGGGGGTACTACTATTGAAGGATGAAGAAAAACACACAAACTAAAACCTGCTCACAGCTCTTTCCTAGTTATTTGTGCCTGGGTTCCTTCTGAGTACTTCACTGATCTCTGCAGCTCTTCTCTTTGATGGTGAGTCATGGAAAGTAGACAGTTGCAGCAGCTCCAGGCTAACCCTTCAAAAACTTATATTTAGAGTTTTTCTTTGAACTTAAAATTAAGAATATTCTCAGGCTGTAGGATGTGTATGAGGAGTTAAAAAGAGATGATTCTGACGGACTTGTCCAGATGTTTCAACAGTGACTAAGGAAAATTAAGAACTAAACATCCAGGGTTTTTACAGATATTCAATGTTCACCTACTATAGATATAAAACTTGGGTGATAGGGTCTTTCTCATAGTGCTGGCACCTACAAAGCACTCATGAAATTCCATCATTACTACTATTTCTACTATTCCCATTATTATTATCATGATGATTACTATTTATTACTATACAGTATCCATGCTATTGCAAGTATCACTCCTGGATATGAGAATCCTACCTAAGGTGAAATGCTGATTCTTAATATTATATGTCTTAAATGGAAGGGGCCAAAAAAAATCACTTCATTTCCTCTAAACTCTGGTGGCAAAACCAAGACCACTGTCACTGAGTTGGAGCACTAGAAGCTGCCCTGAGATTTTCCCACTTCAGGCAGGGGGAATGTGCCTCCCATTGTTTTTTCTTTTTTCTTTTTTTCCCCTAGGACACTGAATTGGAATACCTTCTTTACTAATTTTTTTTCTGTTTTTCTTTTGTTTTAATTTAAATAATTTTTAGTCTTTTAATTACAGTTGACATACAATATTATATTAGTTTCAGGTGATACACCCCAGTGACAAGATTACTCTCCCCAGAAAAGCTATCATTTAGAATCACAGGACATAAAAAAGAGCTTCCCAGACAAGAAAGAGCTAAAGGAGTACATCACCACCAAACCAATATTACATGAAATGTTCAAGGGTCTTCTTTAAGAAGAAGAAGGAAAAAAAAGGTCAAAAATATGAACAATAAAATGGCAATAAATACATATCTGTCAATAATTAACTGTAAAAAACAAAATAAACAAACAAGGAGAACAGAAACAGACTCATAGATACAGAGAATGTTTGATGTTTCCAGATGGGAGGGAATTTAGAGGGATGGGTGAAAAGGGTCAAGGAATTAAATACAAATTGGGCCCTGGCCGGGTAGCTCAGTTGGTTAGAACATTGTTCCAATATGCCAAAGTTGTGGGTTTGATCTCCAGTCAGGGCACATAAAGAAGCAACCAATGAATGCATAAATAAGTGTAACAACAAATTGATGTTTCCCTCTCTCTGTCTCTTCCTCCCCCCACCAAAATCAATCAATCAATAAAGTGTTTTTTTTAAAGTACAATTTGGTACTTATAGAATAGTCAAGGGGATGTAAAGTACAGCATAGGGAATATAGTCAATAATATTGTAGTAACTATTATGGTGTCAGATGGGCATGAGATTTATTGTGATAACCACTTAGTAGGTTATATAGTGCCTCCCATTCTTAAATGTGGCACAAATACCCCCAGCCACCTGATAGACAGAGGCACTGCCAGGAATGGCAGCTATGATAGCAATAGCTATTCTCACAACTACAAGTGAACTGGCAGAAATCACATACAAAAGTTAAAAAAAAAAAAAGAAATATTCTGTAAAAGAAGGCAAAATCATCACAATCAATAATTAAGACATCTGATTCAATATTGAGAGGGTTTCAGGTTCCTTGCCTTACTGAGTCCACGAGCTGCTTGCTCTGGGAGATTGCTAATGCGGGAGGTGCTCGGGGAACTTTATGGCTTGTAGTTATACTTATTGGCATTTAGAACCCCACCTACTTGGTCAGGAACAAAGGGCTGCTTAGGGATTTGTAGGAAAAACCATGACGGTAAAGAGAAGCATAAGAATGTTGTGTGCCTTTTCTTCCACACGGGCAAATTCTCTTAAAAAACACTGGAAGATGAGTAAGGCAAGGCCATGAATTTGTAAGGAGAATGGAGGAGAAACACAGATGGCTGTATAGGAAGAATATATTAATTCTGTAGCCTCTTACAGTCCTCCCAAATAAAAAAGCACAACAAATATAAGGCCAGGTTCAGTGTTAGAAAATGGCACTGTTATACATCTATTTCATATTAATTACTAAGGAGACAACAGATGGTAATAGCCTTCTACCAACCCAGGGCAGATTTAAAGTGATGACCTATAATTACAATTCCCCAGATCATATAAACTCCTCAAGTTAATTACTCTATTTGGTCTTATATCATTCTGCCCTACTTGAGACAAACAAGGACAGTTTTGCATTGGTTTGGTTGAGGTTCCAATAAAATAGGTGGCAACTCCTTATTTCAAAGTGAGGTGATGGACCAAATATAAGGACCTAGGAAAAGAGGTGGTGAAAGGGTTCAATTATCACTCATATTGAAAGTACACAAGCTTGCAGATGAGGGGAGTAGGAAGCTTGATAACAGAGATGATTTCTTTAGAGAGGGTCGTGGTGAGCTGTGAGTCCCATTCATGACCATATCAGAGAAGGAGGGTACCGTCTCTTCTCAAGCTTGATGTACAGGACTTCAAGGATGCCACCTGAAGGGCATGCTGTATGGATTTGTACTAGTGTCTGGAGCTGCCTAGCAGGGGGCTGGTTAAGAAGGCTGCATTTAGAAGTAACTACTCTCCTCCCACTGATAGATTCAAGGTGACTGTTTACCATAGACTAGGCTTGGGCCTGTGCACACAAGAGACAACTTAATTTGTCTAACATGTTGCCCCCAAACCACTTCCTGGAGGAATAAGGAGCCTTCAGCAGAAAGAGGTTGTAGTCATTGCCAGAGGTGCCAGTGGCTAAGAGTAGAAACAGGCATGAGAGATGCTTGGGAGGATTGCATCCCCAGCTTCGGCGAGGAGTGGGGAGATTTCCAAGGAGCCTGTTGGTAGATTCAGAAGAGAGCCAGTTTTGATCACTTGCCAGGATGGGGATCAATAATTTTGGCTTACAACAATCTCTGCACCTTGTCTTCTTCCTTAGAACCCAGCCCTGGAGGGTTTGGAAGCTGAAACTTATGCAGGGTGGTGAGGAAAGAGAAGGAGATGACCACTGCCCTATGCCCACTACAGCAGATATCAGCTGGAGGAGGGGAGAAACTATGGACGAAACTTGAGGTTTGGATTACAAGAGTGGACTAGTCATATATGTTATTAAATAGATGGTTTAGAAGACTAGAGCGACTAGATGATGCTTTTGGTCTATCAGCTGTCTTAGGACCTGCTTTAGTTTTAGTGCGAAGAAGGCAGAGATGAATTTGAATGGTTACTTGGGAAAAAGGATGAACCTGTTTCTATAACCAGGCCCCGCCCCCAAGTCCTGTTTGTTCAATCTAATGATTATACCAGCACAGAGAGGAATGAGACATTAACTATACAGAACTTCACATGGATAGACATTTGAACCGGGCCCTTAAGGATGCTGTGTAATTGCCAGGTGGAGAAAAAAGAAAGGTAGAAAAGCATGTCTAAAGGGATGGGGTGTGAAAGTCTGCTGTATTTGTGAGGCTGGAGCACAGTGGGGCAGGTGAGGATGAAAAGTTAGGTTGGGCCTAGACTGGAAAGGGCCTTGAATGCCAGGGAGTTTGGTTTGTATCTTCTAAGCCTACACAGGAAGCCATCAAAGGTCTTAAGTATAGAGGGAGCAAGATGTGATTTCTGTTAAGGAATGCT
Source organism: Miniopterus natalensis (assembly GCF_054644295.1). NCBI lineage: Eukaryota > Metazoa > Chordata > Mammalia > Chiroptera > Miniopteridae > Miniopterus > Miniopterus natalensis. Next base: position 45,879,015 of record NC_142090.1, on the reverse strand, counting down.
GCTGCAGTTTTTGCCAGTGGCACCCCTTTGCATGATCCTTGGCTTTTAATATCCTTGTCAGAGGAAGTCTGCTACCATTAGACTGCTGATTTCTCTTTTTTGGTGTCCCACCATTCTCACTCTATTCCATCTCCCAGGTAGGTTACTGAAAACACCTTCTGCCTCCCTAAGAAAAATATTTTGATAGGCCTACCTCCTTAAGTTCACTTTAGGTCTGAAGCCAATATTGAGATGGGCCAGTAACTAGGATTAAGAAAACAAAATCAGCTGCAGAGAAGGAAGAGACCAATGTTTGGTCTGAACTTACTAAATTCTGGTTTCTAAAAATGAGTAATCTGGAGGAAGGAACTTACTTCAAACAGTAAGTACCTAGAATAATAAGTGTTCAGTAAAAAGTAGCTCTTATTACTGGACAAACAGAAGTTGGGAATGGGGAGGCAGAGAGGGTACTGCCATAGACACTGGGTAATTAATCTGAGGATTTGGGGAGAGTTCGCTATAGAATTATGTGACTAAAATAGCAGACTGATGGTTGCCAGAAGGGAGAGGGTTGGGGGGCTGGGTGAAAAAGGTGAAGGGATTAAGAAGAAAAAATTGGTAGTTACAAATAGTCAAGGGGATATAAAGTACAGCATAGCTAATATAATTAATAATATTGTAATAACTATGTATGGTGTTTCAGATGGGTACTTGAAATATGGAGGGGATCATTTTGCGAAGTACATGATTGTCTAAGCATTATGATGCTCACCTGAAACTAATAAAAAATAATACTAAAAATGTAGTTCTTATTACTTAGACAAAGAGTATCCTATCTGTGCTTGTGCATATTTTCCTTGAATAATCTCTATTCTGTAATTAAGCATACTTTCTCAATTACTGTTAAACTTGCTTTTTGCTTTAGTTAAGATGTAATCATTTTGGAAACTTAGAAATATTAAATCATTATATTGTACATCTGAAACTAATATAATGTTATATGTCAAATATACCTCAAGTTAAAAAAGATCAACATGTCCAAAGTGAATTCATTAACTCCTGGGAACCTGCTTTTCTCCTGTGTTTCCTGCTTCAATGAATGGCAATGCTATCCCTTCATTTTCTCAATAAGTTTCCAATCTTCTCCATTCCCTTTCCTAAAAAACCTTTGAAATCTGTGTACATTTTCCTATCCTGTTCATGCACTCTGTCCAACATGATCTCCCATTGGACTGCTGTCATTAGCCTCCTGTTTGGTCTCCCTGCATGCCCTCTCCCCTCCACTGCATCCTCCATTCTCTCTCTCTCTCTTTTTTTTTTTTTTAATATGTCTTTATTGATTTCAGAGAGAGGAAAGGAGAGGGGTAGAGAGATAGAAACATCAATGATGAGAGTCATTGATCGGCTGCCTAGCCCACAACCCCGGCATGTGCCCTGACAGGGAATCGAACCCCGATCACCTGGATCCTAGGTCGACGCTCAACCGCTGAGCCACACCCGGCCGGGCGAATCCTCCCTTCTCAAAGGGATCTTTCAAAATAAAATCTGATTGTGTGACTCTAGTTTGGAGCAGTTTGTGACCCCTTATTACCTTCAGGATAAAGTTCAAACTTTACAGCAGCTTGCAAGACTTTCAAGGTTTTGTCACTGGCCTTGTCTCTAGACTTAACTAGTGTAAGTCTCAACTTAAAAATCTGTTAGACTATTTTGTACACTATACAAGACCTTTGTTTCGTGCCCTCAGTATATGTCATTTCTGATTCTAGAACCGCTATTCCTCCCACCTGGTCAACTCCAAATTACTCTTCAGTCTCTGCTTGGATTCCAGTTCTCCTGGATAACCTTCCTAAACCCTCAAGTGTGGATTTGGTACCATATATTGTACTTCCACAGCACTCTACCCTTTCCCGGCAAATCATAACAATTATGCTATTTTGTATGTGCATGTTGACATGTCTAACTACCCATGCTAAGTTGACAGCCACATGAAGGGAAGAAACATATCTGCTTTTTGTAGTTATATTCTCTAGGTTCAGTCCTGCACATGGCACAGCGGGTCCTCAAAAATACTTGTTAAATGGATGTTTTTGCAACAAAGATTTTCTATCCTTAAAAGAGAAGGTAACATAAAAAGAACATTGCCTACCTCTTTACTAGTAGGTTTGGTAAGAATAGTTATCTTTGTACAAATTGGTTTATTGAGCTTTAGGTTTTAGAGAAGAGAAAGAACAAAAGAGAGATCGAACCTTAACTGTAGCTCCTGGGAAGAAAAGCCAGTTGCCCGTGTCTACTGGATCGAGACTATCTTCTAAAATGACTTGTCTGTGAGCTGAGTTGATGACCAGGATGTTATCTAAGGCCCAGCAGGCTTCATACACTTCACCTACACGAAGATTTTCCTGCTTCCACTGAAACTGGACGTTCTCCCCTTTGGCGTCTTCAGGAAGGTAGAGGATGTGGATGATTGTGCTGACATTGGAAGGGGCTCTGGAACATATGGTGAGATGGGAATTAGTGCCACAGTTAAAGAACTTTAGGTCAATTTTGTTTCTTAATTAAGATTGTATTTCATTATCTTAAAAATACTATATATATTACAGATTAAATACTCACAATTCCATAGCCCTTAAATCTTTTAGCATATGCTGAATATTAAGATGTTCACATTAAGTGATGACAGTTTAAAAAATTAAATGTCTTCAAGAAGTTTACTTTTAACACAAGGCAGGCACTAAGCTAGTAAAGGAATTATTGAAGAAAAAAATAGCACACAGTATTATGGCACCTCTAGAAAATCACAGTTTATTTTATTTGATACTAAGAAGAAAAAAGAGCCTGGCCGGGCATGGCTCAGCGGGTGAATGTCGACCTAGGATCCAGGTGATTGGGATTCGATTCCTGGTCGGGGCACATGCCTGGGTTGAGGGCACGGTCCCCAGTTGGGGGCATGCAGGAGGCAGCTGATCAATGGCTCTCAACACTGATGTTTCTCTCTCTCCTCCTCTCTCTGAAATCAATAAAGATATGTATTTTTTTTTTAAAAAGGAGAAAAACTACAAAATTATTTCAATTTTGATTCTTACTTTGAAATTTTACATCTATTAGAAACAATTGTATGCTATGTTTCATAATCAGTCTTTACATAATAGTTATTTTATTTCTACTAAGCTGATACACTTTTGTTTTGTCTATATAAAATGTGAGATTTGCCATGAGAGTTAAATGCTCTATAATTCTTTACAATTTTATGCAGATCAACCTTTAAAAACTTGATATAATTTAACATTATTTTTATATTACATGTGTTAGAATCTAGGCCCTTCTGCTATATAATAAAATATTTTTATTAAACATTTTATTTTCCCAACATAGAAACCTGCTATAGTAAATATTATTGCTTTAGCAAAGATTAAAAATGGTACTAAATGCAAACTAGTAGTACTCTGGGCTTACTATAAATCAGTTCTGAAAGGACTACAGAAAAGACATTTTTCACTCACCAATGAAGCCCATATATCTATAAATTTGTCAGTGTAGGTTATAGGTGGTGTACCTTACCTTTAGGGGTAATCAATTCCCCTTCCTTTTAAAATATTTCATGGTGACTATGTTTTTGGCTTCATAAAGAATTTAAAATAATGAAAATAATATATTTTAGTTTCCAGAAGTGATTGAAAATATGTTCATTCTGGTCACTAAATGGTGACCAGGAAAATCCGCATTAATGAAGATGTATGACTTAAAATTGAAAATCTCATTTAATAAAAACCAAATGGAATCAGCTGAATGTGAACTCTGTGTTGTAATTAAATGTGTGTGCGCATTCACTATTTGTTATATCAAACATATGCAGTTGTTATCCAGCAAGAAAAAGCAACTACAATTTACCTAAATTATGGTACACAACTATTACATAGAGAAAAGATAGAGGTATAGGTAAAATTTCCAATATTTATGCTGCCTTGCTTAACACCATTTATATAAATATTTCATCTGAATGATTTTTATAATAATTACTAGAAGTTAAAAAGAATACCAAAATGTTCTGTTATAAAATTGGCACAGCATGTCAGAGCTTGGCTTATACCAGGCATCTATAAATTATGTTATCCTGCTACAGAGGAGGACAGTGTATTAAAATTCATGAATTAGAAACACTTTTCTCAGTTTTTGGTTAGACTAGAACCTAGATTTGTAACATTTAAAAAAATTAAAATACTACTAGAAACTTTGGATAGACTGGTTTAGTATTAAAGACTAAGAGCTTAATATTTATTCCCCCCCAAATAAATCACATTTTTTTTCAACATGGAAATATGGTAGGGAAAACAGCATGTGTAAAAAGAGAACTACAAAACTTACAGCAAATGTTCTACTTGAGTTATACTAACTTAAGAACTAAACCAATTAGAATAACTACCTTATAAAAGTTTAAGGTATCTTTTTATTTTTACTATCTTACCATACTTAAAATAAAACATTCATTATGAATTTTGTTTTATGATTTAACCTATGCAGAAATAATAAAAATAATTTGATTCTTGCTAATTTAACCAAATCTTTTCATCTTTTCAACCTGAATGAGCTTCTTCTTCAAAAATCCTACCTCATTTTTATTGATTTTTTTTTTAAATAAAGAAAATGTAATAAATGATTACAAGTTGCATCATAATTATGATCTTAAAATTTTAGAACTGGCCTTAGGGAAGTTAGAAGGAAAATGACAGAACTAGAGATTAGATACAAAAGACTCTCGTGGCTGTTAACTCACTATCATGACAGATAGATGAAGGAATTTAGGTGGTAATCTGATATATTCCTAGGCCTATAAACCAGGACACAGACACACCACCTAGAGAGATGGGTGATATAACTTTATAGAGGAGTCCATCATAAAGGTTATTATCCCAAATGTGCTTTTACCAAAAAGTAAATAATTTGTTAGAGCTACTACTGACAGTGGGAAGTTCCAAATGGAAAATGACACTTTTAACCATACTTCTTTAAATAGGGCAGATCATGATATGTGCGTCCATGCAACTCAACATAATTAACAACCAGAGTAATTTTAACCACGAAGAATAAAGTCAGTGGGAGATTGAAGGCAAACAGGGAAAGAGAAATCCACCTATGTCAGAATTTATGAAAATACTTTAAATGAGAACAAACCTAATTGTCTCGAGCTGAATCCAGTCCGCAGTGTTATTCTTGGCATATGATACGATGATGTTGGGGTCCGAATAACTAAAGCGACATGAACCTGAACCTGTAAATAGCAATATGTTTCCAAGTTAAAAAACAGTGTCATTACATATTATCCTTTCTGATAAATATTTTAGATAATTTTGTAACCATTTAGCTGTTTCCCTGATTGCTTCCTCATTCTTCTAACTATGCTGAAGTTTCTTGTGAACTGTTCTGATAAATAATTTTAGGAAACAGAAAAAAGGCAAACAAGGTAAATTGCAGATTTATTTAGAGATACACCAACTTCTAAATTAAATGATAAAATAAGCACTTAAGTCTATGCTAAGAAATATCTAAATATTATAGGATGATTGATAATGCATCGTGGTTCTGGAAAGAATATAAATTAATAGTGATCGCATTAAATGGTATATAAGTTGTTAAACTGGATGAGGAATAAAAATACCATCTTCTGTGTGTGTTATTTAAATGATGAGACAGTATGTGAGAAACTAAAATATTGTAAAGAAAATTCAAGTACTAAATGAATGAAAAATACGATTTATATTATTCTTTATAGCACAACGTTAAAGATTTAAAAGAGGGGCATTATAACCCATTGTGACTATTTGGCATTTATTTCCCATTATTATTTTCAATATTGGAAATAGTAACACCAAAGAGAGTTTTAAAACTCTGATAAAAATTTGTTTTTGCATGTTCAATGAATTCGTATAATAAAACATAGTATAACTGTAAATTCAAAGATCTTCAGATACCCAAAATAGTCATGAAACATATGCCAGAAGTTTACTGTCACTGAATAGCAGGATTTTTAACACTATGTTAAAAACAAATGAACGAAGCGAAAAAGATATGGTGCAATTTATGTTCAACCTTCACCCATCTGCTAGAGGAGCCTTAGTTACAGCAAATGGCATCTGTTGAATTTTTACATTTGTAGCACTCAAGAGTTCCAAGCTTTCATCAGACTCATTTAGTTTATTTCAGTGGTGTTTAGTACAACACCAGTTAGTTTGCAATCACCAAAGCTGGCAATGTGCTAAAAGGCCAAACGGCAGTTTTCCCAGATTTATTCTCACAGTCAAAATAGGTGAAAAACATGCAAGAAAAGGTATTCAAAGGAAAGCTACCCAGCAACCCTGGGCTCAAACAGAAATCCACCTTATGTCACTTTGATCTTGCTAAATTCTACCTTTCATAAGCAGTTGCTTAAAATAAATATCACACTGTGAGATTGGAAATGGAAACTGCCAGGATTATGTGGGACAAACTTCAATGCAAACAAGAATGAGGTCTGGCAGACAATCTGTTTATTTCACAAGAAAATTCAAATTAGCCTAAAGAACTTAAGTGGTATTTATGTGCTTCCTATATGCTGCATACACTGTAAGTACTTAAAAGCAAGTTGTGTAAGGTGAATCCCTGTAAAAGGAAAGGATAAAACAAATGATAACCAAAAATCTTCCTTACAAAATTCAATTTCTTGTAAATTGTTTTACAAATTGAGAAGCAAGAAGCAAAGCTGATAAACATCAAAATAAAAATGTGTCCAAAGATGACCTTGATAACAAACATGACTTCTCTCCTGTCTATTTTCTTATGCTACCATCTCAATGTTGTAAGATTAAGTTGATTATGAGCCTATAAAATAAAACAAAAAGGCACCTGGCAGGTGTCTCACTTTTCCTTAGCCACTTAGTCATTAAATCTTTCATATCTAAAATATTAATATCTTTTGCATTCATCGCCTCCTCACCATTGTCAATGACCCTCATTAGCTTTTGCCAGGGCTTTGCAATAGTGATTAGTTGGTTTCCCTCTCTCCAGCCTCACATGTCCTCATCCAGCCACGCTGTTGCCGGTATTCTTTCTACAAGTGAACTGAATCATGTTCCCTCCCTGCTTATAATTAATCCTTCAACAATTCCTCAGGATAAAACTTTATCTCTCAGGATGAAGCTGCACTTCTACCCCTAGTGGGACAAAGATGCACAGTTGCTAGAGATCAAATACCCTGGAAATAGAACTAGCCCAGGGTTACCTTAAAGGATTCCCATATGAAAAGATGGTCAAAAGGGCAAAGGGACTCCAACATAAGGATGGACAGGTGGAAGATCAGGACTGGGTTACAAGGTATAAGTGGCCAATCAGAGGAGAGGCATTGCCCATGTCTAGTGGACTGCAGTAGGGAGGTCCCCAGCTGGAAGGACCACCTCCACAAGAGAAACAGTCAGCTTTGGCTATCTGCCTCACTCACTCTGAGGCTACTCTTACCAAACTACCATTCCAAATGGCACCAGTCCAAGGAATAAATGATTCTCCATGCCCACTCTGAGTATAGCTGTTCTACATATACTCCATGAAGTTTTTCTTCACATAAACCCTTCTGAATTGCAACCACACTGCCATATAGACTTCAGTCTGCAGAATAAGACTGTCCTTGCCCAGACTGATAATGATTACTTGACTCTGCCTGAGATAAGTGGATGCCCAGTGTGCCCAGGTGGCTAATGCCAACCCCAACTCCCACTCACAGATGCTGTGGTGTAGAGCTCTCACATCTCTCAGAACATCTCTCATTCAGTGAGGAGGCAATAACCAGGTATCACCTGCCGCAGGCCTTTTTCTTTCTACTCTTAAATCAAGGATCTTTAATTGCTGAAAGTGACATTTAAAACTAGAAAGGAAAGACAAACCCAGATATCAAATGCAAAACACCCCCTTTTTTTTACAAATCTATTTTCTCTCCTGCATATCACTCCCTTCACTCTAAAGGAGCAATTTTGCAAAGATTTAAAGAATTGCTGAAGGAGAAAAGGTAATTTAGAATCATAGATATAAAAGCATGGTGTGAGAGCTAATGTTGGACTTGAACTGGTCTAAAAATGCAAATACTTTCTTTGGTTCTTAGAGGCATATGCGTTCCATAGATTTTCATTTTTATCCACAGCAAGAGTAGAAGTAATCTACAAAGTGATTAAGGGTCCCTAAAGTTTGGTATTCATAAATAAAATTAATGAAATTCTAGGATATACTGAGAACCCCAATCGAACAGTCTACAAAATCTGGCTTTCACATGTAGAGCTACACACACAAATACTACTGAAATATCCATGGTTTGGGGGAGGACATGATATTCTGTGTTAAAGGTACCTCATCAGTGCTGTTTCTAGTTAGTCTTGGTTGTCAAGTCTTGATTTTAAATTGACAAATGATACAGATAAACCTATAGTTATTTACTGTAACTATTATTTACATTATTATTGGTTATTTAGTCAACCCCATAGTATATAGTGATGGATATTTTTATCAACAATGTTTCTGGCCTCTTACTGTCTTATAGTTTGTCCCACAATTTATGGATATATATAAATATGCATGACATATATGCATGGCAATAAAAATACCATCATCTCTACTCCTCTGCTAAGTCGCATATCTACATAATGCCCTGAATCTATTCTGCAGCCAAACAACACTTCATTGATGACGTTGGGAATTCATGCTAGCTTAATAACTTGCTTTGTATTGGCAAGTTAAGTGTAAGAATACTGTTTTTTTATTATTTATTTTTTCATTTTTATTTTATTTTTAATTTAAAATTTTTTAATTATTTATTTTATTACTTATTTTATTATTTATTACTTATTTTATTTACTTTACTTTTAATTTTTAAAAATTTTCATATAAAATCATTTGTCTAAGTTCATTCTTATTAGGTTAACAATGCAATAAATATAGTTAAGAAAAGTAGAAACAAAGAGAGAAATTACCTTATTTTTTCACCCACAAATCTACAAGTATCATATTCTCTGTCCATCCATACCAGTATTTTCTGCCTTCTTCTTGTTATAATGGATGAAATGTTTCTGTTCTAATCAGTGGTGAACCTTCTCATGTGGCCTAGATCCCATCTCCTCTTGCTCCTTAAGATTTACACTCTCTTTCTCCTGCATTATCAATTTTTCCCAATGAGTTTCCTGGATTATTCCTATCATCATACAAACATCCTAGAAACATACAAAGAATCTCCCATCTTATAAAAAAACTTTCTTGAAGTCACACCCATACCTCCTGCTCCTTCCTATCCTATTTTTGTTCCCCTTTATAGCGAAAATTTTCAAAAGGGTTGTCCAGTGATGGCTTTCACTTCTTCACCTCTCCCCTCCAACCCCCTCCACACAGGCTTTCACTCTCAAGCACTACCCTGAACCTGCTCTTGGTTAGGCTGCTGAGAAGTCCATGTTGTCAAATCAACAGTTCACTTCCCCAATTTCAGGTTACTTAACTTCTCAGCAGGATTTGCCGCAGTCGATCCTTCTTTCTTTCTTGTGTATTTTCTCCTTTTAGCTTGCACCACCTTGATTTTTCTCCCACTTCACTGGCTGCTGCTTCTTAGTCCCCTTTGTTGCTCTATTCCTTCTTGACTTCAAATAATTTTAGTGCTTTTCCCTTCTCTTATCTACATTGCCTGCTTTGGCGATCTTACCCACTTTCAAGGCTTTAAATAGCACCTATAACATATGATACCCAGGATTATATCTCCCATGAGATTCACACTTGTATACCCAACTGTTACTTGCTATCTCTAATGGACATCTTAAAATTACTTAGTCAAAATTACAAGCATTAGGAGATCCAAGATGGCAGTATGTTACACTCACCTCTTCCCAGAACCAAACTGGAATTACAACTAAATTATTGAACATTTTGAATAACCAACTGAAGCCTAGCTCAAGAGAAGGCTTATAAGCAAGGATTTACAAAAGAATGCACATAGAGAATGACTGGGAGTCATAGCAGATCTACCTAATACATCAAACCAAACACAGAATGACAGTCAAAAGGGGGAGACAAAGAAACATGCCTGAAATGAAAGAACAGGAGAAATCTCCAGAAACAGAGCTAAGTGAAATGGAGGCAAGCAATTTAACAGACATAGAGTTCAAAAAAATGGTTATAAGGAAGCTCAAGAAACTTAGTGAGAACTTCAACAAAGAGATAGCATTCTTAAAAAAAACACATAGAAAAGGACCAGTCAGAAATGAAGAATACACCAGAAGAAATAAACAGTAGACCGGATGAAGCAGAGGATCAAGTCAGTGATTTGGAAGACACAGTAGCAGAAAACACCCAATCTGGGCAGCAAAAAGAAAAACGAATTTTAAAAAATGAGGATAGTTTACAGGACCTTTGGGACAACATGAAGTGTAACAACACCCACATCATAAGGGAACCAAAAAGAGAAGAGAGGAAGCAAGGAATCAAGAACCTACTGGAAGAATAATGACTGAAACCTTCCCTAACTTGGTGAAAGAAAAAGACACACAAATTCAAGAAGCTGGGAGAGTCTCAAACAAGAGGCACTCAAAGAGGTCCACAGCAAAACACACCATAAATAAAATTGCAAAGGTTAAAAATAAAAAGAGACACTTAAAAGCTGCAAGAGAAAGACAGTTAGTTACCTACAAGGGAGGTTCATAAGATTGTCAGCTGATTTCTCAACAGAAATATTACAAGCCAGAAGGGATTGGCCTGAGATATTCAAAGTGATGAAAAGCAAGGACCTACAACCAAGACTACTTTCCCCAGCAAGGCTATCATTTAAAATTGAAAATGAAATAAAGAGCTTCCCAGACAAGAAAAAGCTAAAGGAGTTTGTTACCACCAAACCAGTATTATAAGAAATGTTAAAGGGTGAAGAAGAAGGAGAAGGAGAAGAAGAAAAAAAGGCCCAGAAGAACATAGTTATAAGAATAAAATGGCAATAAATATATACCTATTAATAATCACTTTAGCCCGGCTGGGCGTGGTTCAGCGATTGAGCGTTGATCTGGGATACAGGCAATCGGGGTTAGATTCCCGGTCAGGGCGCATGCCGGATTGTGGGCTCAATCCCCAGTCAGGGGAGTGCAGGAGGCAGCCAATCAATGACTCACTCATCACTGATGTTTCTATCTCTCTCTCTCCCTCTCCTTTCCTCTCTCTGAAATCAATAAAGACATATTTAAAAAAAATAATAATCACTTTAAATGTAAATGTAAATGGCTTAAATGCTCCAATGAAAAGACCCAGAGTAGCTGACTGCATAAGAAAACAAGACCCACATATATGTTGTCTATAAGAGACCCACCTCAGAATGAATGATATACACAGACTGGACTAAAAGTAAAGAGATGGAAAAAGACACTTCATGCAAATAAAAAGGGAAAAAAAAGGTGAAGTTACAATAATTATATCAGACAAAATAAACTTCAAAACAGAGGCCATAACAGAAGACAAAGAAGAGCACTGGATAATGCTAAAGCAATCAATCCAACAAGAGGATATAACCATTGCAAACATTTATGCACCAAACATAGGAGCTCCTAAATATATAGAGCAAATCTTGATGATCATAAACAGAGAAGTCAACAGTAAGAGAGTTGTAGTAGGGGAATTTAACACTACCATTGACATCAATAGATAGGTTTTCCTAACCAAATGAACAAGGGAGCAGCGGCCTTAAATGACACATTAGATCAGATTGATTTGATAACTTCAGAGTATTTCACTCCAAAGCATTTGAATATACATTATTTTCAAGTATACATGGAACATTTTTTAGGCTAGACCACATGTTAGGACACAAAACAAGTCTCAATAAATTTAAAAAGATTGAAATCATATCAAGCATCTTCTCTGACCATCATGGTATGAAACTAGAAATCGATCACAAGAAAAAACTGAAAAACACAGAAAGACACGGAGGCTAAATAACATGTTACTACACAATAAATGGATTAACAATGAGATCAAGAAAAAAATCAAAAGGTACCTTGAAACAAATGAAAATCAGAACACAACAACCCAAAATCTATGGGACACAGTGAAAGCAGTCCTAAGGGAAATTCCTAGCACTACAGGCTTATCTTGAGAAATTAAAAAATCTCAAATAAACTAACTTTACACTTAAATGAACTAGAAAAGGAACAACAAACAAAGTACAAAATGAGTAGAAAAAAAAAATAACACATTTCAGGCTATAAATAAATGAAATTGATTCTAAAAAAAATACAAAAAAAAATCAATGAAACCAAGAGCTGGTTTGTTGAAAAGACAAACAAGATTGACAAACCTTTAACCAGACTCATCAAGAAAAAAATACAGAGGACCCAAAATAATAAAATCAGAACAGAAAGAGGATAAGTAACAACTGACCCCACAGAAATAAAAAGAATTATAAAAAAATATTATGAACAACTATATGCCAACAAATTAGACAATCTGGACAAAATGTATAAGTTTCTAGAAACATAATATTCTAAAGGTGAATCAGAAAGAATCAGAGAATCTGGACAGATTACAACTAGTGAAACTGAAACAGTAATTTTAAAAAACACCCAACAAATACCTAGACCAGATGGCTTCACAGGTGAATTTTACCAAGCATTCAAAGAAAAACTAACACCTATCCTCAAACTATTCCAAAAAATTCATGAGGAGGGAAGACTCCCAAGCTTATTTTATGAGGCCAGCATTATCCTAATTCCAAAACCAGATAAAGGCACTACAAAGAAAGAAAATTACAGGCCAATAACTCTGATGAACATAGATACTAAAATCCTCAGTAAAATATTAATGAACTAGGTCTAGCAATACATTAAAGAGATCATGATCAAGTAGAATTTAGTCCTTGGATGCAAGGTTGGTACAATATCCACAAGGCAATACATGTGACACATCACATAAACAAAATGAAGGATGAAATTCACATGACCATATGAACAGATGCAGAAAAAGCATTTGATAAAATTAAGCACCCATTTATGATAAAAGCAACTCTCAGCAAAGAGAGAATAGAGAAAACACATCTCAGCATAATAAAGCCCATATATGATAAACCCACAGCCAACATCATATTCAATGGGCAAAACTGAAGTGTTTTTATTAAGATCAGGAACAAGACAGGGATGTCCATTTTCACCACTCTTATTTAACATAGTACTGAAAGTCCTAGCCATAGCAATCAGACAAGAAGAAGAAATAAAAAGCATCCAAATGGGAAAGGAAGAAGTAAAACTGTCCTTATTTGCAGATGACATAATACTGTATATAGACAATCCTAAGGATTCCACCAAAAATCTACTAGAACTGATAAAGGAATTCAGTAAAGTAGCAGGATACAAAGTAAATATCTAGAAATCAGTTGCATTTTTATATTCTAATGGTGAACTATCAGAAAGGGAAACTAAGAAAGTCCCATTTATAATTGCATAAAAAACAGACACACCTAAGAATAAATTTAACCAATGGTATAAAAGACCTGTGCTTTAAATACTATAAGACACTAAAGAAAGAAATTGAAGAGACACAAATAAATGGAAGCATATACCATGTTCATGGATAGGAAGAATTAACATAATTAAAATGCCCATACAAAGCTATCTATAGATGCAATGAAATTCCTGTCAAGATACCAATACTGTATTTTACAGAACTAGAACAAATATCCCAAAAATTTATATGAAAGTTCAAAAGACCCTGAACAGCCACAGCAGTCTTGGGAAAGAACAAAGTTGGAAGTATCATGCTACCTGATATCAAACTACACTACAAGGCCATAATAATCAAAACTGGCATAAAAACAGACCTATAGGTCAGTGGAATACAATAGAGAGTCTAGCAATATACCCACACTTTTATGGTCCATTAGTATTTGACAAAGGAGGCAAGAACATACAATGTGGTAAAGATGGTCTCTTTAATAACTGGTGCTGGGAAAATTGGACATATATATGCAAAAAAATAAAATTAAACCATGTTCTTACACCATACACAAGAATAAACTCAAAATGGATTAAAGACTTAAATGTAAGACTTGAAACCATAAAAATCCTAGAAGAAAACATAGATAGTAAAATCTCAGACATTTCTTGTAGGAAATTTTTTTTCTGATATATTTCCTCGGACAAGGGAAACAAAAGAAAAGGTACACAAATTGGACTACTTCAAACTAAGTTTTTTGCATAGCAAAGGAAATCAACAAAATGAAAAGACAACCTACTGAAGGGAAAAACATATTCTCCAATGATACATTTGATAAGGAGTTAATATCCAAAATTTACAAAGAAGTTGTACAACTCAACACCAAGAAAACAAACAATCCGATTTAAAAATAATGGGCAAAGCACATGAATAGATGCTTCTCCAAAGAGGACATACAGATAGCCAATAGACATGTGTAAATATGCTCAACATCACAAATGATCAGAGAAATTAAAATTAAAACTTCACACCTGTCAGAATGGCTATCATCAATAAATCAACCAACAAGTGTTGGTGAGGACGTGGAGAAAAGGGTACCCTCATGATTGTTGGGAATGAAGATTGGTGCAGCCACTGTGGAAAACAGTGTGGAGATTTCTCAAAAAATTAACAATGGAACTGCCTTATGACCCAAAGATTCCACTTCTGGGAATATATGTGTAGAAAATCAAAACATTGATTTGAAAGAATATACTCACCACTATGTTCACTGCAGTATTCTTTATAATAGCCAAGTTTTGGACGCAGCGGAAGTGCCCATAAATGAATGAGTGGATAAAAAAGCTGTGGTCCCATGAACCAGGAAGTCAAGGTCTGATTCCTGGTCAGGGTTTCCAGGCTCTATCCCTAGTGGGGGGCATGCAGGAGGCAGCAGTCAATGTTTCTCTCACATTGATGTTTCTATCTCTCCCTCTCCCTTCCTCTCTGAGAAATCAATAAACACAAAAACTTCAGATTTAAAAAAGCGCCCTAAAATGATTTGGATCACAATCCAGTCTGCGTTTGGAATAAAAATACCAGAGACAAATTACACAAGTAATTCTGGTATCTTTTTATCAGCCTGATAAAGTAATGGGAATAATGATAGTCAAATGAATTATTTAACTTACTAGTAAATTCTTATTAGAATGGTCCAGCATAATTGAAAATAAGCAATTTGCAAAGTAATTCAAAGTAGTCATAATCCACACAGAATATCATCCCCAAGGCACAAATTCTGACATCTCCATCAGGAATCATTTTCTACTTCATTAAAAAAAGTTTCTCAAATGTAATATCTTCTTGATAATAAGACATTATCTTGTCTATTTAACTTGACTTATTTTGTTTGTTTGAATATTTGATTAGATTAATACACTGCTCTTAGGGAAAAAATACCCACTTTTATGTTTAGAAAGAAATCTAATAAAATAATATTGTAACCTTATAGAAAAATGTTACTCTAAATTGAATGTTGTGGATTAATGAAAAAAATCTTTGATGGTAGGTACATCTTATAATGTATCATTTATCCTTAAATAAATCTTATTTAATTTTTCTCATATGAGGGGAGTCTATATGATAATAAATTCAAGGCTCGTCAGCACTACTGATAATTCTATATAATATTTTTACTTCACTTTTTAGAGTGAAATTTCCTCTGACATAAGTAAGCTATCTTCCAGAGAAGAATTGAGGGCTTAGGAGAGGGAGCAGTGGAGCCAGGTTGCCAGGGTTGCAACCAGGGCGTTGAAACTTAGCTGTGTGACCTTGGGCAAGTCACTTACTTTTTCTGTGCCCAATTTACACATTTGTAAAAGGTGAATAATAATAGTAATCTCTTTATATAACTGTTGTGAAGATTAAGGAGTTAATGCATGAAAAACATCTAGAAAACAGTGTTTAGTCCACACTACTTAATAGATATCAGCTATGATTCAGTATTTTTTGTTTCATTTTGTAAATTCATTTACCCTAGAAAAAGGAGCAAATTTCTGACCATGTTTATTAAGGAGCTAAACATTAAATCAAATTACTGCTTATCAAAGAACTTACAGCACATTTTTTTCTCTCTAGTTTCTTTTACTTTGGGCGATTTCCCAACTCGTTAGTGGAAATGCTGTAAGTTCAATAAGGGAATGAAACTGAGACCCAAATGAATTATCTATTTGTTTGTTAGCATTACTGGTAAATGTGTTAGTGGGAAAGAGACTAGTCTACTTGGTAAGAAAAAGAAGGTGCTCTGAGAGTAGGGTAACAAGATGTATCAGTGTAAGGAGATACAATTCAAAAGGTCTATACAACTGCTGGAGTGGGCCTGGAAATTTGATTTTGCAGTTCCTATCATCCAAAGAAAACAGAAAATCTGATCACTTAGAGTTTTAATAGCACCCATAAAGAAAAACATTCTAGTAACTCAAGAGAGCAATTATGGTTGCTATAAAGAGGTCTATGTGCATGCCCATTTTACAAGTAAGGAAAGAAACTGTGGCAAAGAGAACTTGAGAAATTTACTCAGAGCCAAATGGACAGACCAGACAGACCCCTTGCGTTTGTCCACTTCACTATATTGCTTCTGGTGCACAAAGCACATTTATTTTTTCCTAAATAGTGTTACATTTTCACATGGTCAGAACATGTTGGGACAAGCTTCTGTGCTGTTACTTGTACTCAGACTCATGACTCAAGGCCATAATAGCCCTGTTTTGGGTAAAGACAGAAAAATCTAAAGGATTAAACCACCTCTAGCCTAAGTACCCTGCTCATCATCATCTCAGCTCTCTCTCAGGTTTCACCATAGAAGATCACACTAAAACTACACAGAGAAGAAGCATCATGTTTACTTGGGCATCACCTTCTCTGCAGGTTCCCTGCCCATCCTCCATTCTTTGCCCCAGTAACCAGCCATCCAAACCTGCAGACCCTCCTCCTGTATATTTATTAAATCTATACCTTTCCTTTGCCATCAACACCACCTCCTTAGACCATCTGTCATCCAGATAAATGTGATAACCCCTAACAGGACTCTCAGAACCTACACAAAATGTTAACCTTCTAAATAATTTCTTTGTCATTTGCTTTAAAAATCTATAGAAGGACATTTTTAAAGAGATTTTTAAAAGCTAGCTGCATTCCAAAAGAAGCAGTATCCTAACACTGCACAACTCAGAAAATTTTAATTATGTGAAAAGCATTAACCTGATATAATACTGTAATCAGGATTACACTTAAGGTACCAGTGTAATACACATTTATATTCTAAGTAACAAATTCCATAATAGCTTGTAAATCTTCTTCTGAAACAATCATTTTACTATAGAGAAACAATAATATTTAAAAGTATAAAACAGTACCTGGTACTTGTGATTTAAAAATAAAGGAATAAAAAGAATGGCAAAGCTTATTTCTATCTGGTTGCTTCATTTTACTGTGAGAAAGTCTCATCACTATAATTCTAACAAATATTTTATTGTAACATTGGTTTGACATATGAACCACTTTACTGAATTTAAAATTACAATTGGAATTGGTATCAACCTTTACCTCTAGTTATATTTAAATAGCACTATCCCTATTATAATTTACAAAATAGATAAATAACTATTGTTATAGGGAGTCAAGCCACAATAATTAATCTATCAATCAAACAATCAATGAGTCAACCAATTATTAACAGTATTATTTTTGTTAAAGGTACATGTGAACTCAAAAACCTAGTTACTTTCTTGTGATTCAGTCCCACTTCTCTTTGGCTGTCATTCAGGAAAAACTAGGAAACGTGTACCTTTTGAACAGCTTTTCCCACTTAAGAAGTAAAACATCATTTGGTACTGACATTTACATAAGGCTCTTGTGGTGAAACAATACCAGTCCAGTCTGCACGGCTCTTATGTTGGCTGTGTCTTCTGCCAAGCCAACTCTCTCACACAATTCAGGCCTCTGCTCAGTGGAGACATCTTCAGAGACCTTCCCCTGGCTACCTTCAATAAAACACTACCCCTCGCTTGCTGACTCCTGATTTATTTTTTTCATTGCATTAATTACTCCCTGATATATTCATTTGTTTGGTGGTTACCTCCTCTCATCAGAATTTTAGCTCCACCAAGGCAAAGATCTGTTTCACAAATCCTGTCTCCCCAGTGCGAGAGCTGCTTCACATAGAATGGGAGCTCAGTGAATAGCTGTTGAATGAATGAATGAAATAAATCTAGAAAAGACTTAGTCAGTTAAAGTTTATAAAGTGGGTCTTTTGGAAATGCAATTACAGCATTATTTTATTATTACTGTCATTATCTCTTTTGTACAATGCTTTCCAGCGGATAAGCTGCATAGAGATTGATGCTCTTCTAGAAAGAGCCAGAGGAGGGCACATTCAATCTCTCATGCTGAGTATTGTTTGGGTAACAACATTACATGGCTCAGCTGATGCTGTATTTCTGTTCCTCTATTTAATATCTTTCTCTGGTAACAGAACAAGCTATAAGTATAAATGAATTACAATTGGTTGAATAAAGATTTGGCAACTACTTTGATATTTCTTGAGGATGCTGCCTTAACTAAAACAAACAACATCATAACCATATTTTCAGACAAAATGTATTTCCGGTTAACTAACAGTTCATTCTTGTCACCCAGGTCTAGGATTTAGGACCACAGTTGGAAAACATTTAAGAGATCATGATGAACACTCTCACTCTACAAACAAGTTGTGAGGGGTCCAGACAGTCTCTACCACTTAGTCAAGGTTATGATGTGAGGTCAATTAGCAGAGAAAGAACAGTATGGCTTGACTCCCAATCCAGTGCTCTTTTCCTTTCCCAGTTTATTTCCTAGCAACAAAAGTTGTTTGTAAAAAAAAAAAAAGAGTCATAAAGACATAGAAACATTCTGAGTGTAAAAAAAATACATGGTGCAAAATATACACATTGGAAAAAAGTATTATTTTCCATTAATGACTATTATTGGGAATCAGAATACTAGCTGCAGCAGCATATTGAAATCTCCATGATCCCTACATATATCTACTGAGATAGGCAAAAGCAATAAAGTACTAAATAAAGGGAAGGTGATAGGAATGATTGGTATTTGGAAAGGAAAGATGAAGCAACTTGCAGGAGGATATTAAAGAAGTTTGGAAATGACAGTAAGTTTATCAAATGTAAACACATGACCCTGGCCTGTGTGGCTAAGTGGTTAGAGCATCAGCCCATGCAACAAAGGGTTGTGGGTTCGATTCTTGGTCAAGGGCACATACCTGGGTTACAGGTTTGATCCCTGGCCCGGTTGGGTGCGTGGGAGGCAACCAATCGATGTATCCCTCTCATATCATTGTCTTTCTCTCTCACTCTCTCTCCCCCTCTTCTCCTCCCTCCCTCCCTTCCACTCTCTCTAAAATCAATGGAAAAAATGCCCTTGAGTGAGGATTAACAAAAAAACACACTAAACACATGTATCTATATAACATATATAAATGTAATGCTCAATTCTAACATGTCAGTGCAGACAGTAGACAGTGTAGGCAGAAACAGATTAACCATGAAGCTAATGAGACTTAAGCTTCAGGAACTCTCCCTTGGATGAGTACTTCCCAAGACTCTGGGAGGATCTCTAGCAATGTGTTCATATGACCATGTTTTTTATAACATTTGCAAGTGGTTAAGACCGTCTCCTTTCTGAATACTCCCTCACCATGTTCCTCTCATGTTAAGTGATACTGGAGTGGCCACGCCGCTTTTGAGATCCAGCTAAGGGGACTTTGAGTTGGAAATAGGTTATTTTTGGTTAGTGTGTTATGCAGGTAACTTCCATTTTATAGTGTAGTCATTTTCAGTGTAGAAAGAGCTTCCAAGAACACACCTGCAGTCCACCGTGCCAACGCACCTAGCATCATGACTCAAGGCCAATGGTGATCACTTAATGAGTGGTGTCAATTCAAAGAGTAGTTAAGACTACTCACTGCACAAGAAAAGTTTAAATGACCTGAAATCTTACAGTTAATATCTGAAAGAAATAGAGATTTTTCAATTTGATGATGATCTTAAACATTTAAATGATATTATCAAAAAGGAGTTGTGAAGGTAAAACATTAATTAAAAAAACAAAACTCTGATCCACCAAGCTAGGAGCAGAATTATTTTTTTATTCTCTCTATAGAAAATATTGTAACATTGTCATATGAAGAGATGATTTAAGAATATGCAGTGAAAAACTGTAAAGAAAATTTATTACAGAGCATTTCGGCTTAGTTAACTATGATGTTATATTTCCGGATTTTGTGATGTTTGTGGAATTGTGAGCTTCTAAAAATCTGTAATTGGTCGTAATTTAATTTCTCACTCTATTCACATTTTTGCTTATTTTTGAATATGTAATTTTTCCTTAAAGAGATCCTAGCTGTTAGCCATATTGTATAAGCTTCAAATGTGGACCCACAAAACCTGGACACAGGTCCACAAAACCTGTCTGAAGCATGTACTGTGTGTGCGTTCCTACATTTCACAAGTGTCTTAAATCACAGGACCTGGAACATGCAGTCTAGATTACGTAGTTCATTTTCCAATTTGCTTAGCCTGGCACATTCAAACGATAAATGTATTTTAATGCAGGACAACACTGGAAATAGAATAAGAAATTATAATTTCCTTCTCTGTTACTTAATACAGAGTTGGCTCAATTAAAATATTCTTTAAAAGAAATTATCACATTATAATTGAATTAACATTGATGAAATGACTTTTTAAAAGACTTTTTAGTGATTTTTTAGAAAGCGAGGAAAGTGCCCTGACCAGGAATCAAAGTGGCAACCTTTTGGTGCACAGGATGACGCCCAACCAACTGAGCCACACCAGCCAGGGCTGGATGAAATGACTTTTAAGTAATTGTTTGTGTACACTAGAAACATGCCATTCATTTTCGGACTATGTTGGAGACAAACCTGAATGAAAGCTACATTGACCCTCATGAGCCTCAGGGACTCAACAAAAGTCAGAGGGAACCTGTAATTTCTGGGATTTGCTAACTGGATTGCTTCTGTGCAGTACTGGTTGAGAGAATCTTAAAGAGCTGTTAAGAGTTTATAACGCCAAAACACACAAGCACATGAACAAGTAGCAATTATGTGCAAATCAATGAAGCCCATAATAAGCACATTGTAAATCTATTAATTGTGCAATAGCCCATTAACTATAATATGCATGTATGGAGATTACAAATACCTGCTAGGCAAGAAGTTTCTAAAATTCACAAAGAAATTTCTTCCTTTTTTCCTATCCCTCTTGGGTAGTTGTCATAAAAACAACTTAAAGAACAGCTTGATTTGGTATAAAATCAAGGCCACTTAAAAAGTAGAAATATTAGTAATTTTTTCTACTAAGAATTCAAGACTTTCTCCCTTCCTCAGAACAATAGCCAAACAGGTCCATAAAATCCTGTGAGGTAAAATAAATTTCAGGATCCAAATTATTTAATTAATTTAAAGATTTCAGAAAGGTAATATGGTGCATATACCATATATTATACAACAACACTCTATAATTAAACACAATATTTCTGCAGTGAAGTGCATAAAGAGTCATATAAGTAGTAAAATAAAAATAAAGATTATGAATAGCCTTAAATCATTTCAAGTCAGTTCTTGCTGCCAAATGAATTCAGGTCATGTGTGTCTTTGTTACAATCACATAGGTGGAAAAAAAAAAACTTTGCTGTTTTTCTGAGTTTTTTTGTAATATGAAATTACAGATTAGGGACTGTCGGCCTATATCTCCAGCAGCCCTCTCTATTTCTTTTTATTTTTGTAGTAGAAGGATAAATCATATGGTTTTAGTCTCCCAAGGCCTGGGTAGTTTTATTTTTGTATGGTTATGATTTTTTCCACCAAGCCCAGGACTCTTCAAAGTAAATCAGAACAGAAACAATAGAAGAAGCTACTGTCCTCTTGGGGGCTCAGCAGTGGTTGCCGGAAGCAGCCTCTTTCCTTAAAGCTCTGCCTGAAAAACAAGCTGTCTTTTTAAATGTTCCACAGGGCCACGGAAGAGAAGAGCACTAACTGATCGTGCAGAATTTATAGATGGAGAAAAGTACTGCCTGAAATCATGCCTCTAGATTGTAGAGCGGGGCCCATAAATACTGAAGGCTCGAGGAGTGCCTGGACAGACCCCTGCTGAGGATTCTGGCAGCTCAAGGGCTGCCGCTGCCATAACTCAAAACTCAGACCTCAGACAAGCAGGGCTCCAGGGGCTGCATGGAAACAACAGCATTTGATATAGAAACATCATAAAGTTATGAAATGGATGTAATCCGGCTACTTAGAGCTCCCTGCTCTGACTGGAGCAAATCTTAACAGGATCAATACATCCTTTCATCTTTCCAAGGTAGATAAATGGAGAACAGAACCATTAACTTGAGATTGTAGTGAATGGAAAGAACAATGAACGAATGGGGAGCTTTTAGAGAAGCTTCTAAAAATCGGGACTCACTCCCTGGGGATATTAGGCTAGGGCATTCAAGAAAGAGACTTGCCTTGTTCTTCATTGTGAAAAAGATGATGAGAAACATGAAGATACTGGTATATTAGGCAGTTCTGGCAATTACTTATCCTTTTTTTGTTAAGAGAGACTGTGGAGGACAGTACTGCTCACTAGGGAGAGAATAATTTCACTGTATCCCAAAGCATCAAGAAACACAAAGCTTATTTGCTACTTTGCAATTCTTCTTTAAAATAACTCTGCCACAAGCAAGTCATGGACTATTATTACACAGATGATCAATGTTTTTATAGTTTTACAAACTTCTGTTCAAATATTTCATTGGAGGCAGCTGTACATGTTTATTTTCCAGTAACAACAATGATGTTGAACAATGAATGTATTATACTTAGATTTTTATTTCCTTTGTAACTGAGTTTGCCAGAAAAATCCTAAGGGCATTAGCCCATGGCATCAAAGTCATCCACTGTAAGTAGAGCAGCACCATGATAATATGGCAAGTACAGAAGTACTACCTGATGAACAGGACCTGAGTTTAAGCATACGATGCTGTAATTTTCAGGATAACTGGTTTAACACGTTTCTTAGTTTTCATGTCTGTTTTATTCCTCTCCTCATATGAAATCTAAACTTTATAGGATTTTATGTATCTGTGAATAATGTTTTTTACTGTGGCATATCTATATAAATTTGTTCCATTAGTTTGTAAATTTTTAAAAAACATAATCAAGTGTGTACTCTAGTAGTGAGCTAGTTTCTTGCTTGATACCCTTTGAAGCAAATTGATTTTGTTACTTATTACCTTCCTGTACATCAGTTATCCCTGGAGTAATTTGGAATGTAGAGTTCAAGGAAAACGGAGGAAAAAATTTACCAAGGAAGATGAGAATTTGGCCCCACATGGGCTACTTGCCAATTCTCAGAGCACAGCTGAGACAAGTGCATGAGGAATGGCTGAACAGGGAATGCTGCTCTTGGCTGAGCCAACAGTCTCCCAGCCCCTCTTAGGCATTCTCTTAGCTGTTGTCCCTGTGTCTGACTGTGCCCACATATCCTGCCATGAGATGCTTCAGGATCTCATAAAATACAGCTTGAATTGCCTGGCCTGCACCTGCACAGAGACAGCAGCTCATGCCTTGTTGAAGGTCAGAAGCTGTAGCCAAAGGGGCAGCAGTTTGGTTCATGGGTAAGAGGCAGGGAAGGAATAAATGGTTACTGTATTGGATAATGCTTTGTGGCAGCCTGGGCAGGAAGCATCCTGGGGCTTCTCAGTCCCAAATGACAGGGATGGGAACTGTGACCGAAAGGAGCCCACAGACATGACTTTAATTAAGGACAGTTCCATTCTGCATAAAGGAAAGCCTCGAGTTGCTCTTGGATCTGTCAAGAGCAAATGAATTCAATTTTGTAAAATACGATGACTGAAATTGAGTTGAATCATTATTTTGTTAATGAAAATGGTCAGTTTAGAAAAACCAACATGTCCAGTATTTTTGTCTCAAGATATCAATTAATCAATTATTTTAATATGAAAATCTAGAGTTTATATCTATACCTCTGCTTTGCCCACCAAAAAATACCGTTGGTGGGAATTTAGCATATTTGTAACTGAAGAAACATATTTCAAGGACAGTGTTGTAAGAAGGACCGCTATATGGAAGCAGAATTTCCATTTTAAGCATTTTCTAAAAACTGATATTAAGAATTAAGATATGTCAAATAAAGTAGAACAGTAAAAATCCTCAAAAATATTCTGTACTTACACTAAAAACATGCTCCCTTTAAACTTGAAAGGCCTCTTTCAAAAACTGTAGAGAAAGAGCTGGGTGTTAAAAACAATACCTCCTCACCTTCTGTTTTATATTTGTTTATTTTTAAAATGAAGCTACTAGCAATAATTTTTGTTTTGACTTACTTTATTAGTAAGAAGGCTATTGGATTTGCAAACCTTTCTTTCTGAATAAATGTGACAGTATGTGATTTATTGTACTTAATATTTTGCCCCTTTAGTCACTTCCTTGGCTGAAATTCCCAAGCCTCATTAGGTAACTTCTTCCAGTTTATGGCAGATGGACAATGACCACAGGATATAAAATGAACAGCTGTCCTCCCCTTTTGTACCTTTCTCCCTTTCAGTCCTATCCGCAGTCCCTCACTTCCAAAATATTTATATTCCTTCCTTTTCATTGCCACTCCTATCATAAGGGACAAAGGGACCAATCCTCTTTCAAGTTAAGGAATGCCATGCATTTCCAGCTACTCTCAGGTGCCCAACCCTTTGCAAGTCTCCTCCCAAGCCCACAGCACTTAGAGCCTAAGTTGGGAGAAACACAAGAAAAAAAATGCAAAATATGTAGGCTTTGCCGGGTTCCTTGCCAAGCAGCTCTCCTTTACCCAGGGCCACGGCCTTATAATCTAACCTCAGTGCTCATGCTTGGCCCATTTTCTAGGAGAACCCAGTCCCACCTTAGGCAGCAGGTGTTAAGTACCATCCCTCCTATCCCCAGGAATCTGGAGACAGCATTACTACTCTTGCTCTGGCTCCGACCTTGGTCTCAAGGCCTGGAGTGGCCCCTGCTTTGTCTCCCTGCAGAGTTCCATCCACCAAATCTCTGCTGTGATGCTGACCCTCTGGGGTGGTACGTGCTTGCTCTTGTCAGTCTCCCTCCAAAATGATGAAGTCTTGCCTCTGGACCTTCTTTTTTTACTGGACTTTCCAACAGGTTGTGCTCTCACTCTCTGTTATCTGCACCCCATCAATTAGCCTTCCTTGTTATTTTTTTTCACATGTGAACTCCTCCCCCCCTCCCCCCCACCTATGTGATAATAAACTCCTTGAAGGCTGGGCAGTGTCTTAGGTTTTCTTTTTCCACACAGTAGATGCAGAGGCATTGTGATATATACGGCATATTCTAAAGATCTCTCTGATAGAAGAATCCTTGATCAGGAGTCCTTGATTGATAAGAAAGTGAAAACTGCTGCCTCAGATAAAGTTCTAATATCGCCCACTGAGTTTATTCAGGACACTCCTTGCCTCAGTAGTCAACAATGGGTATAGTATTGAGCACCAATTTGGAACATCACTAAATCCCTTTCTTAACCTATGACTTAAATTCAGTTCATATTTATTGAGTTCTAGTTATAAGCAAAATTCTGCCCTATTTACAAAGAGGGATACTTGTACATACTTCTTAGCCCCCAAGGAAACATCTAAGCTTGAAAGTGGATATGCAGAAATGGCCAGTGTATAAATCAAAGCAGAGTGAAATAAGTATCATAAAATAAATACAGAGAAAGTGGGGATTCAGAGACATCAGGCTGGGGCAATAGGATGAGTTTTCATGGAGGAGAAACTATTTAGTCTATATCAGTGATCAGTTTCTTCTCATCCTGTGGTTCACTGCTATGTCCCTTCTATTTGAATGGCCCTCAATAAATATTAGTAGAACATATTTATGAATGAATTACTGACATCTATTTTTTAACCCTCATCAAGGTGAGTGATAATGAATTAAATATTTCAAAAGGGAAAGGGCATAGTATCTACTTTCAAACTGTATTTTAATTCATGTAACAATAACTAGATGTCAATTTTAATAATTCAAAAAGACTTGTAATTAATCTCAATAATCATGTGTTTTTTTCTTTTTTATTGAATTTATTGGGGTGACACTGGTTAACAAAATTATACAAGTTTCAGGTGCACAAGTCTACAACACATCATCTGTATGCTGTATTGTATGTTCATCATCCCAAGCCAAGCCTCCGTCCATCACCATTTATCCCTCCATACCCTCCTCCACCTCCCACCCCTGGCAATCACCACCCTGTTTGTTATCCATGTCCATGAGGTTTTTTTCTCTTTCTTTTTTCTTTCTTGTTTGTTATTCACAATAGCCAAGATTTGGAAGCAACCCAAATGTCCATCAGTAGATGAGTGAATAAAAAAACTGGTACATTTACACAATGGAATACTACTTGGCTGTAAAAAAAAAAAAAGGAAATCTTACCCTTTGTGACAGCATGGATGGACCTAGAGAGCATTATGCTAAGTTACATAAATCAGTCAGAGAAAAGACAAATACCATATGGTTTCACTCATAGGTGGAGTCTAATGAACAAAATCTCAATCATTTTTTACAGAAGCTTAGTAGAATTTTACAATATTTCAGAATATTCCCTTTTATTACTTAAAATAAGACCTAAGAACTTGCGGTGAGGTGGATTTGAAATATATATAAGTTCATTTAAACTGGTCTCTTACAATATACATTCCTTAAAAAGGAACAGGTCAGCTTCAGGATGAAGCAGGATAACCTGAATTATAATGACTCCAAAACCTTTATTTATTGAATTTAGATAACACAGAAATGTCCTATATAGAAGTATTTCAGTTTTGTGTATAGGTCTTTGAGAAACTGAAAATCATCATAAGCAAAACTAATTTTAATATCTTTTATATCCAAGAATCTACACTCAAATAAAACATATATTTAACCTTATAAAGCATATGTATTAAACTAATTTTATCACTACATTTTCTAAAATTTTGTTTTTATTTATATTTGTTTTGAGCTCAAGTCACCAGAGATTTTGTTAGTCTCATAATTGAAGATTTGCATGTTTCCAGAAGACGTTTTCACTATTTTATAATAAATTCCCCAAGGTCTTACTTACCAAGAAGAGTGAGTCATGAAAAAATGAGAGTCTGATTTAGAAATACATTTCGGTAAGTTCACAGAGGAAACGAGCAATAATTCATATGAAGGTATGGAAAGATCAATTTCTCCCCCCTCTGAATTAGCTGTTCTAAAAGAATTAAGAGAGTTTCTCCATTGAATCAATTCCAAGTAATTCAGAAGTATATGAATTAGGCCTGAGGGGAAAACCTGCTTCCTTTTTGCTGAATGAAACTACAATACCTCTTACAACTGGCATTTTATTCATTATATGTATTTGAGAAGAAATAATGCCAGATTTCTTTTACAAATCAATCTTTTGATTTATCAATAAGAGTGCCTTTAACTTTTATAATTTTCTAGTTTTTAGTTTTCCAAATATACTCATACAAAATGAGTAGCTCTCACTTATCTCAGAGACTCTGCAGCATGCACAGAGAATACAGGCCCTAATAATATTTTCATATCTTAATCTGTAAATATAAAACATTTATGATTTAATGACTTTCTTCTGTCTTAAGATGATTGAAAACAAAGCAGTAAAATAAATAAATAAATACGCACACAAAACCCCAAATTTTTAGGATATTCGTAAGTAAAACATAAAAAAAAAGTACTAATTCTATATATGGACAAATAATAGATTCTAGCTAGTTCAATAATAACAAGTTAGTAAACACATGATTACTATTTTTGTCTACTGGCTTCACTAAAAGTATAGTTTTTTGGTGATTCTCCATTTCCTTCTGGGTCATCTTTTCCATTGATTGAGGGCCTCAGATCACCCTCCCCAAATCCTCTCTTGGCATGAAATGTCTGCATCACACCGATTTAGCACTTGGTTACATGCTATATGAATGTCTCTGTAATAGTTACTTGTCACTCAGGCAAGAAATATTTACGAGCTGCTACTTATTTTGAGTCCCTGGGCTAGGGGCTGAGAATACCATGATGGACAAGACAGATTTACCTCCTAACCCAAACTATTTGTTCTTGATGGCATATATTTTTAAATGTTTTATCTTAATGCCCATTTGGCTGATGAATTCTATTAATCTGAAGAAAGAGTTGGGCTATATTGAACAAGCATGTATTTCTGTATTGCTCAAGAGCAAAAGAAGCCATTTTTCTGAACTCTATTACCTATTAAATAAGTTAAAAACCCCCAGCTGGTATAGGTTAACTCTTCTGACAGACACAATTTTATCTGACATTGTTCATAGCTGTCCCTGGCCAGTCTTTCCACTCTAGAAGGGCACTCACATTCCCATCCTAAGCCTTGCTTCTGTCACTCTGTCTCTTTACCTGGAAAACTTTTGTCCTTTCCAGTGACTCACATTGTTGGCTTTCAGAGATTCTTTATTTTTTGTTATTTTGTGACACTGATAATTGTATTGGATGAAACTATTAGTCTTGACAAATAGATACATAATCTATAACATACTGCCAAAGATAAGAGTCTACAGATTTGTAGGACCCAAATGTTGTGATTGTCCCCTTCCCACCTTCCCTTCATCAAATCCATACGAGCAATCCTTGGGTAGACAACAAGTAAGAGTCTAGATACTTTTCTACCACATTAACAATATATTAGGAACAAGCTTGGCAGATTGAGTGACCGGTAAAAATCTCCCTTAACTTTGAGACTTCCCAGGTATCCTTAGGCAACATCTATAATTTAAGAAAAAAGAAGCCTACCTGAATTGCTGTACCCTGCAAGACCTAGTTGGGATTTGTCACCATGGGGACCTGTACACATGACCATCTCAGCTTATAACAATCTGGCGGTTCTCAGGAGGGCTCATGCTCTATACACATCCAGACCTTCTACCACACTGCTAGGTACTGTAAAAGTGTTTTGTTTTCTCACTCCTTTATCTTTTCATTGTTCAAGTTAGCTCAGGTCAATGCTGGACACACAGAAAATATTCAGTGAATTCTTAAGTGAATGACGGATACAAAGCACTACCAGCACTTCCCTTGGGCACAGCACCCTGCCTGGGAAAACACAGTTTAGAGGCATCTGTAAGATAATGGTTTGCAAGGGCATCATCTCAATTTTTTCTTCCTATCCCAGAGGAAATCTAAAGGAAATGGGTAAATGCCTCTAAGGCTACAACCATAAATTCCACAAGTTGAATCTAATGAATCAAGTGAGAATTGTAACAGATCAATACCTCAGCACAGAAATAGATATGAGATCCTTCATTGGAATGGAAAAATGAAAAGTTCTTCTGAGAATATTCTGAGATGCTTTTCAAGATGATTTAGATGTTGATAATGTGATAAATTTTTGGTTTACAGAACTGCATTTTTAAGATGCTTTATCTTTAAAACTCATTTTGATCAGGTAGTCTGTATATTTATATATATATATATATATATATGTGCATGCATATATTATATACACATACATATACACACATATATATTAGAAGAGCTGGGAGGGCATTACTGCATTAGGATGACAGAGTTTATTAAGACACTCTTTAGTAATTCAAGACATTTCTGTATACATATCTCTGAGGTACTTGAGACTCTTGGGTAACGCTTGTCATGTAATTGAAAATGTTTACAAGAGCAATATAAAAACATTAGGACAATAATTTATTCAATTGTGGTTATATATGCATATAAACATAATTCGCCACTGATGTCAAAAATCATGATAGAATCCCCTAGAAAATGCATATGTTAGGCCTGAATTATCACAAGAAACAATGAACACTGAACATCCTAAAGGACTTACTGAGGAGTGACACTAAATCTGACTGACCAAATTTAACCACATCACTCGTATAGATTTGAAGAATTCCACAATACATAAATAAATATAAAATGTTGAACTATGGACATACAGTGTTTTTTATAACACACTCAATATAATTTTGAACTGACTATAAATGCAATGGCTACCTGACTGTGCTTGCTATTTTTGTGTTTGATTATTGTGGGGCTTGTAAAGCTCAGGATGAATACACATGGTTATGACATCTTTAAAATTTGTGTATGTGCCCCAGTCTTACCTTCATGCCATCCATATAAACACAATAATGTTATTTACTCCAAGTACTCAATAATGAGATACACAAAACTATTGCTGCCAAGTTCTGCCCACTATACTGTATTTACCTTAGTACCATATACCACACAGGTAATGGTTTGCTACTACATTGTTTCTTAGCCACCCAAATCTGTGTAGTTCTCAAGAATTTTATTCTCAACATTCAGTAAGCAAATTTCCCAATGAAGTTCCTAAGCAATAAATTATAATTTCTTTTACTACATATTTTCTGTTCCATCCCAAACAACGACATGTAAAAATTTTGCTTTTGCTTCTAAAACTGACACTCAAAAAAAGTTTCTAAGTTTATCTTTTAGTTATAAACTTGATCTATCTACCCCTCTTACTTTCTCCTCCCCCCTTTCTCTCTTTCCTGATTCTGTTTCTGTCTTCTAACTTAAAATTCAAATCCGTTCTTTAAATAACACAAGCAACTCTCAGGCCTGTAGGCTGCAGCACTCTGGATTCTGGGGAAATCAAGGGCTCTTGCTAGTCACATGTTTGGGTCTAGTCCCAAGACGTTAGATGTGGTGCTTGTTCTGAGTTTGGGGTCTCAGGTACCATGCTCTGCATTCCCTGAGTAACTTCCCTTCTTGGCCCTTTTTCATCATCTCTATTGTTCATGGTAGGGTGCTGCTGAAAAGTGAGGAAATAAAGAATCTATGCCAACTCCACAGTATATTCTTTACAAAAATAGACCTTTGTTTTTCCTTTAAGGAAGAATAATTTAATTGGTGTTAGATCTCTGTCTCCTTGAATAAAATTAAAATGGTAGTAGAACTGTGAGGCATATATTTTAAAGTGGTTCTTTAATTGCAGAAAGATAATATTTGAAATTAATATTCATTGCTCTAACAAAAAGGAAGAATACTCAGAATACAGATCAACAGGAAAACATTACTCAGCTTATTTTTTATATTAATAGCATGGTGAATGTAAATGTATTTATTCTGGTTAAGAATCTCTAAGTTACTTGACTGTCATGTTGGAGTTTAAAAATTTTTGTTTTTGTAGCACCAGACTTAAAAAAAAACTTTATGTTTATGATTATAAAAATATTACATACATGGTCATTATAGAAAGCTTGCTAATAATAGATAAAAAAAACAACAAACTCAAACAAACTCATTATTTTGTTTTTACTGATACTTTTGCGGCTGACCTCATATGGATTTCTGAAGAGTCTGTAAATTGTAGGTAATGTTATCAATGTGAGAAGGAAATAACCCAAACTGTAACTAGGCAAGCTTCACATAATACATATAGAAGCTGAAATGAGGCACACTGACAAGAAAGCAACCACTGTATGACTGGAAGAAAATTGCTCTTAGACACAATCAACCACAGTGGGTCCCTGGCTTTGAGAACACAGATATGTAAGTAGGACTAGGAGGCAATTGAAGGAAGGAAACAGTCCTTTCACTAATGGTGAATCTCCAAAGACAGGAGGGTACAGACAGTAGAAATTTGAGGACGCTGTCCAGATCCTTGTGTCTGGAGGATGTTTTCACGTTATGGCACCAAAATCAATAAAGCCAGCCTCCATCTAAAAGACAATATCTTTCTTTACCTAGAACATTCCCTTTGGAAATTTACACGTTATTTATTACTATACACCTATGAAAATTTGAACAGAAAGTAACATGATAGCAAAACTATAAACACTTGATCAAAAGGTACTTTATTTTATTGAATGCTTTGAGTAGGAATTTTTAGTTTTAATGCAAAAGCACTTAAAAATATTGCCAGATACAGTCATTTTTTCATTATCCATGATTGAATTGAACATAGATTATTTATGTCTAACATGAAGCCCTAATTGGTTTCTCTCAGCCACCAATAACTACCTCTTTCATTACATCAATAGGAGTACAGGAAATTTAACAGATTTCAATCTTAATCTGAGAAAAACATAATTAGTAAGGTAATTTTGCTATAACAGGATGTTTAGGATTATATCAATCATTTTTAAATATCACTTGTTGCAGGAGAGAAGTGGGAACAGAATGTAGCATTTAAACATTTTTTATTTCATTTTAAAAATGTTTTAAATTATTTTCTGCAACATTGCTACTTACCCTACTCTTAATTTAAAAGCATTTGGCACTGTAATCCTGATGGTACACTATCATTAAAACAAACATTTCCAAGTTCAGTTGCTATAATTGCTAAAAACACTTACCAATGGAAAACTGGAGTACAGAGGCTGTTGTTGTATTAAGGCCTGTGGTGATCTAGAAAAAGGAATATACCAACGTAAGACATGATAGAGAGGAGGGGGAAGAGGTGAAGCACGTCCTGAGGAGGCAGGAGGAAAAAGGCGAGGAGGGAAGAAGCCATGAACGGAGGCTGTATTTAGCCAGTGGTTAGCTTATTTTTATTGATATGTCTGAACACAGATATATTTTGTTTTTCTGTGGGAAACAAAGCTGTGAGATCCTGCCTGAGGCACTCTTACTATACTTCTTACTATATGTTCAAAACTGCTTGTAGGGCGATCTACCTGTTAATCTTAATCTTGTGACGGCACTAACAGCCTGCTCTGCTCACACTACTATCTCCCCTCCATCCTACGTCAACAGATCCAGGACACAAAGCAAATGTCACAGAAAGGTCAACAACCAAAAACTGGGAGGTAAATTAAGATCAAATGAGAAGAATAAGATTATTTTGAAAAGTAAATAGAATTACAATATCTAATAGGTGCAGGATTTCTTTTGGGGGTGATGAAATATCCTAAAATTGATTGTGGCAATGGTTGCATAATTTTGTAAATAAACTAAAAACTGTGAATTGTATGCTTCAAAAGAATGAATTGTAGAATGTGTGGATTACTTCTCAATAAAACTGTTACCCCCTCAAAAAAGTAATCAAATTATGGGCGTAGAAATATCCTTCTCACACATTTCTACTATTTTCCCTTAGTTTCATAATTTTCTTCTTTCTGAAAGAGAAATGGTACCTTAATTTTTAAAAAATTTAAATTAATTTTTTTTTTTTTTACTCATTCTTTGGAGCACTGACTTTGATCCATACCAGCTCAAATGAAATGAGAATTAAGGTTCTTATTTTCAATAACTCTCTTGTTGGGTTCTTGATCCTGCAAGCTCAAGTATGGGGTACCTCCCATCACTGCATAACTGTGTTTTCACCATGGCAGAAGCAGTAAGCTGTCTTATTTCACTTCTTATATGCCACAACGGATCCTCAGTCTCATCCCTGTACTTTGACGGTCTCCATGTGATTAAGTCTACAACTGCAGAAGGGTCAAGAGGTATCCACTGCATGGACTGCAGTCTGAACTAGTGGACAAACGAGCAAGCAGGTGTCTTGTTCTGCCAGATTCAGCTGAGAGGTGAATATCAAAAGATTCTGCTTCTACAACACGTCTTGGAAAGACAACTGAGCATGTACTTTAAATACATGGATTTAAAATTAATGAAGAAGCAGGAAAGGTAATGCAGGAGAGGGAAAGAGAGGCATTTTATAAGTTGTCCAGATATCAGTATAGGTACCAGCTCCTAGTTGATTTTAACCATTGCGAAAACTACTGCTGTCAGGTGTCAGAGGAGATTCTCTATTTAATCCAAATCCCTCATTGTCAGATTATCTGCTCAAAGAAAAGTGGCCCACCAAGCCCAGAACTCTTGTTTCCTGCTCCATTCCCCTCACCAGACTCGTTAGAGTAAAATGCACCAATAGAATTTCCTTTAAGTAACTAACTCTTTTTCAAGATTCCTTTAAAAAAATGTTTGTCCACCCCCCCCCCCAAAGCTTTTAGAGTATGTTCAACTATTTGTCCTCACAAATTTCCACTTGGATAATTTGATGTAAAAGTTCAAAGAGGCACATGGAATTTTAATTTTTTTTCACAAAATCTGAATGAACACCTTTTCCCCCTCTGATTTTATATAACTGAGTAGATACCTGGATGAACTGAAACAACTTGAATATAAGTTCTTTGAAACAATGGTATTATATAAGTTAAAAGCACCATAGTTATTGCTACTGCTGGTGCATTAAATATACTAGAGTCCTATCCTGGCGGTGTAATAAATGGTGCTTGTGTCACCTGCGTGATCCAGTTCCACAGCTGTGACCTCTGCTAGCAAACAGCAGGTTGCTTGAAATACTGCCAAATTTCAAATTACATGTGCAAACTGAGGGTGACCCTAGACTTTGATTAGTCATTGATTCTATATTTTTCTTTCTTCACCAAGAAAGCTAAAGTCTGGGAGAATGGTCAACTCTCATTTTTGTACATTTATCCATTTAGTTTATTAGTAAATTGTGAGCTAGAAGAAAGAATAGGAAAAATGAAGAGAAAAAAATAACCAGAAGCATTGCCTATAAAACTTATTCACCTTTGGGCATTATAAATTATTTATTATTCTTGAGTTCAAATATGTAATGTTAGTCTGTAAAGTTATTAAGCCTTTATATCTGACATTCTGAAAACTAAAGCACCTCTTAAAGGGCTTTTGATAAATAATATAGCAACTATGATTGTTTGGCAGATAACTTCTTTCTACCAAATCTCAGCACTCTTAAATTATCAAATAGGCTCCAAACTAGAAAATTAGTATGATCACTAAATGAATCTGAAGAATTCCTGCAGGCTGACGCTGGCCATTCTGCACCTCTTCCTTGCAAATTTTTATTGAGTTTGATCATGTTTTAGCCCAAACTCACCTTTGTAGCTCAAATGTATTTCCAAATATGTGAGAATAACTTAATAATTTCTCTTTTAAAAATAGAGGGTAACATAACTAATTTTGTTTTAAGCTCTGAGAGAGCACATTTTCTCTTAAAGGAGTAGGTAAATGAATTTCACTAACTTTATCTCAGACTAGAGAAATGAATGAAGTTAGGTGCCAGCACCCGAAATACGGAGACATAGCTGAGCTGAGTAAAATGCGTGAGGGCCACGTAGCACAGCAACAGGGAAAACCTAAGTGTATGGTGTGCCTATGTGATAGCAGATGTCACCTCTCACTAACTTTGACTAAAAATAATGAAACCGCCATTTGACTAAATTCACAAAATGGGGATGCTCTTTTTCATTTTGAAAGATAAAGCATTAGCCTAGTAAGGATCTTTGCCTGTAGTTCTTGATTTCACAGCTTCAGTAAGAATTAGATTTATGAAAAATAAGAAGGAATATTTTTTTTAAAGTTTGAAGGCTAATAACTTTCATCAGTTCTCACGCACAACAGTTTTGATTGGATTCAGTTAAGCACCATACAAATATTTGAATTTTAGTAAACATAATAGTATTTTAACTGACAACTGAGTTCCTCACTTTTCCTTTGATTGATCTGTCTTCTGTAAACACAAGTTGGGTAAAATATATATTTTTGCTTCTGGGACCCCAATACAGTATAAAAATTATTGAAAATTAAAATAGCTACTGTGTAAAACGTGACTGACATCCCTATCTTTGTTAATGTATCTTCATTCTATTCCCTTTGAGTCCACAACACAATTTATTTTAGGGAAGTACTTATGATGGGAATATAGACCTGCAAATGCTTTTTTTCTTTCGTGGATGAAAATAATTATTTTGAATATTTTCCTTTTCACATTAATTATATAACACAACTCAAGACTAGCCTGTTGGGTGTATAAACTCTAATGTTAAATAAACTAGGATATAGTGAAACAATCAGGATTAAATATACATACGATCAAATAAAGTAGATACTTCAGGGTTTTATGCAACAGAAATAGAAATTTCGCATTATATTCTTAGATCTATTTATTTCCTATTAATCAGTAGAAACAAAAAACAATTTGCCAAGCATTTCCAGAAATATTACTGAATAGGAGAACATTATAAAGTAGGCACTTATTCTAAGCTCAATTAACTATGGCAAAATTTTAATTTTGTTTTAAGGCTTATAGAAAACTAATTCAATCATGGTACATTATTTTAAATGTACTAGCACATCTATTTTTTCAAGAAGAACTGCAGTACCAGAGTCACATTTGTCTGCAGGAATACTGTACCGCCGTGTGAGCCTTGAATTATGAGCAGCTATTATTTTAATTTACATCCAATTAATTCTGTTTGTGTTCTAATTTCAACTAAAAACTCTTTAATTTATCAATGTTCTGAAGCTCGTATTTTTAATAAATTAAATGTACCCAATGCCATAAAAGGGATATTCAAGCAGCATAAAATAAGAACCATGTTATAAAAATTAATTGACTTTCACATTTTGATAACTAAATCTTCTTTTAATTGCCTAGCTAGCCCCCCCCCCCCCCCGCCATGCCCCTGGCTTTTTTAGTGTGGAAGCCAGTCATTTGGCCACTTTTAAAGTTAATAAATTTGAAATATAATGTGGGACATGGGGGTGAAAAATAGATTTGGGAGAGAAAAGGAGAAGCACTGAAGTTCAAGTCGAAAGCAGAAAAGCAAAGCAGAAGAGATGTGAGAAGACTATCAGGTGCAAAGGAATTGGGCCAGAATAATATAATAATTGCTTTATATCCATTTTCAAGAATGGGAAATGAACTACTCTTCACGCCAGAAAGAAGTACCAAGGAACAACAAAAGGCTCATTAGCCACATGCTGATGGCTAGTGGTTTCATTGTTTTCAATTTAGAATGCTCAAGTTTCATTTTACGTATAATCCAAGAAATTATCTTTGGCAAGCAGAGTCTAATCAGTCTAATCAGGAAAGTAACCTGCTCCTGAGCAATTCTGCATAAAACTAAAATTTTAAACACTGGTTTATTCAGTGTGCTCGTTCACTTAAATAAAATCATTAAAGTTCCTCTGTGGTTAGGGAACAAAGTTTAAAAATAATGTGACAAAATTGCTCATCTAACATTTTTGGCTTGCAAGGAGAAAGTAACTTTAGAAATAAAGCTTTTTACAAGAATTTATGAAGTCACAAATTATTGAAATATATATAGATATATGTGTCATATATGTCATATTCACACATATTATACCCATATTTTAAAAAGCCATCTAATCATAATGACATACCATGTTTAATGAGATCCATTGATAATTCCAATTGTACTGCTGAATTCTCAATTTTTGCATTTGAAAGTAAATCATAAAATTACTGTTCCCAATTTTGAGATATTTTGTAACAGGACTCATAATATAAATAATACTGCAAGGTTTCATCTGAACTGTAAGAGTGAAGAAAACCTTTTGTTGGCAAAAAGCTCAGTAAAACAATGCATTTGGAATAATGTACATAAATAACATGTACTTACCAATTCTCTTGGTCCATATGGCTCACAGAAGGTGACGGCATTGCCGTGCATAATTGCACCACACTGTTCTCCAGTCTCACAGTTGCGACATTCAACCCTGTGGGAACACAAAATGCAGCCCCAGTCTGAGAACTAAGTAGCACAAAGTGGTTTATTGCTCAGGTAAGGAAAGATATAATAGTTACTGTTATTCAGTTCAAATCAACATTTTGAGGAAAGTAATGGTATTTTGTATTGTGACATGTTAAGGAAAGACCATGAAACCAAGAAGACTTAAACTTAAATCCCAGTTCTTTCAGTTACTTGCAGTGGTGGCTAAATTACTTAACCTCCCAAAGTTTCAGTTTTCTCACCTGTAAAATGAGGATAATAATACCACCTAAACTCACATAATTATTGTGCAGATTAAATGAGAGTGTATAAAAAACACAGAGTACAGAACCAATCTCATAGTCAGTACTTAATAATGGCAGATGGTATTATCAATAATTACATATAACATATATGTCCAATATAAGAATGTTTACAAATATTAAAGATAAGCAAAGTAATATACACTTATATAATGAACTAAAAACTTGTATCTCTGAAATCAAAAGACGTTTTACAAATTATAAATCTTTTTCTTTTGAGATATCATTAGTGTAAATGTTTAAAATTATTGTTCTCAAATAAATTTGCATGTCTACAAAATATAGCATGCTAAATATAATGGAATCAGATATTTAATCCACATATTAATATGAAATACACACAAATTCTAATTCAAGCAAACTTTGGATATTGAGTTACTACATCAACTTTGCAAATAATTTAATTAGCTGCTTTATTACTGTAAAATGAAGTGATTAATAAATCCTTAGGACAGGATTTCAAAACTAAATTTATCCATGTTTTTAGTAGAAAATAAATTTACAAATATTCTAGATTTGACTTTGCATATTTACAGGAAGCGTTACAATGCTCTGCATCGTGACATTTCAACCTACAATCATTACATATCTATTGTAGAAAGATAGATCTGTTTCCTCTCTCTGAACCTCAAACAACATGAGAGCTGTATTTCATGCAGAAAGAACATTTTCAAAGACTTTCACATTCCAGGTGTCAAACATTGTGGAAAGAGCACTATGCCCTTTGTTTTGGAGATCATTGCATTATGCCCTTTCAGAATTTTGCTTATTTTAAAGAAAGAGGGAGTAGGAACACCCATTCAAGTAGGAAGACAAAAGTATGAAGAGATGTCAGGTAACCCATAAAGCCTAGAGGCAGAAGCACAATAAGTAAAAAATCAGCAAACAACTGTATTTCCTATATGTATATTGCATAGAATTAATTATTATCATTTCAATCTTTTGAGCTGTGTTCCTATACCAGGAAATAGCAATGTCAAGAACCTTTGATTTGTGTGTGTGTGTGTGTGTGTGTGTGTGTGTGTGTGTGTGTAGAATAAACAGAGAACTATTTCTGGTATGAAACTTAAAATGCAAGCATCACAAATATCAGTAGGAGATACAAATCTTCTTTTGATTACTATAAAACATGATTCTAATAAATGTCCTTGAGATTAGAAGAGATATAGTAGTAGGTTCATAAGGGCAACAAACATGTCTCTTGTTCACCATTTTATGCCTTGCATGTTGTATTCCATAAATATCTGTTGATGAATGAATGAATGAATATAAGACAATTTCATGAACAGAACTATTATTAAGGCCTGAGGTCCAAAGCACTTAGAATAGTGCCTGGCACACAGCAAGAATAATGTGTTAGTGTGTGAGCTATTATTATGATGATGGATTTCCACCATTTCATCCAGAACTGGTATATTAGTTTTTTTCCCCCACAGAGAACCTATTACATGAAATTTTTACTGCTGTTTTTCTATTTTTAAACTATACATTATTCTTTTTCAAGGACTGTGATTGTGATAAAAGTACAGAGAAGGAGCAAACGAATTATAGTGGGATTCTCACTTAGTGTTAGATGAGGATTATTTGGCCTCCAAGTCATTGTAAAGCTGCTTGAAAGAAACATCAACTTTGACAGAAAGAAAAATGAAAAAATGTTCAACCCTCACAATGGCTATCTGCCATTTCCCCCCAGTGACTCTAAACTAAAAGCATCATTGCTGATGTAAAGTTCAAGGCCTGACGTTGAAATTCCCACAGCAATGATTCTATCTATAAATATTGATTATCAGTCCCCAAATTAACTCTATATTAGAAAAATAATATCTGTATAAAATACCCCATAGTTTTGCTTAAATAGGATTCAGGTGCAGCCTAGATACCTGTATATTGCTTAAAGGTGATTCTAACATAGGTGGCATTAGGAAACCAGTGAATAGACAACAGATGTTTGATGTGTCTGGAGAACCACTTCTATTTTGTGGAATAACGGGTGTTAAAATACTAGTGAAAAAAGAAAAAAACCAAACAGATAAATCCTTTCTCCCCATTTGGCTCAACAAGCCCACTAGACCTTTCTCTTCCTCATTGTGCTTTATAGCTCTAGAAACTTAAAAGTTCTAAAGGCATTGGTACTGTTGAAATTTAAAGGTTTAGAATTATCAGTATTTAGAATTACTTGCTGGGTTGCTGCTACTTGGAGGTACAATGGCTTCAACTAGGATTGATGGAACAAATCCGTCAGCTTCCTGCCAAGGTCTTTTAGGTCCTTTGCTTGAATTTCTCACAGTCTGACTGTGAGACATATATTTGTCAACATAATGTATTATAATCTAAATCTGAATGCCCATCCCTTTAGGTGGTCAAATCAACCTATTCTAGCAGGCAATGGTGTTATTTATTCATTCATCACTCATTAATTCATTCTTTTTTAAAAAGTTGATTTTAGAGATAGAGGGAAGGAGGAAGGAAGGAAGAGAGAGAGAGAAACACAGAAGTGAGAGAGACACATAGATCTGTTGCCTCCCTTGCACAAGCCCCTGACCAGGAATCAAACCTGAGACCTTCTGGCGCACAGGACAATGCTCCAACCAAGTGAGCCACACCGTCCAGGGCTTATTAATTCATTCTTGAAGTGAACAAACTTGTGTTGAGGATGCACAGGCACTGTGGTGAGCTTTAGTAGTACAAAGATGAATAAAAGTGTCATTTTTTCCAGTTTATACTCCAGAAGGAAAGGCAGAGAAACAAGTACACAATTGCAATATAGGGTGCCAATGCAATGATAACTATTCATTGTATTCAATTATGTGCCAGATATTCCAAAGCCCATTAAAATCTCTCAACTACTCTATAAGATAGTTATCAATGTCCTCATTTTACTAATAAGAAAGTTGAGCTTCAGAGAAGTTAAGCATTTGCTCAATTCACACAGCTGTGAAGATGACAGTTGCAGTTTGGACCCAGGGTTTGCTAATTCCAACAACCATCACATTTTCCATAGCTCTACATTCCTTATAACAGGAGTACACTGGTTGAGATGGTACCTAACTCAGACTGAGGAAGAAAGGGAAAGCTCCTAAAGGAGGTGGTCCCAGAACTGGTCTTGAATGAGAAACGGGAGTTACCCAGGCAAGGAAGAAAGATGAGGTTGTGATAGGGCACAAATAATGCAGAGATTATGACACACACATAGAATAGCTACTTCAGTGCATCACTGTGGTTGGAACCATACTGGCACCTGGAGAAGGTGGCAAGGGATGGGGCTAGAAAGTGGGAACCAGTACATGAAAGGCTTCATGCACCACTTACTAAGTAATAGGTACTATACTAGAAACTCTACATATAATGCCTCAATTAATTTATGTAAAACCCCTCCCTCTATTTTTATCCCCATTTAGAGGGTGTTAAAACTGAGATTTAGAGATATTAAGTGATTTTCCAAGGTTACACAGCTTGAAGTTATAGAACTGGGATCCAAACACCCAAAGTCATGATACAAATCCAAATTTTAGGAAAATTACTCTAGCAAAGGATGGATTGGAGGTAGAAAAGAGAGGACTACTGATGTAACACAAGTAAAACATAATAGTGCCTGAAATAAGGTGAAGTGGAGAAGACTGGGCACACTCTAGAGTATTGCTATTCCATAGAAATGTATGTGAGCCACATGTAATTTTCAACTCGCTAATGGCGACATTAAAAAATATAAAGGAACAGGTGAAATTAATTTTAATAATATGTTTTATTTA
Organism: Miniopterus natalensis; assembly: GCF_054644295.1. NCBI lineage: Eukaryota > Metazoa > Chordata > Mammalia > Chiroptera > Miniopteridae > Miniopterus > Miniopterus natalensis. Next base: position 45,837,407 of record NC_142090.1, on the reverse strand, counting down.
ACTCAATATATTCAAATTACATTTTAACATTTAATTAATATAAAATTATTAATGACCTAGCTTATATTCTCTGTTCATAATAAGTCTTCAAATTGTGAGGTGTATTTTACACTTACAGCACACCTTAGTTCCAACCAGCCACATTCCAGGTGCTCAACAGCCATGTGATCAGTGGCTTCCACATTGGACAGCATGACTCTAGAGAGTTACAGGGCTTGGAAACTGACTGCTCTCTGGTTATGCTGACAACTGATGATGACATGCTGACAACTGGAGATGACCAGTTGAAAATGATTATATGTATTTGAACTTCAGAGAAAGGGGATAAGCACTGACATGACAGTTTAGGATATGGTTGAAATCATAGGAGAGCATATTATTGGGGGTTGAGGAAGAAGGAAGATGTACAAAGTGAGAAAAGAAGTGGTTCAGAATGGATTTCGGGGGTGGGTGGGTGGGTGGAATCATATTGGCCATAGTCTGGTTTCTAGAAAGCTCTAACCATCATCAGGACCCTTCACTGTGTATCAATCTGAGCCTATCTCCACTTACTTTCCCATGATTATTGGCAGTGGATTAATTTCTATTCATGTTCCTAATAATCTGTGCTGCCTATCAAGGTGACTTTCCTAATATTGACTCGACAACATAACCTTCCTAATATTTTTTCCATCATTAAATTTAAGTATTGTACAACTACACACATGAATGCCATTATCATAAAGGAAAAGATAGATAAATCATAATTTCATGATGAACACAATGATCTTAATGGAGACCAAATAGTACAAAGGGCAAAGAGTGGTCATGGCTTTACAGAAGAAAAGAGTGATCCATGTCAGAAAGACAAGGTGAGTTTTAAAAACCTACTGATGTAAATAAATATCTATATTCCAAGAAAAGTAATTCCCCAGAATTTAAAACAATACCTAAGTGCTCTCAAATTCCTATGCTCCTCTTTCTCAAATTGCCTCTGTGTCTAACAATTTCACTTCATTGAGTAGAGTTAGGTACTTAACCCCAATGGGTTCTCTCTGTGAAGAATACTAGAGGTCTGAAAAACTATTCCTCCCTGGTGGAAAATTTCTACCAGTTCCTAAGAACTGGGTTTCAATTTGCTGAATGATGAGAAGTCCAAAATTTTCATGTTCAGAGAGGAAATAAATAAATAGATAAATAAAGCTGATTTTTCCTAACATTTAAACTGTGTCCTCACAAATGAATTTTCTCAGGAAAATGATGGGCTTTGTAAAATTAGAGAACATATTCTTCAGAGATTGGTGGAAAGAAGGAAGTTTTAAATAATCCCAGTTACACAAACTGTTGTTTTTCAATTTAAAAAGGAATGTGACCTCCCAGGTTACAGATTAGAAATGAATTGCTTCTCTGCTTAATAAGAAAAATAATACTGAATATTACTCTAATCTAAAAACAACAGCAAAACCTTCTCCCTCATTTTCTTCTTTCCCAAATGAAAAACAGAGCATAAGAATCCGATAAATACCATGTCACATTATACAAATCACCCACCTCAAAATATATTCCGACATGAACAGCATGATTAAAAGACTTTTTAAGGGAAATGCTTGCTATCCCCAAAGACCATGCAAAGCCTGAATTTATTAAACCCTTGCTGAACCTATTTATCACACACTTAGATTCCACATGAAGCTTATCTATTACTAGAGTTCACAGATCATTGCATGTCTGAGTCAGAGGGCACCTAAAACATCACCAGGTCTCATCAACCCCTCATTTTAAAAATGATAGAACAGGACTAGGCTTCAGGTTTCCTGGCTCCTTGTACAATAGTCTTGCCACTCCACTGTAATGCAGCCAGTAAGAGAAAAGAACTCTGATTCTAAAAAAAAAAAAAGTGAATTTCAAAGAGTTTGCCATAATTTTTACTGTCAGAATTTATTTTGAAAAGATACAATGACTTTTCTTAAAATATTTTTTCTTTTATAAAAGGATTTTGTTTTGCTAGTGAAAATGTACAACGATTAAAAAAAATGTTATGGACTTCATAGACAATATTAAGAATGAATTTGCTGGACTGGAATACATAACAAATTCAATATTCCTTTGTACATGTACAACCTTAGATAACACATTACCATTTTACATATACACTATAACTATCATTTTTTCACTAACAAAAACATAAAAGAATCAGTAAATATAAAGGCAGGTACTTGTTGACTAACACAACTAGGGTCAAACCATAAACATAAAAGAAAAAGAAATGCTTTGAACCAAAGTTTTGTTTTTCACTATTACAAACTCCTTGGCAGTTTGAACACTGTTATTTTGGTGTCAATTCTCTATCTTTGCTTTTTATTATTTAGGTGTCTGTTTGTTTTTTGGGGGGGATAAATAATTATATGTGGCATGCATTTGTGCTGTGGAGAGTATACTTCTGAAGGTATAATTATGTTTTTCATCCTGGTTTTTAAATTATTAAGCTGGAAAACAAGTCAAAGCATCCATTCAGGACTCACAGAGGAAGATAAAGTGAAATGTCCCTGGAGTCTAGGGGCCCCACCTACTGCAGTGACTCACAGAGGACTTTCAGGATGCAAGAAAGAAAAGGAGAATTAATGAGAAAATTGGGCTCCTTCTCACAACTGGAGATTTATGAATGGCTGGTGGTGACATCATCCTGATAACAAATAAATAACTGAAAAATTATTTTCTCAAGAGCAGTCTAATTACATGGCTCATTCTTCTGATCAGATCAGAGGGAAATCACTCAGCCTTTAGTCAGGCACCCTGCTGAAACAAGTTAATCACCTGGAAACTCACTGACAATCAGTTACCATCAAATTCTCATCTGAGAGGCATGCTGTTTGCCCCAAGATGGAGGACTCTGTATTATCTGTTCAGAATTTATTGCCCCTGAAGGAGAAGTCAGTATCTGGGACTCAGCCTTAGAAGCAGCAATCTGGCATTCTATGAGCCAGAATCACCTATTCATCAGCATTTCTGAGTGGAGATACTAAAATAATTTCAATATTGTTTCTGATTATAAAAAGTATTTTTAAAATAAAAGAAAAAGAAAAGAAAAATCTCTTGTGATTTCCTGACCCAAAGATAAGATGTCTCTTCCACCAGGTATAGCCAACACTGCATATGCTGACAAAATCTGATGTGTGAGTTTGCAAGGCCAGGACAGATGAGGGATGGTGAATCCACCAAAGGAAAGGGAACCCTGCAGCCCATTTGGTAGCAGGGCACTCAGCTGACTTCTTCTGGAGACACCAGAGCTCCTTGTACTTCCCATTCAAACCTCAATGACCAGAATACTCAACTTTTGCCCATTAGGGACAGTTTTGTGATAAAGAGAGCATGATTATTTACTTGTAAAAGATCAAGCTTTAAAAAAAAAAATCCCTAAAAACCTATTGTCTTCGTAAATGTGGAATGTTTTTAGAAAAAAGTAGCAAGGAAAGCTAACTCCATGAGACAGAATAATTTCACTTTCAATGATGTCATGACTTATTTCTAAGGATCTAAAACATGCTCTAAATGTGAAAAGACAAATTACATTTATAGCTCATTCTTTCTCATTAGTTCTTACTGAGGAAGATAAGGAAGCTCTTCTTATTTTACTAGTGAGTTTTAGATTTTGATATCTCTTTTGTTAACAAGTACAGTGACAAATATTTGGGTTAAAATAACCCTTCCAATATGCTACTACTGCACACAATAGGCTGACCACCCTACTATGGTGACTTCCACTACATGATGCCTGAAGAAAGATTTTCTCACTTGTTTCAAATGTACTTGACATTTAATTCCACTGAGTGAGCTCTTGTTTGTGTCACCTAAAACAGATTAAAGAAGGAAATAATATGCCTCCAGGTTCACACTTTGTTTTATTAGTGGGCCACATCCTGGATAACCCTTCTATTGTAGATAAAGCTTTATCCCAGAGCAATTGCATCAAGGTAAGATCCATGAGGGAAGAAAGCATGAGAGGAAGGTTAGAGAAGAGATTTGTAATAAGAGAATAAACTTAATAACAAAAGAGAAGAGAGAATGAGAGATGGTGGAATAAGAAGGAGGAAGTAAGAGAAAAAGAGAAAGATGCACATAAGATCAGAATATTGGACCATCAAACCCTATAGACCAAGTTATAATTCCACAATTTTAAAATCCACTGATATATTAGGGGTTCTAGCAAAGATATGCCTTCAGAGAAAATATTTATTTTGCCTGATTTTTCTCATTATTCACAATCTCCCTTAGTTACCTGTTCTTGAAAAAATTTAAGGTTTATGCTCCATGTTCTGTCAGGTAACCCTATTAGGTCATATGTCCTCTAAGTGATCATCATTACACAAAAATCCCTTGGGAATCCCTCAACAGTGGTATGGAGACTTCAGTGTCCATGGCTAGTGCTCCCCTTCACCCACCACGGTCTTCCAGGCTTACCGCCCATGGGTCTGCTGGACATTGAGCAAAGTGGAGGTACTTTTATCTGGTTTCCTTCTCAGGGACATTGTTCAACAGTCTTACTTTATTCTGATTACCTGGAAATTACACTTAATTATGATTCTCATACTTAGCTAGTAAATTGAGTCCCTTCTGTTTTTGTTATTTATGGGGGCTCAAAGACATTAAAGAACTATGAAGTCATTTTACTGCTTGCTTCACTTCTTTTCTCTTATGGGCTAAGCTACTAATCAATGAATAAAACTCCAGCTAGAATAACTCAGCCCCCATCCTAAAATCTGAGTCTTTTCATATTCTTTGTTGAGACATGATATTTGTCAAAGAAAATGAAATTTAAGAAGCCAAATCACCAATCTTTTTGCTCCATTTCAGGATAAGTGGCCCAGTAAATAAATATTTTCAAGAAAATACCAAATATAGCAGAAGTCTGTGATCTCGATTTCTCCTATCCTGTAGTTTTATCTTTTATATGTAAAAATGGAAAGGTTCTAGGCTTTTCTTGATTCAAGCAATTCTGTGCAATGCCAGTCATGGCTTTAGCTTCCTTAGCTGTAAATTGTGGGCTTTCTGTAAGATACACAATTGATGACTGACAGAGGCCTTCATGTACCATAGGATCTGAAACAACTTCATTTGTGTCTTTCTTCTTAATGTCTCATATCCCTGTTGGCATCACCACTTACTCATCTAAGATGCTTCTTCTGAGGAGTGACTCCTGTTCTTCCCTGGTCTCTGCTGAATAGGACATCTCTGCTAGTATTATTGTGCTGGAGGGGAAACATCTGTTGTCATCTAGTTGCCACTTATCATCATGTTCTCTAATAGTCCCGAGTTTCCCACTAGAACATCAGAGCCTACAGATGTTATAACTCTGGATGCCTTCTGTGATCTTCAGAAAACAAGCATTAAAGGGCTAATCTACTAAGCAAAACAAAGATTACTCCTTGATCATGTAGTTGCTTAGAAGGTAAAGATACTTCTTAAGAAAACTTAAATTGTTTTTAAGAATTCATTCACTTTTTAACTCCTTTAACTCTGTCTCTCAACTTCAAGTTATGAATCAGAAATGTCCCCTATTTCATATTTTTTCTTGTTTTTCTTATTGTTGAAAAATTTTATTGAGTAAATTTTTACACAGTGAAATACATAGATCTTAAGTTTTGACAAATGCACACATCTATGTAACCCATGCCCTCTCAAGATGTATAGTATGTTCATCACCCCAGAAAGTCCCTCATGGCCCTTCCCATTCAATCCCCCATCCCTAAAATAATCGCTGATCTAATTTCTATCACTTGAGGTAAGTTTGCCTAATCTAAATTTCATATAAATGTAACCAAACAGTAAAAACTACTGGGGGGCCTGGCCTCTTTCACTAGAGTATTTTAGAGATTTAGCCATACTGTTTCAATGATCAATAATTCATTCCTTTTTATTGCTGAGTAGTATTCCATTGTATAGATGTATCACTGTTTATTCATTCTCCTGCTGATGCATATCAGAGATGTTCCCAGTTTTTGCTACCAGGTATATTTCTTTTTAATAAAAAAGTATTTTTCTTCCATTCATATGAAATACTGGCAGTGTTTATATCATATTAAAACAGTTTCATTCATGAAAAGGAACTATGAAAGTGTGGTTGGTATACAAGTAGTAGATACTTACGTGAAATGTTAATGAGATAAAGTAAGTATATTTGTAAGTCCTTACATTCCTTCTAAATTTAGTTAATGAGGTTTCTCTTTCCCTTCCCTTTTTTTTGGTTGGAGGGTTGTCTATATATGAATAAGACTCTACTGATCCTCTCCATCATCAGTAGTACAATCGTATTGAACATACTGGATAATGGGGAGTTGTCAGCAGTGCTGATAAATTCGTGTTGTTCCATTCATACTCTTTCTCACCCCCTTGGGTTCAATGATACATTTGAAATGAAGTCACTGTTGTAAGTCCAGAGGTATATCTGCGTGTGTTCCAGCATCAGGGCAGAGTTAGGGTGAAGAAGCTTCACTCTAATCAAGCCTGAGCCACCACTATATTCCCATGAAGGGCTTTTGTTTTTCTCTTTACTAGTAACTTTACTTCTCATCTCTCATTCAGACAAAGCAATCAGAACCTGCTGGAACAGTGGGAAGATAAAGGGCCACTTTTTCAGCAGGGCCCAGAGAGACTAGAGGGGCACAGAGCAGAACTCTATGGTCTGCATTTCAGGGAGGCAGAAGGACCACAGCTTCATGATAGCACACCAGAGCATTACGTTGCAAAGATCCACAGCCCAGGTCCAGGAGCAGCCATCTAGTTTCTATGCCCCCAAACAGGGCTCAGAACAGAGCCACTGCCCAGAAAGAGTGGACAGGAAGTTATCTGTGTGGAAGAGTCACCACAGACTAGATAAGCTGAGGAGGACTCAGTGAGTATCTGCAGGAACCAATGACTGGGGAACCAGAGGTACATCTCCACCAACCTCTTGCTTCTGCACTAGTAAATCATCTGAAACTTAGATACAGCATCATAAAAATGGGAGAAGGCAAGCCAACGTTGATTGAAATTAAGTTTCTATCACTGGCAGAAAGGGGGGGGGGGCAATAAAAAGAAATTAAGCTGGTTAAGAAAGAATAAAGAACATTTTATTTCTTTGACACCCAAGTTTGTGAACAGAATTCATAACTGCTATGCTTGTGTGAGTATAAACAGTTTTGGAAGGGCTGTCAGAAACTGTTAACAGTGTTGCTCTGGAGGAAGGGAATACAGCTCTAGGGTGGGAGGAAGGCTTACTTTCATTATTTTCCTGTATTCTTGGACTCTTCACTAAGTACATTTATTAATTTTTAGATCAAATCTAATATTTAAACTAAGTAGACAGACAGTAAAAAACTTCCTTGGTTCTATTCCAACTGCTGTCACATACTTGAAATAGTAACTTGGTTGTTATGTTCATTCATAATAATAGTATTATCATTTTGTGTTCCTTATTTTTATGTATAGTCATTTGTACATGAGTTAAGAAACTTGGATAACAAGAATTACATGAAATAGATGAAAGTTGCTTTCATTAGATAAAGCAAATGGAAGCAAATAAGTTGTGAGTGGTTAACTTCTGAACTGATTTACCTATCATTGTATACACATGACTTTAGTTTCTTAATTTCTCTTTTTTTTGTCCTTAAAAATTACAAATTAAATAATGTATAGGGTGCTTTTTGAACCCTACAGAAGAAGCATGCTCATAAAAGTAGCACATTTTTCTCTTGTGGAAAATTACTTGGTGATGCCTTTAGTGGCGGGAAGCTGGCCAAAGGCAGCACACCAGGCACGTCGTTTCTGTCTGTGTGCAGCAGCACCGTGACGGTGCTGGCCGCAGGCTCCTCCTTCCACGCTGCCGCAAGTGCCCAGTGGTTTCTAATTCAGCGGGAGTACAGAGAATCAAAGGCAATACCATAAGGCACAAAACTCACGTGCCAGTATGTGTACCAAGAAAACAGAGACTTCAAGAGAGTGAAAACTGTCTATGGAATTACAAAACAAAGTTGGCTTTGTCATCACTTTATTGGAAATATTTCCTGAGATTTCTGATTTTACTGGTTTCTGGTTTCTGACTGTAGGGAATTTATATCTATTTTTAAGGGGTTTAAGGCATCTAAAACACTCTTTTCCCCTTCTCTATGCTTCTGCCATAATATGTTTTCATTCTATTCCAAATATCATATAATACAGATATATTTAACTTGATGTCTGTTTTTCAGTCAAATGTAATGAGGGAAGACTTGGAAACTCGTTTAAATAAACTGGCTGAAGATTATTTTAATATAATGGTTCTTGTTCATATGTAGGCTTAGAGAAGACAAGGAGACCAATGTGCAAATACACCACAGGAGGAAGAAAGAAAAGAAGGGAAAGAGGAAGGGAGAAGAGGGGAAGGGAGAGGAAAGAGGAAAGGGGAGAGAGGGGGATAATGGGGGAAGGAACTAACTTGTATCTAGCACCTACAATACGCCAGGCATGGTGCCAGATCTCTTCAGGCTTATCAAACTTTTAAACGGTGCTCTAAGGACTTTTAATGGCAAGACAATGGGGCTCAGAGAGGTGAAGCAAACTTTTTGTTTTTCTGAAGGTAGCCACCTGGTAAGTGCATAGTTCAGGAGTCAAACAAGACTAGCCTGACCTCAGAACCCCTGATATCTGTTGTTCAACAGTCATCTCTCAAATAGTGAGAGCTTCATAGTTTGGCTTTTTTTTTTTTTTTTGTCTTAAAGAGGCTAGATGAAAGAGCTGGTGGGCAATAAGTGATAAATTTATTCTGAAGCATATTTGATAGAAGACAGAAGCATGTGACTTTTTAAAGTTAATAAAAGGTTTTTTGTGTTTTTTTTTTAAAGCAGGGAAAACCATACTTTAAGTAAGAAGGACACAAAATCCATAACTTTGGTCAAGAAATCATCATTCAGTCATGAAAATGGGGGAAGCAAAATCAATCACATTTCATTGATTTTAAAAACAACAGAATTTGAACCACATAAAAGTCACATTTTGTTTATGTCAAGAAAACTCACTGAAGAAAATGAATTAGCTTGACAGAAATGAACTTGCCTTGAAAGAAACAAATCATCCGATAACATCTACATTAATGGAATATGAAAAAGCCAAATGTCAGAAGTAGAGAATTTTTCCTGAATAAAAGCAGTGCTTAGAAAGTTGTTTTTGTTTTTCTTAATACAGAGTTTCAATTTATTTTAAGAAATTTATATTTAGGTTATGTTCATAGGAAAGTGAAATTTTGTTGATAAATTATTTCTTTAAATGGCATATAAATTATGAGACTTTATGACTCTGTCCAGTCTGATTCTGTTTGTATATTTATACTATCTAGATCTATACTTCTTTCTAGAAAAGACATAAAAAGTTCCTCTGTCTAGAATTTAACCACCAGCACTCTCTATATGTCATTTGTTACTCTCAGGTCAAGGGCCATTTTTTCCAAGAAATGTTTTTAGTGTTTTTCTCTACTAAACTATAAATTACTTGACAGAAGAAACCATATCTGCATTTAATTCACTGTATAAATAAAATAATTATTGCTTAATATTTATTGAACAATAAAAAATAAAAACAGAAGTGGATATCATATGCTGACATTTGAAGATAAAACAATTATTCTCTTCCTAGTCTTGAGTATTGCTTGGATTTGGGTTGCAACTTGAAAGTTTACATTAGATATTCTATTTTATCTTGAACCCTTAATTGTGTATACAAAAATATTTAGTATCACAGAAAGTCCACATTCAGATATTCTCTCAAATTGTGCAGACTGATGGTAGCTCTGGGTTGACAGGCTTATTTCTCCAAAATCAGCAAAAATACAATTGCCAACAAATTCATGCATCTATTTATGTATTCAACAAGTTTCTTTTTTAAAGTTAAATTTAAGTTTTTCCATTACCATTTATTCCCCCCATACTCTCTTCTACCTCCACATCCCTCCATCCCCCGCAATCACCACACTGTCGTCTGTGCCCATGTTAACAAGTTTTGAACAAATGAATTTTGATTCATTATATTTTTGTTCTCAAAAATCTCATGAAATTCCACCTAAATAGCCTTTGAAGAAGTGATTGGAATATAATAATGAGTTGACTCAATGATGTAGAAGTTATTTGGAAGTATGATTCAAATCACCTCTCCTATTTCAGATAAACCATTTCCCTTCTTTTGCTTGGTATAAATGTAATAATTAGACACATTAAAGCTTAATGTTTTCTATGTAAAGAACTTATACATCTGAAAAAAACATCTAACACCACCTGTGGCTTTGAGGGGTACCTAGATTCAGTTCTTAAGTCAAGAATAGACAGTATGCAGTCTACATTAAGCCTAGGTCTCTAGTTGATTCTTACTGATACCTTAGTGCTAAAGAAAATTTTAATTTTATGTAACTGCTTCAAGGGAGCAACAGCATAATTTCTTTTTTGCATTAAAAAAACCTAAGTGAGGCATATGCCTGTAACTTACCATATATTTGGATTCAATTCCAGTTGGTGGTAGGAATCAAAGTCATCTCGTAGGATAATACTGTTGCTATGTATTTCAGCTAAAAGGAAAAAAAAGTATTTAGAAAAAAAATGCACTAAACAATAGATTTAGCTACACAAAAGGGTCAATGTGCTGCATTTATGAGAAATAATAGTTTAAAACAGAATTTTAAATGAGCAGTTGATTATATTTGCTTTGCTAAAGGAAAAGGGTAAATGCTTTGAGGTTTAGGCACCTAGAATCTGGAAACCAGAGCCCCCAAAGAGAAACCCTACTAAAGTGTCATAGGCAGGACAGGCAGGAAGGCCAAAGTCAGCACCAACCTATAGGGAAAGGTCATACAAAACATGCCTCTCATAGCTCAACACGCCCAAAAGAGATTCAGTGTCTAGCTCACTTTAAAGTATAGAAGGAGAGAGAACACTCTATTTATTGTCATCTAGCATTGCTGGTGTTTACTAACCCATTTCCTCTTCCCTTTCCTACTATCCTTAACCTGGCTTGTTTTCTCTCATTCCCTATATTCTCTCTTTTTATTTAATGTGTTTCAAATTAACTCCCTCCCCACTCAAAGCTGCAAAGGAGAAATTATCTATATGAATAAGTAAAACTCCCCAATAAAATCATGATAGAAGTCAGAAGGAATGCCAGGGAACCATCCATAATTTTCAATATGTTATCACTACACTTGAGATTATATTAAACACCCATTTTTAAGCTCTAGAACTTTGGGCATGCTAAGAGCAAAGAATGCTTTCATAAGCTGTAGAGTATTTGATATTTGCACTGAATAGAGGGTGGATGAGTAAAAACAACTTCATGGCCAGCTACAACATAAGTGGGCTTAGTTTTAAAGTTGTATGAGAAATAATAATTATTTCTATTCAAGGTGTAAAACATAAATTTTGTGCTTAAAATCTCTCCCATATGATTCCCATGGTTTGCTTGGGAAGTTTGTTTCAGTTAATATAAATTCTCTGAGCCTGTACAATTTTGTTTAAACTAATTTACATATGCTTTTGATCTAATTAACAAAAAATAACCCCCCCAATATTTTTACTTTTATTTATTTATTTTTTTGCTCGAACTCACTGAGCAATTAAATTCAACTCCAAGTATCAGGAAGCATACTCCTAAATTCTTTTTGGTGATATCACCACCTATAGCCGTCTTTGCCCTCTTTATACCAGGTATGTCAGCAGGTAAGCACATAACAAAGTCTGGGAAACCAGTGAATCAGCATGTATTGAGAGGAACGGCTTTTTAGACTCAAAGCCTTGGGCATGGCAACGGGGAGAATATGGATTTACACTGGAGAGAACACTGTGATGTATTCTGTGCATGGGAGTGATTTAATGATCCCTCTGAGTGATTAGACACAGTGCCTGAAATGCCTACAGGATACAGCTCTCTCAAATACCCAACTGGCCAAGACTGGAGACTCAGCTGGGCTGCTGTGAGTCACCAGCCTGCCTCTGCTGCCAGAAGGCATGCTTCTAAGCGTTTATGCTTGTCTGCCAAAGAAGAGCAGCCCCAAGCTGTAACATTACATAAAAGTAGAGCTTCTCAAGGCAGATCTTCCAAAGAGAAAAATAAATTAATTGGGTTTATAGGTTGAAAGGAAAAGCCCAAGAGACAAATCACTGACCCATCTGCAAGTCCCATAGTGAGAGACACCTGAAAAGGTTGGAGCCAGCCGGGATGACTTCCTTTCATTCTTATTAGTGTAGTGTAGGAAATTGCTTTTAAAATAAGTCTTCACTGGAAAAGAATGAGAAATTTAACTCTTAAAGTTCTTTTATTTCATAGAGAATTTTTACAAAGGCATGAATAAATCTCAATGGTTATTTGTTCATGTATTTATTGATTTCCAACACTGCTATATCATTGACTATACATTTTACAAATATGAAGTCAGTTCATCCTCATAACAACCCTAGGAGGTAGGTAATATTATTACTTCCATCTTACAAATGTGGAAACTGAGGTGCAGAGAGGTTAAGTAACTTGCTCAATGTCACATGGCTAGGAAGTGGTGAAGGTGAGACTAGGCAGTTTTGCTCCGAAATCTGTACTCTTAACCTCTGTGTAACCCTGCCTCGAGAACTGTGGCCCGCTCAGTGCATGGCACTGTGAAAAGATCATGAGAAAAATGAGTGGGGGTAATGTTAACAGGGTGCCATTAAACACAGCACATAGTTATTTAAACAGTCTCACTTCAGTTTCTGAAGAAATGACCAAATTATTTCTCTTTTTACAATGCAGCACTAATCTGAGCAGCAATTTCAAATCTGAAATGAGATGAATCCCTCCATACTCAGAGCTCCTTACCCATTGCTTCTATGCTCTATTTATGGTGGTAGGAGCAATAGGGAAAATTCAGAATTAGAATACTCTCAATGGTCACACTCAACAGAATCCTAAGGATGAATGTATTAACAGGTTTGAAAGCCCTTCCATTTAGCCCTCAGCTGGGTAGCATGATCGTCTCCTCATCAGGTTCCTGTGTTCAAACATAACCTGGACCTGACTCTAATGTCAGTTAATGATCAGCAAGTCACAGAGAGCAGAGAGTTTCATCTGCCCACTTAGCCAGAGGAGTGAGACAAGTAGATCTAGCACAAAGGTTGGTGACACCAGGGTCTTAAACACTTACCTAGATGCAGGTGCATAGTGGCCTCTGTTGGAGCTGAACAGAGAGAGGAAAAGGAAAAGATGACTGATTAGCAACAAAAGTAAAATCCAGTATTAAACAATAACAAATGCAATTACAAAACTTAGGTGACCTAAAAATAAAACAGCTAGAAGCTTTTTAAAGGAGTATGAAGAAAATGCCAATAAACATCCTAAAATAAGGTATCCAACTCTCTATTTAGTTATATTTAAAAGTAACACGTTATTCTTAAAGTGAAGAGTAGAACCCTTTACACACAGGACACATTTATTATTCACGTATAGTCAGCTATCTCTTGAATCACACAATGTAAATGTGATGTGATAGTTCATGAATATGCCCAAAACCTTTTTGAGCACTCATTTCATGTCACGGGCTGTTCTGGATGTTTGGGAAATAGAGAAAAAAAGCACTATCCTTGCCCTCAAACAGTTTACCATCTGGTGGAGGCAACTATAATATAGTGCAGTAAGTGCTATGTTAGTGTTCAGAGGGTGCTGGGGTGAGATGGAGGAAAAGGGAGGGATACTAATTCCAGGCTGACCAGGAGAAGAGGGCTGTCAGGAGAGGCTTTCCAGAGAAGATGGCTTCTGTGCTGAGTCTGAAAGACTAGTAGGAGTAAGAGAGGTGGGGGGAGGGAGGGAGAGGTGTTTCTTTCTGGAGTAACAGTAGAATGACACAGAGAAGTAAGAGAAAATGGCCTTCAGAGAGAACCACAAGTTCCACATGACTGGATGAATGTTTAAGAGGAGGGAATAGAAAAGGTGAAGTTGAGAAGATTGAGAGGACAAGGTCATGACACTGAATGCTAAGGAATTTGGACTTCACCATGAAAGCATGATGATCTGAACATTTATGAGCAAAGGAGTGGATGTTCAAATATATATTTTAAGAACAGGACACCAGAGTTTGAAAATGAGGGATACTGCCCAATTAATACTTTGGTTTTATTTTTTCTCAAAACACTTCCAAATCTATAAAGAAATAGTGCCAATTCAATATCTAAAAATTAGAACTCATGTCATAGATATTTTAAAATCTTTTACATCAGTTAAAGAATTTCAGGTAGATATAAAAAATTTGTTTCTATCACACTGGTCAGTGCTTCGGCTATGTTAGATGACAAATCCAGGCTCAAAAGAATTTTAAAACTAGAAACTGAATGTTTGTCTTACTGCTTTGCACCAGCATATTATACACATTAAAAATACTTGTGCTCTGTTTTTTGAAACAGACTCTATGAAAAGTGTCATGAATATAGTTGCTAGTATACATCTAGCATATAGGTGCAAATGCTCTGAACCGTCAGCAGTTTATGGAAGTCTTCAAAAAAATTCAAGAAAAATTTAATGATCTTGTGTTTTGTGTCAATGCTTATGGGTCAAGTTGCAGAAGAGTTTTACAAAGACTCACTGAATGGTGAGCTCTAATTTAAGATGTTCTGGAAACAAAAAGAATAATTGCCATTTATCTAATAATCAATGACAAAAACACAGCACAATGATGTATGTTCCCTCATGTCACATTACATATGAATGAGCTAAATTTGAAGCTTCAAGGAAAGCAAAAATGTATTTGCAAAGTAGTTAGAAAAAAGAATTCATGTTAAATTGAAACCTCTACAATACAAATAAATAGCGGTTTTATACATTTTCCTAACATGAATCAATATGCAGAAGATTCCCTAACAACAATCCATATGTACAATTTTTAAAATTTTCTGCAAAAACTCCAAGAAAAATTGGAAGAAAGTCTTGTTGATATTGATAATTTTGGAGTTTCTTTTCAGATTAAGCACTATCTCTGTGAATCCCATGTTAATAATACTAGATTGACAAAAGAGTAAATAAATTTACTTGGACAGGTGTGGCTTTGAAACTGATATGCTTTTGTATGAAAGTGAAGTCAGCTCTTCTAAAAAAAGGATGAACAAATATTGTCAAGGTGCAGATATTAAAGGAAAACAATGTTTTGACATTCAATTCAGTTGTTGGAAGACCTTTAAGTAGGTCTGGAAAATTTGAATATGGAAATCTGGTTTTCAACTGTAAATGTTATAAAATCTTAAAACAGACTATGTATTTCAATACTTAAGATGTACTGTAAGTATAAAATACACACCAGATTTCAGGTACTTCAGCAGGTACCTGGAGTCATGGAAGAAGACTGAGTCACTCAAAGAGAATGTAAGGTATAAAAAAGAAGTGAAAAGAGGATTAAGTGTGCATTTAAGGGACTGATAGGAGAAAAGGAGCTATCAAAGGAAACTGAGAAAGAGTGCACTTCATTATGGAAATAAGGAAAAGAGAATTTTAAGAGAGAAGAGGGTTGAAGGAGAAACCAAAATAATCCTAATAAAGCTGGTATCTACTGAGAATATCCTGCTATCAGGCACTGTGCTAAACAGGGTCTGTAAAGGAACCTAGGGAGTTTGCCCTTAGAGGCCACACTCTTAATTACTGTGCAGACTGCTCTGTCAAGAAAGTTCACTGCAAAGACAAGAAATGAGATTTTGTAGCACCTAATGAAAGAATAGTACCAAAGGGGTTTTTGTTTGTTTGCTTTGTTTCTTAAGATATGATAGTTTACCATGTCCAATATTAGCTCTTTACACAAGTTCTTTGTTATTCATGACATAAATTTGTTAAGAAGGGGGGAAATAACACTAATATATAAGATAATAACTTCAAAAACTGGGAAATAAGTTAGTTAAATTAAATGTAATACTTATGGAAAATATCAATTAGAAACATTTACTCGTCAGTACAATGGTTAGATGAGTATAATTAAATATCTGCAGAGACATCAGTTAAGTTACCTACTTGATTTTATTTATTTAAAATTTTTTTTGTTTTTTCAATTACAGTTTATATTCAATATTATTCTGTCTTAGTTTCAGATGCACAGCACAGTGGTTAGAAAATCGTGTACTTTACAGAGTGGTTACCAACTTGATTTTAAATAACTCTGATGACTAGGGCCTGGACCCAATAAAGAGAATAAGTTATAAGATGCTTTACTCTATTTTAAGGAGTCTGTCCAAATTGATATCTACCTTTTCTAAATTATTTTGGCACATGGCATCTTTCACCTACAACATAATCTGGGGCGGGCTATTTAAAAAGACCCATGGAATCAGTCTCTGGGAGTAGAGGCTCAACTTTGTATTTTTAAAAACCTCCCATGTGATTCTGATAGAAAGCCAAAATTTAAAACCACTGGTTTTAATCATAAAATCCAGCCCTTATTTTACAGCATGCAGAACTGTTCTCTGTATTAAGTACTCTATGTCTTTTCTCTGAAGAAGAAATAAGTTACTCAAAGGAAGAAAATATGTCCACATAAGACACCAGCCTAAACTGGTAATAGATTCTCAATAAATACTGAATTGAATTGAAAGCTTCTTTTTTTTCTTTTTTTAAAAAATATATCTTTATTGATTTCAGAGAGAGGAAAAGAGAGGGAGAGAGATAGAAACATCAATGATGAGAGAGTCATTGATCGAGCCCGCAACCCAGGCATGTGCCCTGACTGGGAATCAAACCCCGATTGCCTGGATCCTAGGTCGACCTTCAACCGCTGAGCCATGCCCGGCCGGGCAAAAGCTTCTTCTTAATGGTAGTATGTTTTATGATATTTTAGAAAATAAATAATTGAAGATCCAAATCTTTGAAAAATGTGAAAATATACTGACAACTTTGCCAAATAGTCCTTTAGTATAAGTGGTCTGGGCAGTTTAAACACAGAGTAAGTGTCCACCTGGATTTAATTTAACTCAACAAATTTAAATCATATTTTAAATCACTAGTTAGGAAAACTCAATTCAATATTTTTAACAAAAAATATCCACTGTCTGAGATAGTTAAACAATATTTCCTCAAAAAAGGGACATACTCAGTACACATTAAACTCGATAAAAAGAAAATTGGAAATTTCCTTGAAAAATATTTACACATGTATGGTCCAAAATCTAGTCCAGTACTGGGCCTGGGACACTTATTTCAATCATCTCTCACCAGGTGGCTGTATCAATCTAATTGTATGTAGTAAAACAAAATTTTCTAAGCTTGTAGGAACTTCATCATCTTATTCACATTTATCAGGATAAATATACCACAGAAAAATTAGAGTAAATAGCCTGAAGAAATATAATATAGTTCAACATCATTTATTACACTCCCACTTGGATAGGGCTTGCTTTGCCTCATGCTACTAACATGGATGAATTACTAAATTCTTAAAGTATGTAAATTTGGAAAAATGTTTTTTCCTTTATTAAATATAAAATACATAGTTCAGTGAGGTCCTAATTTGTCAACCTTCTAAGTAATACCAACTGGTATCCTCCAAGTATACCTTTTCTCCTCTTTTGCCGTTGAACTAGTTCTGGCTCATCTTTCTTGATTGCTTGAATGCTTTTATGCCAACTTTTTGTTGGTCTGTTGCTGATTCTCTGCCTCTTTAAGGACTTCCTCCACCCTACCACCCACCTAGGTCCAACCTCCCAGCTCCTGAATATGAAATTGCATAAATCAACTCTAGCTAGCACATAAAGTTGTCAAATGGCTTATACTGGGAAGTTTTGTTCTAAGAATAAGAGAGAACAAAAATGTTCCTAAAGAAGTAGGCTTTGGCTTTGAAGAAAACAGGACATACCTTTAACAGAGTCTAAAACACATCTCACTTTCTTCCAGGTACCTCTTCATTACGATAAAAATACCAGGTCAGAAGGCTGACCATGGATATACATGGGACAATGCACTGAGAGTGGGGGCCCTGCTAGTTGTCAGAGGAGATTGATTTGAGAGAGGGAAAGAGACAGCCTGGAGTGGTTCTCTATCTAGAGAGATCACCGAGGGAACTTCATTAAATGGTCCTTATTTAGCTTCACTGATAAGACACATTAGACTATACATAAAGGTTGGACAGAACTTTATGCTGTGAGGAACTCACTTTTTACCCTAACACAGAACTCTTAGCAAATTTGGATATTTCTAGATTTACAAAAATAAATAAATGTACATCCTACACTATGGAAGAAATTCATTCTGCGGAGAACACCAGAAGTTCACTTTGGTTTGTATAAACAGTTGATTACTTATTAAATCATTTATCTTCCCATAAATGTTGAGGCAATTCAGTTTAGTATGAAATTTCTACCACTAAGTTGTAAACTCTTATAAACAGTGCAATGGTTAGAGGCCAAACTTTCAATGATGTTTTTGAATTAAAGTACAATGATCATGATATACCATATCCTGGATTTCATGGATCACTCCAAGGAGATCCATGAACACTGGCAATGCATAAATAAATCCAACTTAAAATTCTGAAGATCTATTAATTTGTCACATCCTAGGCTAGAAGACAATATCACTATCTGTGTTAAGAGAACACAGGAAGGGTAAATAAATTTGCATTTCAATGAACGTTAGATCATACTCAAAATAAGCACACATCTCTGTAATTTTCACTCACAAACTTCATGTAATTGAGATCCACAGAAACTATATCCTTTGTAAAGCCTGATCAGGTTCAAGTAACTTGACTGAACTGGAAATTGAACTTAAGTTATATATTGATAACTTAAGTAGTATGCCAAATGTCATAAAAAGGAATCAACTTAGTCAAAACCACAGATGAAACGTAAAATGCTAAACAAGAAAGTTAAAGTGAAGATTCACTTTCAAAAAGTAAAAGCAAGGCAACAAAGTGTAGGAATCATGATAGAATCTCACTAAAGCTACCATGTTTTTTAAAACCCTTTTTTTAGCAAAGAATTAATAATGAAGACCTGGCATACATTGACATATTTTCAGTTGAAAAAGGCAAAGACCTTTTAAACTTAAAGTTGTTTGTCATCCAAATTTTCCAGAATACAAAGCTTTAGATCAATAATGAAATGCATCAGTGAGATTCTAGATCTTTGCTTAGCCAAACATTTTCCTAGATGATATGGAACTACTAAGTGATCTGAAGATTAAGTATGTAATTTTACTAATATTTCATTGAATATGTAAAGAGAACAGGAATGGATTTTTTATGTTGATAAATTAATATTGTTGAAAATAAAAGAAATCCTTGTGAATCATTGTTTTTATAAGATACTTCAAAATTTGTTTGAGAGACAACAAAATGGGGTAGGTAACAGTGGTACCCACTGCCTCCAACAACCACATCAAAATTACAACTAAAATACTAAACAACCATCACTCAGAACCTCCTGAAATCTAGCTGAAAAGAAGTCCTACAACCAGGGAACTGAAGAAGCACATTGAGACCGGTAGGAGGAGAGGAGAGGTGGGGCGGAATCTGCGTGGAATTAAGGAGATGTGGCTTTGGTCTCACACCCAGGTGCAGCAGTTTAAATCCAGGAGGGATATCTCGGTGGTTGAGGTTTCCAAGAGGAGTGCGGGGTCACAGCCCCACAGCAGTTCCCCCAGCCTAGGGTTCCAGTGCAGGGAAGAGAAGTCCCCACAACTCCAGGCTGTAAAACCCAATGGGGATTGTGGCTGAGTGAGGAGAGACTGGTGGAGTCCCAGGCAGTTCTTCTTAAAGGGCCCCCACACAGACTTACTCAGATGCACTCCCTCTAAGCTCCAGCACTGAGCAGCAGCTTGAAAAGAACCTGGGATATTCCGGGAGGAACAAATTGCCTGAAATCAGGGTGAGAGCTGGAGGGGCAGCTTTCTCACAGAAAGAAGAGCTGGCAGAGGCCATTGCTCCTTTGACAAGCCCTCCCTCCACAGAGGTGGCAGGCAGGAACCTTCTCTGAATCTCCATCAATCTGGTCCATACTTTTCCCCCCATCCTGGTGATTCCCAGAGAACCTGCCCCTCCCTTCTTGCAAGCTCATCCATGCCATTTCCAGTAGTTTTTCTATGGAAGTGGCCTCTTTAGCCTCATGCTTAGGACTTTCCTAAAATCTCTCAAATAATCAGCAGCTGGCCTCAGTGTTCCCCATACCTCTTGATAAATGCCCCTAGGCTTGGCACTAGTGGCAGCCTGCATTAGTTCATAGCTTGGCGTCTTCTGAACACCTCCAAGTCCAGCACAAGTAGCAGCTATCTATCGATTGCTGTATAGCTCATGCTGGGTGGCCCTGGGCAAGGCACTGGCAGAAGCTGAGTTTGCACCTCCCAGGAGGCCCCAGAGACAGTGCACCCGGTGGTCAGCTTCAACCACGCTGGATTACAACCCTACCACAACCACAAGTGACACATTCAAGGGGCACACTTGGTGAATGTCAAAGCTCCAGTGAAGTAAATCGTGTTCCATAGGGGTGTCTCCAGAACACCAGCTCTTCTGCAGTTGCAACTGGTCCTCACAGCCAATTGGCCTGGGGGTAAATTCCTCCCAGTGACACCAATAGCAACCAAGGCTCAACTACAACAAGACAGTGCACACAGCCCACACAGGGGAGCACCTAGAGGGCCCAGCTCAGGTGACTGGGGAGACTGAGCCACTGGGGGGCCTTACAGGACACCTACTACACAAAGCCACTCTACCAATTCCAGGAGACATAGCAGCTCTACCTAATACATAGAAACAAACACCAGGAAGAAGCCAAAATGTGGAGGCAAAGAAATATGTCATAAAGGAAAGAACAGAAGAAATCTCCAGAAAAAGAATTAAATTAAATGAAGCCAAGCAGGCTACTAGATACAAAGTTCAAAACAATAGTTATAAGGATGCTCAAGGATCTTAGTAAGACTATTAAGGAAACTAGTGAGATCATCAATGACATAATAAAGCACCAATTTGAAATGAAGGCTACATGAAATGAAATGAAGAATAATTTACAGAGAATAAATAGTAGAGTAGAGGATGCTGAGAATCAAATCAGTGATTTGGAATGTGAGGAAGCAAAAAACACCCAATCAGAAGAGCAAAAAGAAAAAGGAATCCAGAAATATGAAGATAGTGTAAGGAGTCTCTGTGACAACTTCAAGTGGCCCAACATTCACATTATGGGTATTCCAGAAGGGGAAGAAAAAGAGCAAGAAATTGAAAACCTACTTGAAAAAATAATTACAGACAACTTCCCCTACGTAGTAAAAGAAATAGACTTACAAGTCCAGGAAGCACAGACAGTCTCAAACAAGAGGAACCCAAAGAGGCTCACAGCAAGACACATCATAATTAAAATGCCAAAGGTTAAAGACAAAGAGAGAATCTTAAAAGCAGCAAGAGAAAAGCAGTTAGTTACCTACAAGGGAGCACCCATATTACTGTGAGCTGATTTCTCAACAGAAACTTTGCAGGCCAGAAGGGAGTGGCAAGAAATATTCAAAGTGATGAAAAGCAAGAACCTACAACCAAGATTACTCTACCCAGAAAAGCTAACATTTAGAATTGATGGTCAGAATACGAGCTTCACAGATAAGAAAAAGCTAAAGGAGTTCATCACCACCAAACCAGTACTACATGAAATGTTGAAGGGTCTTCTTTAAGAAGAAGCTAATGAACAAAAGAATCTGGCAAATAAAATAGACCCAGAGACACTGAAGCATGCATCATATGGTTGGTCATATCTCAGAGGGAAGAGGGAAGGGAGGTGGAGGTGGGAAGAGATTAACCAAAGAAGTTATATGCATGTATGCATAACCCATGGACACAGAAAATAATGGAGTGAAGGCCTGGGGAGGGAGTGGGAGCAAGGTGGAGGGGATCAGTGGGGGAGAAAAGTGAGACACCTGTAATACTTTCAACAATAAAGATAAATTTTAAAAAACTTTTGTTTGAAAAAATGTATCCCTTATAGAGCTTCCTTTTTATTCAGTTGTGCTATTCTTACAATGGTTTATGAATCTCCATGAGCTGTCATAAGAAAAAGACTGGAATTGCCTTGACTGAATATAAGAAATCCATACTAATGCAGATTGATAAAGACAGTTATGCCAGGAATAGTGAAGGTGAATGATTATTTTGTGAAACAGCTGTAAAGAGACCCAATTCATATAAAGACAAGCAATTCACATCACAAAGTCTAAGTAAACAAGTAAATTCAGTAGCAAAATTTTCTAAGAAAAGTATGCTTCTTGGCCTCTTTAAACAAGGTTAGTATATATTTGTTTAAAACAAAAGTAGAAAAAAGAATGTACTAATACTTTGTTGAGCAAATGAAAAAAAAGCACTTAGCCCATATATGTTAACTCACTTGTGTGCTGGCTCTAGAGTCACAAGAGTTGCAAGTTTCTTTCTAAGGGATATCTTTAATTGGGGGGTGAGGATTGAGTTATTTTTTTAAATAGATCATTATTTTCCACTCAGTGTGAATTAATCTGACCACTATTATGTAAGACTAATTACCAATCCTTTTCCAAACTTTTTAAAAAACATATTTTTATTGATTTTTAGAGAGAAGGGGAAGGGAGAGAGAGAGAGAATGATCTGAGAGCTAAACATCAGTTGTCTGCCTCCTGTACGACTCCTACTGGGAATGGAGCCTGCAACCAGTATGTGCCCTGAAGGGGAACTGAACCAGCAAACTTTTGGTGCATGGGACGATGTCCAGCTAACTAAGCCACACCAGATAGGGCCCTTTTTAAACTTTTAAACCCAACTAATGTTAAATATCTACATTGTTTGGCATTAGATAGAGTTACTCTGTGAACATTACCTTTCATTTACTAACTATATTTTCTCTATTATCTAGAGTATCTCACAGGCTATAATTAATAATTTGTCCTTACAACATTGGGAAGAGGGCACTAGCTGAGCTTTGTAGGAGGAAATTAAATTAAAGATCAGAAAATTTCTGTAAACTGAAACAGGAAGCAAACACCTCCAATTCCACATTAGCTTCTATGACTTCATTTGGATCTTGGAGCTCAGAGTCATGCTTTTCTTAATCATATTCTAATAGCTTAAATCTTTGGGTGTTTTTTTGGAAACATCATAAACATGGATCATTATATGGTTTCTCAATATTCAATTGAAGCAGAAATTCTTCCTATCAACAATTCAATTTGCCCGAGACAAATTACATGCTGAGAGCAAAGAAAAACTTCATTATTAAAAAAGCGTTTCTGCGTTTATGCTCTTTCAGAAGTTGAGCTTACCAACATCTCATGAGGTCACATTATTTTTACTTTTTTAAAAATTGAATTTATTGGGGGGACATTGGTTCACAAAACCATATAGGTTTCAAGTGTACAACTCAACAAAACATCACCTGCACACTGCGTCACAGACATACAAAGGATTGTAAGAAAATACTATGAACAACTGTGTGCCAACAAATTGGACAACCTGGGCAAAATGGATAAATTCCTAGAAACATACAATCTTCCAAAACTAAATTAGAAAATCTGAATAGACCAATTACAACTAATGAAATTGAAGCAGTAATCAAAAATTCCCAGCAAACAAAATTCCTGGACCGAATGGCTTCACTCATGAATTTTACCAAACATTCAAAGAACTAACACTTATCCTCCTCAAACTATTCCAAAAATTTAAGAGGAGGGCAGACTTCCAAGCTCATTTTATGAGGTCAGCATTATCCTAATTCCAAAACCAGATAAAGGCACTACAAAGAAAGAAAATTATAAGCCAATATCTCTGATGAACATAGATTCTAAAATCTTCAGCAACCATAGCCAGTTTGGCTCAGTGGTTAGAGTGTCAGTCCACAGACTGAAGGGTTCTGGGCTCGATTCCAGCCAAGGGAACGTACCTTAGTTGCAGGCTCCAACCCCAGCCCTGGTTGAGGTGCTTGCGGGAGGCAACCAATTGATGTGTCTCTCTCACATTGATGTTTCTCTCTCTCCTTTCTACTCTCTGAAAAAGCAATGGAAAAAAATATCCTCTGGTGAGAATTTAAAAAATGTATATATATTAGCAAACTGGATCCAGGAGTACATTAAAAAGATCATACACCACGATCAGGTGGGATTTATTCCTTGGATGCAAGGTTGGCACAATATTTGCAAATCAATAAACATGATACATCACATAAACAAAATGAAGGACAAAAATCACATGATCCTATCAAAAGATGCAGAAAAAAAATTTGATAAAATTCAGCACCTATTTATGAAAAAAAACTCTCAGCAAAATGGGAATAGAGGAGTGACACCTCCACACAGTAAAGGCCACATATGACAAACCCACAGCCAACATCATAGTCAATGGGCAAGAACTAAAAATGTTTCCTTTAAGATCATGAAGTCTCATTAGAAAGAATAAGGTCATGTTCAATTCCCATAAAGGTTGTTCTTTTGACTAAGGTGTTTTTCTTTTAACTGACTTATTTTGGAAAAAGACTTTTAAGTACTCATGTAACTCCAAAATATGTTTCAGCCGACTCGTTCAACAATTTATTCAGTACTTAAAGAATGGAAATTTTAATATGCTGGGCAGAAAAAGGGGGGTGCCTAAAAAATGAATTAAGGAAGTGGTTGATGAGTTTGTGTTAATATTATTGATTACTTAAAATAAAAAAGAGAAGGCTTTGAGTCAGACAAGCACTATATATCTATATATGATGACAGACACGTCTTACAGATAAAGGTATTATGTTATGGGAATTATATTTCCTGAATCATTTTAGAATTCAAAAGCCCTAGGTAGTTTTGCCTCAGGTATCTCTTCACCTAATTTGAAATTCAAATGCATAAAACTTCCGAAGCTAAATATGACAAATTAGACATGGCCCGTGAAGTTACCATTTAATGAGCTATGAACCTAGATTTTCATCTCCCCAGGAATAATTTCTTTATTACTTTTTGTATTTTATTGCAATAAAGCACCATTTGACCTTCAAGTATGATAACTAAGCTTCTAAAAATGTTATAAATTTAGAGTGAAAATAGTTTTCCCTGTGTTCAGGAATATACTTATGATCAGTATAAAAGATTACTTAATATTTAAAGAGAGCAAAATTATACACAGAACCAGCAATATTAGGAAGTATTATTCTTTTTTCTGTCCTTCCCCATTTCCCATCTCAATTTGATTTGTGTCTCATAACCGTTTATCATTTCTCACATTATAAAATAAATGAAATAGGAGCAAAACTAAAATATATCTTTACAACCTACAAATGAGGAACAGCAACCGCTTTCAGGAAAGATTTATTCTACTATGAGCTGTCAATAATGAGATCTTAAACAGTAAAACTTCTGACTCATTTCTTTTGCCACACTCATGCTCTCACCTTTTCTGGGAAGACATCCATACATATTTCAAAATGTTGCCTATGATATAAATAAAGGTTTTAAGTAAAAAATCAGAATATAAAATATACCATCTGAATTGCTGGTGAATTGTTATTTTTAAAAATATTACTGTGTAGCAATCTTTTTAAAATCTTAGAACTTTGAGAACTTGAAGAGATGAAATTCACAGATGAAGCAGAGGAGAGAAGTGCAGCTATAAATTAACCTATAGCCTGAGCATATATACATGGCTTTTAAATAACATTCAGATGTAGGAGTGATAATCAGGATTATCATCATCAAATAATAATAATAACATTGCTACTACTACTACTACTATGAAGAACAACAACAAGAAACCTTGTTGCTAATGTTAGCAGAAATTTGCTAGAGGTCTACCACTACCTATTCTCCCCTTCTTTTTAAAAATTTTTAAAAAATATATCTTTATTGATTTCAGAGAGAGGAAGGGAGGGGGAGAGAAAGAGATAGAAACATCAATGATGAGAGAGTTGTCATTGATCGGCTGCCTCCTGCATGTCCCCGACTGGGGATTGAATCACGATCTCCTGGATCCTAGGTTGATGCTCAACTGCTGAGCCACACCCAGCCAGGCTATTCTTCCCTTCTTTATTTTAACTGGCTGGGGCCCCCAGTTAGAATATTTCTCAGTGTCCCTGCAGCTTCCTGTGACAAAGGAATTAAGTTCTGTCCATAGGAGGGTGAGAAGCGACCCACGGGCATGCTTCCCTGGCCCTTTACCCTTACTGATGCTGGAACCTGTGAGTGCTGGAGCAGCCAGCTTGGCCCCAGATATGGAAGCTATATTTTGTACACAGCAGATGCACTCCACCAGCCCTGGACCACCTACCTCCAGACTGGTTTATGGCAGAGAAATATACTTCTAGCTATTTAAGCCACCTGTAGTTCAAGGCATTTGCCATGGAAGCTTAGTCTATACTCTAAAAGAGTTAATTTCCTGTTGGCTGGGAAGAGGTCCCTTTTGGGGAATGGTATCCTCTCTATATCTCAGTCAGTCCTAAAGGCCAGAATGGAAATTAGAGCTGATTAGACTGTGAGTTCCTGTGAGTAGAGACTATGTTGTATATCTCTGCACCCCCATGCCTAGCACACAGCTGGTCCAAAAATGTTAGTTGATTGGGTATTAATAACCTCAGCAAGACATTGCTAAAATCATTGTTAGAAAATCCTAACATTCCAATGTTCTCCTCTGTTCTCTCCTCTCTTAGTCACTGGTACACATATCATCTTCTTCATTTTACCTTACTTTTCACTTTACATACCTAAGAATAAACTGTACAATTTGTCTTGTTCTAAAATAGATATAAGGCAGCTAACAAAAAAGGGCAGACAGTTGAATAAGATAATAAAGTGGAAAAATCAAAGATGATGACAAATGAGGGTCAGAAAAATGCATCAAGTTGAGATAAGTATGCAACATGAATGAGGTGACATCTTAAGTTTGGTTTTAAAGTTTACAGAAATTGAAGAGTTTGTAACATGAAAGAACACATATTGCTCAGGAGAAAGGCAGCTATTTCAGGTAAAGAGGCTTGAGAAAAGTTTCTCCTGTGGTTTCTCAGAAAGGGGACACTGAGCAACGCAATAAACATCATCTGAAATAATATCTACCCACCTGTGAATTTTGTAGAGCTATTCTTAATAAAATCTATCAATGCAGAAGGAAAAAGTACATAATACCTAATGCAATTGTAAAAACAGTTCTGGAGGTGCAGGAGGTGTAGACTGGCTGGCAATTAAAGAAATAATAGTAATTATACAATTTTGGAAAGGTACACCTGTTATATGTGGTTCATTCATTCCCTCAACTAATACTTGAGTGTCAGGCACTGTGCCTGGCTTTGGGAATATAAAAATGATCCAGTCTCTGCTAGATCAAGGAGTTCAAATACAGTAGGAAATACATGTAGAAGTTAACACATGATAGTGCAATATGGTGAACTAAATTCAATTAGTAAGCATGAGTTGGAATATTGATGAAAATTAAGATGACAGAGGAGGAGAGACTTCAGCTAGATCTTTAAGGATGAGTACAATTTCATGGGTAAGACACAGGAGGAGGTAATGAGGAGGGTATCCCAGGGAAGGGAATTGGCATATACAGCCTACAGAGATAGGGGACAGGATGGCGTATTTGATGAATCAGTGCTTATTACAGCTGAAGTAGAGAGTTTGGTGTTCGGTGAGGGTAGGCAGTGTGGAGAGAGCCTAAATGCAGAGTCTAAGTGAGGCTGGGGAGAGAGGTGGCATCAGATCACAGAGGGCCTTGAAAACCAGGCTAAACTGGGCAAATGAAGGTAGTTATAGGGTTTGAGGTTGCAGTTAAAAAATTAGGTTTGCCCGGCCAGCATGGTTCAGCGGTTGAGCATTGACCTCTGATCCAGGAGATCGCAGTTCGATTCCCGGTCAGGGTACAAGCCCAGCTTGCGGGCTCAATCCCTGGTAGGGGGCATGCAGGAGGCAGCCAATCAATGACTTTCTCATCACTGATGTTTCTCCCTCTCCCTCTCCCTCTCCCTCTCCCTCTCCCTCTCCCTCTCCCTCTCCCTCTCCCTCTCCCTCTCCCTCTCCCTCTCCCTCTCCCTCTCCCTCTCCCTCTCCCTCTCCCTTCCTCTCTTTGAAATCAAAGATATATATATTTTTAAATGAGGTTGTGTTGAAAAACACTATGATAGATATGTGGAAGGCCTGAAATGAAGAAATGCTGTATGTGTGGAAAGAGCAGTGATGACTAGAGAGATATTAAGAAGATAAAATAAATTGGTCTTAGACACATTGGGTACAGACATGGATGAAAGAAAGAGGAAATTAATGTTTATCTAAGTCTCCACTAACCAGACCTGTAATAAAAGGATCCAGATTTGGGGAAAAGTCAAGTTCAGTTTTGAATATATTGAGTTCAAGGCACCTAAATGACATCCAAATGTAAGTGCCTAATAATAATAATAATAATAGCTAATATTTATAGGGTATTTAAGTGCTAGCCAATATCATATGCACATTACTACTGCATTTGATCCTCACAACTTTACTGTGTCCCTCCTGGGCACCGAGTATTGTGCCAGGCTGTTGGAAATGGTATGAGACAACCAAAAGGGTAGGTACTATTATCTTCCCTATTTTACAGTAAAAGAATTGAGATTACACAGCTAGAAAGTTCCAGAACAGAAGTTCGAACTCAAAGGTAGATAGATCCAAACTCCATGCGCTTAACATATTTGCATTACTGACTCTCTGAGAGCAGGGGATGGCGAAGCAGCCGAGGATTTGCAAAAGAGGACCAACTGTTGCACAAGTCCTCAGAGGAGAAGGCAGGGCTGTGGGACACTCACTTCACATTTTTCTCTAAGTGTGCTTTCGTCTTTCTCTTCTAGGTTTGAACTAGAATATCTATATTACAAGCTATTTAAGAAAAGGATGTGAAACTGCCACATACCTCTCATACATCTGGTACAGTGTTCCACATATGTCCTCTGGGGACACAGCACAATATGTGTTAATTAATATTAATGAATTCCAACTCTTAAGAACACGATTGTGAAAACTGTATTAACTATTACATTAAACAACTGAATCTTCAAGTATAAAAATAAGGTCGATTAATAGGTTGCATGAAGTAACATTTCATAAGCCAAAATAAAATCGTAATTTAATGTGTTTAACCACAGCTTTGCTGCCCTTCCCCAAGTAATTATATAGATCCAAACTTAGGCTTTGTCCTTCAAAATATGGGGGAATCCCACAGATTATACAGCAGTTTGTGTAGAAAGCATACTTCTATGGGCATCCAAAAGAACTCAATGTCAAATTTTTCTCAGGCATAAATCTTGATGTTTTGACTTTGGACTAGATAAAACTGTCAAGTGGAAATGTATATAGCTCTGAAGACTGAAAAGAAAGCTGTCTAAATATATGTTCAATCACCTTGGGGAAAACAGTACCAGTCCAAAACCCTGTTCTTTAGAAAATTAAAAAAAGTAGTCAGACCCACCTAAAGCCAGTAGCAAGACATTTTACTGTGGCCCTGGGGAGTTGCCTCTTTGTCATTCCCCTTAATCTTGTCTGTTGTAAGGATCACTTAGGGACACTTTTTGCCAGTCACTGCCCTAGGAGGGCTTCAGTTCCTTCCTCTGTTGGGTAGTCAGTGAGACCCTGTAGCAAGATAGGGGGTTCCTGGAAGGTTTTACCTGAGCCTCCTAATTCAGCTCCTTTTGTTTGTAAATTACAAAGTGCAGGGATGTCAGGAGCAGTAGTGTAACTGCTAAACTGGAATGTAAGCTACAAAACAGCCATAGGGAAAACAGATGACTCTGACTAGAAAAAGTTTTAACATTGGACAAATTCAACTGAAACATACCATTCATTATTTTCCACTTTTAACCATTAAAGTAGATATGGTAAAACCCAATTCTGACTATTAGTCAATCCTGACATGTTTAGCCTGAATTAATTTAAAAATTGCATTTTAATGTATTGGAAAGACATATAGTCAGATTAACTACTGAGTAACCAAAGATAACCCAGGGAAGATTTTGGTGGATCAGATCTAAAATTCATATATTTGGGTATAAAAGCTATTTTCCACCCAGTTTTACTCAGGTATAATTAACAAATAAAAATTGTATATATTAAGTATATAACATTGTAAAATAATCACCACTACCAGGCTAATTAACATATCAATCACCTCACATTAATAGATATTCTTAAAGTGCTGAAAAATATTGAGGTAGGCTAAACACCTCACTCACTTTATGGAATTGCTTACTGAACTTTTTATCTCCATCCATCTCACAATTTAAATAAAATTTCACCAATTCTTATTACAAAAAGATTAAAAAATTCCAAAGACTTTGGGATCCGAATGACAGAAATATGCTCCCTGCCACCGTGATCTGATGGCCCTTAGAGAACATAGCCACACTTTCTACCACTCACTGTTCTGAGGGTGATGAACAGCAGAAAAACCGCTGAGCCTGGCGGAAAGCAGCCAAGGTTTTCTGCTCCGGCTGTAAGCCTGACCCCTTTCCTCCTGACATAAAACATTTGCCTTTGGTTATATCCACTTCCATCATCCCAACAACAGAGGATTCCAGCATGGTTTATAAATGGCATGCACTCTTTTGGGGCACTACAGGGCACGACTGCTGCCGGCTGTTAAGCCTGCCATCTGGCCTTGCTAAATAATCAATGTTTGTGTTGTATGCCAAGAAGCTCGCAGGCCAGTGAGTAGATATGTGCACCATTGTTCTCCCTGCCCTGTCTCCATCTTGATTCATGCACTGCTGGACCAGCAGCAGCCATGCTGATACACTCACATCAGCTTTACACTTGTGACTTTGGTTTTACAAGGGCTCCAAAAAGTGTGCATTCTCTCCTAGTTGTTCCAGGAATTAAGGCAGCAGTGATGATCTTGTTTATTGAGGTCGTGGTTTCTGAGAGTTTTAATGTTTAAATTTTTTAATTTAACAAACTACTTGGTATAATGAAACCAACACTGGGCTGTGAGTCCAGACATTTGGTTTCTAGTCTGGCCACTTATGAGTAGTGTATATTTTGTCAAGTTAACTTTATTGGCTTCGTCACTAATCTACAGAAAAGAACTCTATGGTTCTAAGATCAGAGCATAAATTCAAATATTCCTCATCCTCAGGCTTTACAGGGTGGGGCAAAAGTAAGTTTGCAGTTTTGAGTACACAAAACAGTTTATTCTTGTATTTTTATTAATTATTGTTATTCTCAATACATACAACTGTAAACCTACTTTTGCCCACCCCGTATATACCACACTCATATTAACATTTTCAACAGGACTCCTTTTATGTGGTCCTGAGAAATAGGGATTGAGTCTATAGCTCTCTAGATTGTTCAATAATAATTCCTGCAAAAGACTGATTTCCTCTAGTTCCGTTCAGATTTTCATTCTATTCTGAAATTGCCTCTATCTTTGCTTTGATCACCTCTAACAACAGTTCACAAAACACTACCATATTTCCCTTTAAAATCACTTAGTGACATTCTGGAAGATCCCACAGATAGTCACATGGCTAACTCCCTTACCTCCTTCTTGGCCTTTGCCCTGATGTCACCTCCATGAGGTCTGCCTGACTTACCTGCCACCTTATTAAATTGCAATCTGCCTCTGCCCCCTCCACCCAACCATGCAGTCTTCCCCTATTTAATTTTGTTTTTTCCTACAGCATTTGCCACCTTCCAATATGGTATCACATTTAATCATTTTACTATATCTCATATTTATTGCCTTCTTTCTACTGGAATGTAGGCTCCAGTAGAGCAGGAATCTCCACTCTGTTCACTCATGTATCCGCAGATCTACCCTAGAGTAGTGCCTGGCTCACACCAGGCATTCACTAGTTCTTGTAAAGTACTGAATGTTAAATAAATTCACTTCTTTATTTTCTTCTGCTGGTGAATAAACCTAACCACCTTCCACTTTCAAAACAGTTAGGAGTATACAACCTAGCACCTCCCCACCCACCCCAGGCCGCAGAGGAGAATACCCTGGTTCCTCCTCGATACTTCGATGTCAGCAGAACTCAGTTGGAGATGTGTTTACAGTTGCTTTGGACCTCAGGATTCAAGGTGAAGACCTACAATCCCTGAAGCTGGTTTATATCCCAGGAGCACTGAGGGGATTCATTAGTATTCAGATAGTGAGCAATTTTCAGATTTCTTAACTTGATGTTTTATACATTTTTCAACCTGAAGTCAGTGTTAAGAACTTTGCTTTGGTAATAGCCACACTGTCTCACAGTGTTCCATGGCAAAGTTCAGGTTAAAGAGATTTTCTTATAGAAAGGACAGTGATTCTTTAATAGTAAAATGTTTAAAGTGAATATTCAGCCAACATTATGCCAAGCATTGTTGGATATTAAGAAAAACAAAAAATTAAGTCATGCTTCCTGTCTTCAAGAAGCTTCCAGTTGGGGGACATCAGTAATTAAACAAGTACTTATTTGTTTCAACAGATATCAATGATGTTAAGAGAGTAAGGCAAGTCTTCACACAGGAGGAGACAGGGGAACTGTAACTGAGAATATTCCTTCAGTGATTTGTTCCACTTGCCTCAGCAGAGTTGTCCTTTCTCCTTCTCAGGTATAATCCTATATTTGTTATTTTGGGGGAAACTTCTGTTAAATATAACACAAATGATATAAGTTCACTGTAAAAAATTAGAAAATACAGATAAGTTTAAAAAATATAATTAAACAATCACAATATCACCAAA
This sequence comes from Miniopterus natalensis, assembly GCF_054644295.1. Classification (NCBI taxonomy): domain Eukaryota; kingdom Metazoa; phylum Chordata; class Mammalia; order Chiroptera; family Miniopteridae; genus Miniopterus; species Miniopterus natalensis. Next base: position 45,804,793 of record NC_142090.1, on the reverse strand, counting down.
CTGACCTACTTAGGTTTTTTTATTTTATACTCTCTAACCTTGATTAAAACTTGACTCCAGGGAAATCCTTTCTCTTTATCATTTACTGAGACTGTACTTTATGCTAGTGACTTGAGAGTAAGGTCACACGGAACCTGGAGCCAGACCTACTTTCTCTATGATTCCAAAGTCTTCGTAAACCCTAAATCCAAAAGTAAATGGCTGCCCACTAGCATTTTCTTCTTGGCCTCAAGGACAGAAAACAGCCCCTGGCATCCAGGAGCAGGCCTGGCACTCACAGATGGGCCTCACTGTTCTTCTGTTGAACATAAATGATTTCACAGAACATCAACTTCAGACAAAGCCACTCTGGGATTATGATGGGTCAAGACAGGACCCCTTGGTAATCATGTCTGAACACAGGTACAACTAGAACATTGCCCAGCTCACAAAAGGCCAGGTGTCCCCCTCTCCTGGCTAATAGGAGTAGCTGTTTTTTCTTCACCAATTAGAGCTTTAGCCTCACTGTAGTCTGTCCTACCTCTAGATAAGAGTTATTGAGGTCCTAACCATAGTATTACCCCCTTTCCTGACAGCATCCAATCCAGAGTAAAGCCCTACTTCCTTAAACTGTAGTCAAAATCATGATATATAGATCTAAATCTCATAATTCCTCTTGTAATATCCTCTTATTCAGATGCCCCATGGTTTTCCATGGAGATCAGGCTCTAAACCCAATCTGTCAACTCCAGGTGTGCTCCCAGTGGTATTTGGCTACAAGGCATTGGATGCCTATATATACATTCTGATATTTTTTCTTTATTTTAATCCTCACCCAAGAATATTTTTTCCATTGCTTTTCAGAGAAGAGTAGAAGGGAGGGGAAGAGAGAGAGGGAGAGAGGGAGAGGGAGAGAGAGAGAGAGAGAGAGAGAGAACAGTGATGTGAGAGAGACACATCGATATTAGAGGGCCTCCCAGGGCTGAGGATCGATTCTGCAACCAAAGTGCATGCCTGTGAATGGAATTGAACCCGGGACCCTTCAGTCTTCAGGCCGATGTTCTAACAACTGAGCCAAATTGGCTAGGGCAATACATTCTGATCTTGAGAGAGGTTGGGGTGAAGAGAGAATGAGAGAGAGAGTGCTCAAGCCTATTCTTCCTTTGAGCCTGCTTCCCCCTCTGGTTGTCTTCTCTTTCCCCTTCTCTTTAATTCTAGATTTTTTTCAAAGCTTCAACTTTAAACACTGCCTCACTTTTACTTCTCAACTCACAATAATCTCCCTTTCCTTGACTGACTCCAAAGCCTGGGCAAGAATTTTCCATGCTACGACGCAGCCTCAGGTGGTTTGGCCTCTCCTGAAACCATCCTAATTTATAGTCAAAGTGCCAATAACCTTCTAACTGCAAAATCCTAAAGCCTCTGCCTTCTCTCAGAAGCCCCTGTCCCTGCTGAGCGCCTCTACCATGCTGAAATGTCTTCCTGAGTTCACCCCACCTCTGAAGCTTGCCCCTTCTCTCTGCTCTCACCCAAAGCCTACACTCCACTCAGCCCCTTCCTCCCTTCTTTGGAGGATTTCCTGGATGAGCACATTCCCTCTTCAGCAGATTACAGACTATCTAAGACATCACCAGAGTGTTTTCTGATCTTTTCACTTTTTCAGTATGTTTGGCCAATAATACACTCTTATAATAACAGCTGTCCTCCAGCTCCACAAAGTAAAATTTGCTTTGTTTAAATTGCTTAATTTGATTAAAATCAACAAACCTACTAAGTATGTTGTAATTGAAAGGCATTGTGTGTGGTATATAGAGATTGTCATTTTTTCCTCTAAGAAAACATATTAGACATTCCTCATCTAATGCAAAGTAAATTATTATTAAATTTATATTATTTTATTTGAGGTAATAATGTGTTAATTAAAAGTAGACAGGGCGCAAATAAATATATGGTTTATAGCACCAATTATTTCCTTTGTTATTCCTGACAGCAGGAAGCCGTCGCTCTTGCTAGTATTCTTTCCACCTATCTTGGATGGATTGATATAATTTCAGTTGAGTAGGTGCTATTGAAAAGCTCAGTGTTTTCCTTTGGTCTTGGACTGAAGAGCATTTTTAATAATATCTACATCTACCATCAGGTAACTCATGTTCTTGTGTAACACTACTATATGAGGCCTTTTCTCTCTCACTGATTGAGGATTTTTCCCCAGTGGTTTTACTTGACTTTTTCTTTTCATTTTAAATAAACCCAATTCCAGCAATTCATTTACAATGTAAAAGATCTAAAATCCCAGGCTTAAAAAAAATCAGTTTTTAGGTAATGGTAAATGTTAATAAATTTAGGCATGTTTGCCTGGTACTGTGCAGTTTTCAGGATATTATGTTCACTGCTATGTGGTGTTCTATAATGTGAACATTTTATAGTCTGAAAAAAATTTACACTATATTTCTTGAGGCTACTATAAAGGCCATCGCATTTTTCATTCTCAAAAGTCACAGAATAAAAATCTGTTTAAGAGCAATTTGAAACAAAAATTAGAATGGGGTTTTCTCATTGAAGAGTTATGTATGTAAATTAGCACCAGTGTGCCAGTAATAACCATCAAGTACCACATTACTTAGATAAAGCCATATTGATGATGTATATATTACTACAAATAAATGGTATTTTTTAGGCCTTTCAAAAACCAATATAATTTTTCCTCATTCTTTCCTATGTCCATTAGATTCTCTTTAGCAGAAAGACAGTAGAAATTTCCTTTAAATTCAATAATGTAATTCCTAAGCTAATAAATTTCCTCAAAATATAACTCTGTGAGCAGAAAATCATAACATGTCTATGATGATGATGAAAAGGGCAGGACATTTACAAAAGTTGGCTTCAAATGTATCCATTGCAAAGATCCTTAAATAAAGAAATAGGTGTATGGCTGAGAAATATTTGTATTTAATCTATCAACACTTTTTAGGTGGTTGTCATATGCCAGGCACTATGCCAGGTTATGGGGAATCAAAAAGCACAGAGGCATAGTTTGTGCACTTGAGAAGCTCAGTCTCTCAGAGGTGGCATCCATTACTTTTCAGAAGAAAATTCCTGTGAAGTGGGAAATGCACAAAGTGAGGTGGAAGCTCAAGAGGTAGAGGGATCAAATTTGTGTGAAGGCATGTATCCTGGCTTTCACCTTTTCAGTGTGCGTGTGTGTGTGTGTGTGTGTGTGTGCGTGTGTGTGTATACATGCATATATGTGCCCCTGTCAGAGTTTGGTATGGATGAGAGCTTGGATGTGCATGAGGCAGTCACAAAGCAGAAGTCCCTTAATGTGACTATTTCATCTACACTTAACCTATCTAAAATGATACAGTATCTATTCACAAGTCTAAAATTGATAGTATAACAACTGGAAAAAAGCATACAGATAACATAACATGATCAAATATTAAAAGCAATAAAAGACATTTTCAACAAAGTCGATAATAAATTTAAGTGGTAAATTAAGTGGATGTGTTTTTGTAGCATTAAGTGTTTTGGCAGAATTCTAAAATTACCAAGATCTATATTTCCAGTACAACTATATGTAATTCATTAGAAAAAAATTGTGAAAAGATAAATTTTTATCTTTTTTTTGTTAACAGTATTTTCAGAAGCCTACAGATCTTTATCAATAGTTACTAAATAATTATTAGGGGTATGAAGAAGTCAGTAATTCTAAATCATCATGATCAAGTAATATCAATGAAATGCTTACTCGCACATAGAACATAGGACCTACCATAAATAATTTTGACTGAACCAACATGGAGAATTCAAAGATGAGTCTTACCTCCTTGTTCACACAACTGCTGGGCTAAAGCATCTTTGAAAATAATCTGGCCTCTGTGTGTTGCTGTAGCCCTGGAAATGAATAGCAAAGGTTAATCCAAATCTTATAATAAGTTTGGTGATAACTTATGTACTTTTTTTTTTAAAAAACCTCACTTTAAAACATTATTGCGTGGACATGATTTTTTAAACATGAGTGCATCTGAACAGTGAAAAAATTAACAATAGAGGCAAAGCTTAACCCAAGGCACCTGGGTTATGAATTATCTCTGGTTTACTTTGTAAAGATATTGTAAAATTTATGGGCTTATTTTGCAAACCACAGATGTGAGCAAATCCTGGATAGAAGAAAAAGCATAGAAAGAATGTTTGTTGAATTTTCTTTTTCAGGAGGCCTTGATATAAAATGTTTTGTGGAGCAGTAATGATATTAACACTGGAGAAAGATGCTCTCAATGTACTTTTTTTGCTGAAATCAATAGTCACCATAACACATAGAGAGGTGAGATGAGAATTACATTTAAAAGTTATGTTTTTTAAAAGAGGGCTATTCGAAGCTTTCATAATTATAAAATCTGTCATAATAAAATATAGCTTTACTGGGTCTAATTCACCATTTGAAGGAGATATGTATCTTTTACCTCCTCTAATCAGAGTTGTGCACATGGATTGGTGAAAAAAAAATAACATCCTTGCAGCAGATGTGTTATTCAATGGCTATAATAGGAACTGTCTTAACAAAGGAAGAATTATTTATGCTTTATATTTGAAGTGTTTTTACTTAAAAGGGATTTTTCTGGCACAAAATGTATTATTTAAACAAATTTAAAACAGAAAATCATGTCGCTTTAAGAAACCTGATTTTAGAAAATAAGCTACACAAAATCTTTTTAACAACTAAAAAATATTAACATTAAATCTCAACCTTAGTTCTAGATGAAACTATCTTAGGGTAAAAATAATTTGATTCAACCATCATTTACTGAAGATGGGTCATGTGCAAGTGCTGTGCTTGGTCACCAGAGGGCAAAGTTTGGCCTCTCCATTTCCCTCCATATGTGCACCACTCAGTCAACATCTTGTCCTTTGAGGGACCCAATGGGACATGGCTTCCAACATTCCCCACTCTGGTCTCCATGTGGATGTACCTTCCTCCTCTATGCTGTAGAGTTTTCTGATATCTATCCCTCAGTTAGTTACTACTGTCACTAGTATCAGTCCTCCAGGACCCAACTCTAGAAATAATCTGATAAACTAAACCATGTTGAAGTGTTAATGGGTGATGTTGCTCCAAGCTAACATATTTCAGCAATGCAACTGAAAATATTATACTTTAGTACACACACACACACAATAGTACAACAGTGAGAGTTTTGAATGTTGGAAGGGAGATGTAATTGGAGAGAAAAGTCACTGAGCAGCCTTCAACTTATAGTATATGTGAAGTATATAAGGGTAATCAACTCTTGTTGGTTATATTAATCCTTGTTTTTAAATAATAATCATTATCAAAATTACAGATAAACAGATGCTACCAATCCCTGTCTATATTCATATATGTTTATAGGTTTTCCTTTGCTCTTAGCAAGCTGAAAATAAGGACCAAATACAAGGCCAATCTAAGCTATAAACATGGTCTATAGACTCACTAATCAATTATAGGTTTATATCCACAGGCAACATGTTAACTTGATTTACCCTACATTTCATTGTTCAAATATCAATCAAGTCAAGAGCTTCTGAGCTCACATACGCTTCTAGTAGTAGCATAGCAATCAGAAATGAGGAATTTTATTTATTTTTATTTTTTTAAATATATCTTTATTGATTTCAGAGAGAAGAAAGGAGAGAGAGAGAGAGAGAGAGAGAGAGAGAGAGAGAAACATCAATGATGAAAGAGTCATTGATCGGCTGCCTCCTGCATGCCCCCGACTGGGGATCGAGCCCACAACCTGGGCATGTGCCCTGACTGCCTGGATCCCAGGTCGACACTCAACCGCTGAGCCACGCCCGGCCAGGCAGGGATGCAGCATTTTAATTTGACATTTTCTTTGGAAGGCACATATTTTCTGAAACTACTAACCACTAAGAAAAGTCCTCTAATGTATAGTGTTTAAATAATTGTTCCTTTTAGTTGTCTTCTGATTGTATGTATATAATATTCTTATGGTAATATTTCTCATTGATTCATAAACTCAGTTGTCATGGTGCCAGTCTATGCTCCCCATGAACACAATGGGGCCAGAGTATCTAGATAAAATTCATGAAACAGAGGTTTTGCCTTTTCTGTGGGTATCAGAGATACTCAAAAATCCTGGTCACTACACAGAGCCTTGTGAACAGCCCACTTTCTTGCTTTCCCTGTTCCTCAAGTTCCTGATTTAGGATTTGTTGCTTTCATTTGTTCTTCTGCTACTTTGGTTCAACAAATAAATTTCTGAAGAACTAGAGAGTAATTGAAACTAAGGAAATTTCTATCATGTGGTCAAAATTTCTTTAGCAGTGGCTCTCATTCTTCAAGCAAATATGGAATTCCAGTATATGAAACAGAGGAGTCTCAGCTTTTGAAGTTGTTGGGTTCCCTTTCCTCATCCAGCATGCTCCCCACCACCCATTCCCCAAAACTCCCTGGTGCACTTCTCTGGAACTCTTAGGGTTTTTGAGAGGCAGAGTTTGAAAACCACTGAGTTAGTCTAACTCTTACAGCATATGAATCAGGACATTGAGGCCCAGCGAGGACCTGCTGACTGTCACACAGACTGTGAATGGCAGATAGAACCTGGCTCCAGGTTTTGATTCCAAGCCTGAGATTCTTTCCTCTGCATTAGTTGTTTTCAGAATGCGTTCTATAGTGGTACCCTGAAATCTCCAAGCGAGTCAGGGGGAGGGGCAGCAGGGGTGCTCCAGGCTTCATCAATTCAACCAGAGTACCGGGCCTTTACATGTTCTAATTATTTAAATGTTGTTTGAAGAAAGGGCTCAGCCATTAGAAACTGACTTATGGAGCACGTGTTCAATGTCATTATCTGAAGTCCTCTGGATGGGAAAAGGAGTAATAATAATGACTGGTATATGTATATATATAAACCATGTACCATATATATGGTTATTAGTATTGTAACACTTCTTTATGAATTGAAATTTACCCCCTGCTAGGCACTGTTGTAAGGTCTCCACATATATTAACTCAATCCTGACAACAACTCTAAAACTTAGATACCATTATCCCCATTTTCCTGAGACACAGGAATATTGTGTGATTTACCTAATGTCATAAAACTGGTGGTAAAGTCAGGATTTAAACCCACACAGACAAGTGTAGAATCTTTGTGTTTAATCATTACCTTAAATTGTCATTGATCTGATTCAAAAATTTAATGGTAGCTTTTCATCTCTTTCCAGAGGGAGAGCCTGGTTTATGGACCTGATATTCAAAGTCATTCCTCTTCTGGTTTGTACTCCCTACTCCAACCCTTTAGTCCATAGCTAAGCATTTTTATTTAACTTCCTTTTGGGCAAACCACTTTCCTGTTTCCAGTTGGAACCTTGGCCACTTGGCCAGCAACTCCATGGTGTTTGTCTTTAGAAATACCATTTCTCTTGATCCCTTCTCCCACGGTGCTCAATGAATCCCTCAACTTCTAATCAGCTCACTGCAGTCCACTTTCAGCTCTGTGTCACATTTCCTCCAACAGCCTCCATGACTCCTCACATCTCTCCTGTTGTCTACTAAATATAAGGGCACTGAATGCCAATGTCAGCCACACTACTGCCCAAACCCCATAGGGATACAAAGGTCACATACGCATATTGGAAGATAATCATCATGTGCATTATTTTCTTTACCAACCTTTTCAATCCTCAGATAATGTTAATATAAAAATATTCAACTCTATAGGAGGTATATCGTTAGCAATTTTTAAGGGCCTATAAATATAAATATATTAAACATAAAAATAAAATATATTTAAATAAGTATGTAATTTAAATACAAATATATGGATATACATTTAAATATAAATATTAAAATATATTTATATATATTCAAAAATTGCTAAAAATACAGTAACTTAGAGATGAAAGACTCTAGAGGTCATTTCCTTCAATATTTAACCCACATATATTTTTCTTTTCTTATAAAGCTGTACAGTTATGGTATATAGTGACAGGCCTTATTTATTTTCAGACATGTTTAATTTAGAGCTCTCTTTGTGGGGGGAGGTCTATCAAGTTTATGGTGCTAATAACTTGCACCGAATTTTCCATAATTAGCAGTAATTTTTCAGAAGCATTTAAAAAATATCCTCATTGTTCACTATTCTGGGGAGTAGACCTAATTTCTTAAATGAGCTTCTAATAAGTATCTATCATCTTCTTGGGGGATGCATAGATTTCTATAGCAAATTTGCCAACAAGAATCCCTATAAAATAAGTAATTTTAAAATCCCTTTGGGCTATTGTAACCTATCATTTGAAAAGCTCTAAAGATTCTACCAAATGAAGAAAATTAATCATGATCACCATATTCAGAGCTTGAAATAGTCTTTGTTGTTATGAATTTTTAAGAATATGTCATATTCTAATTTTTACTGAACTCCTGGAGCTACTGTCTGCCCAAGCCATTTAAGAATTGAGTGTGTATTGTAGTGAGACACAGTGCTGAGCTCTCAGCCTCTGGAGTCAGAAATACCAACACCTGAACATAGTGAGCTGCCACTTAGGAGCTATCTGACTTTGCACAACTTCTTTAATCACCGTAAGCTTCAGATTCCCTATATAAAGTTAGGAATAATAATTATTATTATTTAAATATATGAATATTCACTCTTCAGATACAGTCTACCTAAATAGATTTCAAGCTTCTGGAATAGTAAGAATATATAGTTAAAAATAAGTTATCCGACATAAGGCACCTGCCATAATGACTTGAACATATGAGGAAATCAGACATATATATTTGGGTTCACAATTTGCTTCAAATGTGCAATATTGCCATTCAGTTTCCAAAAAAGTAATAAAAAGGGGTTTTGATATAGTTGTTGCAATGCCTACCCAAGTATACTGTTTCTTTATTTCATGAAATGCTCACAGATTTACATGAAGAATCATTTTTAAATCTAGGGCAATGTGCTTAACCTGCAGTGTTGTTACTTTTCTGGCCTTTCTCGCCTGCTTTACCAGTGAGGTCTGGTCTGTTACTGTGCTTGTCCATTCACATTTGGAAGAGGATTCATTAATCAGCAATCTGATGTTAATCTAGTGTAATATCAGCATGCCTGCACCAAGAGACTCTCCAGGAAATGTTACTAAATGGGAAGAGAGAGAGGTGGCCTGAGTTTGGTAAATTTGATCTTCAAAGGAATTAATTCACTTGCAAAGATTCTTGCCCCCTTTTTCATCTGCAAATTACTGTACTTTCTAATTAGGTTGGGGATACAGCTTGCCCCTTACTAAGAAAAAAAATACTCAATTCTTTAAAACATATGAAAAGCAGCAATAAATAACTTCAGGGAGGAATTATTTTTATATTAAACTCAATTTAAACTATGCCAAGGCCACTGCAAAGTAAGATTGTATATGTTACTTTTGCTTTTCCAAGCTTTCCTGCTCTCATTTTTATAATTACATCTTTAATTCCCAAGCCATAGCATTTTTTCCTCTGTCACATGTATATTTTATCTCCTCAAAACAACAAATTTCAGCATTAATAATCATTATCCAGTAATCACAAACTCTACATGCTCTTAAAGATCGCCAAACACCCCAGCCAGTGTGGCTCAGTGGATTGAGGGTCACCCCATGCACCAAGAGGTCACTTGTTGGATTCCCAGTCAGAGTACATGCCCCGGTTTCAGGCTTAGTTCCCAGCCAATCAATGATACTCTCTAGTTGATGATTCTCTCTGTCTCTCTCTCCCCCCCTTCTTCTCTCTCTCTTAAAAAAAAAAAAAAAAAAAAAAAATCAATAAAAACATTTTTTTAAAAAGATTGCCAAATAGATGACTTAATCCTGTTTTCCAATCAAGGAATAATTTTCATTTATAAGACAAAAAACATAAATAATATCATTTAAATAGGGCCCCCAAATTAATGGTTATTAGTAACTTAGCTTCCTCCCAAGTGATTCAGCCATGCTAACTACTAAAACTGAGATGCTAGGTTTGGTTTTCAATCAAAATAAAACAAATTAATCCTATGACTTTGGGAACTTAACCTCCCTGGTTAATTTCCCTATTTGTTTAAAAAAAAAAAAAAAAAAAAAAAAGAGTGACAGATAATCTCCAAAGTCAATTTAAGGTCTAAAACTCTATGATGCCATGATTCAGTTAAGTGAACACATATAAGCATGTGCACACACATGCATAGAGACATGCTGGATGCAGTCTGCATCACTAGGAATGCTTCCCAAGATAGTGTGGTACATGTGCACTGGTAGCACGAGTGTGCTAGCACAAGCTTGCACCAGCTCATGAGAGCTTTCAGCTGTTACATTTTTATTTTAATATGTAATTTAATATGTGGGTATATATAAATGGGTTTTACATATAGATAATATATAACTCTAGTAGAGCCTAGTAGAGCTATATCCTCTAACTCATGCAAAAATACAAACTTTATCCAAGTCTTTCAAGTCAAAGAAGTATCATAAACTTATTAGTCAGCAAATTCTTTCAATTTTATCTTATTAACTCTCAAATTTACCCTTCTTCTTCTTTACAGCCACTGTTTTAATTCAGAGCTTAATCATTTATCATCTGAAAAACTGCAACAGTCTTGATGGGAATGCCCCTCTACATTCACTCCGCTATAACAATCTAACTTCCACATCACAATGATTTTCTTCCTAAAACTGCTGGAGAGCCTTCCGTGGCTCTCCATCACTTAAAGGATTCTGCCAAATTAATTAGAATTGCCTAATAAGTTCTTCAGGATCTGGTCCCTACTTCCATGTCCAGGCTCATCTCCCACTATACCTTGCAACTGAGCCATAGGAGAGTCCTCACAGGTTCCAGGATGCATGGTTTCTTTCATGTCCCCAAGATTTTCTATTCCCTGTCCCCTGTGCACATAAATCTCTTGCCAAAATTATTTTATTCACTCTGTAAAATTTATCCAAGAATCTCTTCACCATATAATGCCTTCTTAGATCTCCCTGATAATGTTAGTTTAGACACCTTCTCAGGGACAGCACAGCCTATTTCCATAGCTCTAATAGAGGAACTTCCTAACTTATAGTGGCTCAAATTGTAGCCCCAGGCATTCCTTTTTGCAGTCATGCCTATCATAAATGCAGACACAGCTAGTAACAAACTCATATTCATTACTGCCTAACGACCTTAACCAACACAAAACCAATGCTGGTGCCTTCCAAATTCTGCAAGGTTAAGCCCCTGCGATCCATAGTAAAAAGGTTAGTACTATGGGCAACTTATCAGGTTTCAAAGAAATTAATTGCTTGAGTGTATGATAAGATGCCGTAAATCCATATTTCTCTGAGTCTGGCAAAAATTTTGTTGAAGGTATTGTCTGTCTTTGAAATTTTAACAATAAGCTCAGTTGAGACATTAAGTAAGGATCTTTCAGCATAAACAAGGGGTGCTTCTATCTCTTCAAGGGAAGAATTAGTTGGCCTATAGTTTCCAGGATGAATTACAAGCACTGATTTGGAAGCATGAAATACTTTTTCCAGAAAGTCTAGCAGAAGCCACTGAAAACAAAAATTACTGTTTATAACAGAGGTTTAACCTACATTAAAAAGTGAGCAAGGCATCACTGAAGAAAGATCTTCCTTACTCAACATTTACCACAGAAAACTTTAGAGGCATTCTGCATATTGGATCAGTACCAGGAATTTTCAAAGAGGTAACTCTAACTTTGAATGTAGTTTGAAGGTCCTTGGGCTAAATAAATAAATAATAAAAATGAATAAATCAAAGGAAAGCAAAACAAAGCAAACAAAAAGGAAAAAAATGGAAGTCTGGCCTTACTACAAGAAAAAAAAGCCATTTTCTAGACAATTATCATTAGTTTCAGTCCATGCAGGAAAATTTCTCCCCCCAAAATATTTATAATACACATTTTATACCTTTTGTTTCTGTACCATAGTAGTTTTGAAGATATACATTGTGTTTTATTTCAAAAATCAATTTTGATGCTTTTAGTGTGTGAAAAGAGATTTCAGGATTGATAACAACTGACAACTTATGAGTTTGAATTGAGATGATGTTCTGACTGGTCATTTCAGAAAATATTGGCACACATTGAATGAGAATTTAAAAACATATCCCATAGGATGTATGATAAAAAGTCACTCCTTCCCCTCAAAAAAAGACAAAAAAGACTGTAAAATCTAAAATGTTTTATGATATTCACAAAGCTGATGAAGGTTCTATTAAGAGAGAGGATTTCTAAGTAGTTAACTAGTCATAACAAATTAGAACAATATTGGGGCAAGCACATACAAGTGTTACCTCGGGGGAAGCAAGTTATAAAGCAAGCCTCTCGTAAAATACAATACTAAATATTTTCTGATATAAAAATAATTCATATATATTATAAAAATTTTAAAATAAAGTATTAATGCAAAAATAATTTCATACTCAGGAAAAGTCACTACTGACATTTTAGTAAACTACATACTCATAGTTTTAAACATTTATTCATGAATATAAAGTTTTGAAGAATTTGCTTGCTTAAAAATAGGAAGGTTTCATTCCTTGATATTTAATATTTATTATAAATAGTTCCTATATCATTAGCTATTTTTAGAACAAGATTTAAAAAAAATTTCCATCCCTCTGTCTCCTCCGCTTTGGCAACCATCAGCTCGTGCCATATATCTAGGGGTCTGTTTCATTTTTCTTTTCTTTTTTTCTGAATATTTTTTAAGTTTATCTTTATTGTTGAAAGTATTACAGCTGTCCCCTTTTTCCCCCATTAACCCCCTCCACACTGCACTGACCCCCTTCCCAGGCCTTCACCACACCATAGTCTGTGTCCATAGGTTATGCACATATGCATATAAGTTCTTTAGTTAATCTGTCCTCCGCCACCCCTAACCGCCATCCCACTGTCCTCCTGTTAATATTTTGTTTTTCATTTGCATTGTTTTAGGTTCCACATCCAAGTGAAATCATATGGTATTTGTCTTTCTCTGTCTGACTTATTTCATTTAGCATAATGCTCTAAAGGTCTATCCATATTGTCACAAAGGGGAAGATTTCTTTTTTTTATTGCTAATACTACATTATATATATAAATCACACATCTTCTTTATCCATTCATCTATTGATGAACATCTAGGTTGTTTCCATATCTTGGCTATCAGTAGTAATTCTGCAATGAACCATAGGAGCACATATATCTTTTTGAATTAGTGTTTTTTTTTCTTCAGATAAATATCCAGAAATGGAATTGCTGTGTATTATAGAAGCTTTATTTTTATATTTTTGAGGAACCTTCATACTGTCTTCCAAAATTACTACCCTAATTTACAATCCCACCAATAGTGTACAAGGGTTCCCTTTTTTCCACATCCTCATCAACACTTGCTATTTGTGGATTTTTTGATGATAGCAATTCCAACAGGTGTGAAGTAATATCTTATTGTGATTGTAATTTGCATTTCCCTGATGATTAGTGATGTTGGGCATCTTTTCATGTCTATTGGTCATCTGTATGTCTTCTTTGGAGAAATGTCTGTTAAGGTCCTCTGCTTATTTTTTATTCAGATTGTTTGAGGTTTTCTTGGTATTAAGTTATGTGACTTCCTTATATACTCTGGACACTAACTCTTTATGAGATGTGTCATTTAGGAATAGTTTCCCCCATTCAGTAGTTGTCTTTTTGTTTTGTTGATGTTTTCCTTTGCTGTGCAAAAACTTTTTAGTTTGATGTAGTCCTATTTGTTCATTTTCTCTCTTGCCCAAGGAGACATATGCAAAACAATACTGGTAAGAACAATGTCAAAGAGTTTACTACCTATCTTTTCTACTAGGAGTTTTATGGTTTCAAGTCTTACATTTAAATCTTTATTTCATTTTGAGTTTATTTTTTTATATGGTGTAAGAAAAGTGATCCAATTTTGTTTTTGTTTTTGCATGTATTTATCCAGTGTTCCTAACACAACTTATTGAAGAGATAGTCTTTATTCCATTGTATATCCTTGCCCCTTTTGTGGTAGATTAATTGACCATATAAATGAGCATTTATTTCTGTCCTATCCTATCCTATCCTATCCTATCCTATCCTATCCTATCCTATCCTATCCTATCCTATCCTATCCTATCCTTTATTTCTATTTCCATTCCATTCCATTCCATTGATCTACATACTTGTTTTTATCCCAGTATCATACTGTTTTGATTATTGTAGATTTATAGTATACTTTGATATCAGAGAGCATGATACCTCCTACTTTGTTTTTTCTCAAAATTTCTTTGGCTATTCAGAGTCTTTTTGGTTCCATATAAATTTTATGATTAGTTGTTATAATTCTGAGAGGAATTTAATTGGTATTTTAATAAAGATTGCATTAAATCTTTATACTGCTTTATAGAACAAGACTTTTAAAGACTAAGTAATATTCTACTATATAGCTATATTATAGTTTTTTATGTTATTATTGAAATTTTACTTGTTTTTATTTTTAATATTTTAAATAATGAATTATGTAAGTCTTTTACCTTATCTTTTATTTTCCCTCAGCTTTATTATGATATAATTTCCCTCTAAATTTTTTCCAGAGTTTTCATGCTTAGAAATTCTTTCCTATTCTAAACTCAGTTAAATAGATATTTGCATGCATTTTGAGGGAAGTTTTTATACTCATCTGGATTTTAGTATAATGGCATTCAGTAGGGATATAAACTTATTTTTCCATTTATTTAAAAACGTCCTTGCAAGATGCAAAAATCCTCAACAAAATATTAACAAACTATATTCAATAATACATTAAAAAGATCATACATCATGATTAAGTAGGAATTATTCCTGGGATGCAAGGTTGATTAAATATAAACAAATCAATTAATGTAATACACCACATAAACAAAATTAAGGATAAAAATCATATGATCATATCAATAGATGCAGAAAAGCATTTGAAAAAATCCAGCACCCATTTATGATAAAAACTCTCAGCAAAGTGTGAATAAAGAGAACATACCGCAACATAATAAAGGGCATATATGACAAACCCACAGCAAACATCATACTCAATAGGGAAAAACTAAAAGTGTTTCCCTTAAGATCGGGAACAAGATAGGAATATTCACTTTCACCATTCTTATTCAACATAATACTAGAAGTCTTAGCCAGAACAATCAGACATAAAGAAGAAATAAAAGGCATCCAAATTAGAGAGGAAGAAGTAAAACTGTCATTATTTGCAGATGACATGATACTGTATATAGAAAGATTCCACCCAAAACTACTAGAACTGATTGGCTGCATTTTATACACCAATAATGAGCTATCAGAGAGAAACCAAACCCATTTACAATTGACTCAGAAAAATAAAAACCTAGGAATAAATTTAACAAAGTAGGCAAAAGACCTGTACTCAAAAAATTATAAGACATTAAAGAAAAATTGAGGAACATACAAATAAATGGAAGCATATACCATGCTCATGGATAGGAATGATTAGCATCACTAAAATGTCCATACTACACAAAGCAATTTACAGATTCAATACAATCCCTATCAAGATACCAATGGCATTTTTCACAGAACTAGAACAAATAACCCATAAAAGACTCTGAATAGCCACAGCGATCTTGATAAAGAAGAACAAAGTTGGGGGTATAACACCACCTGATATCAAACTATACTGCAAGGCTATACTTATCAAAATAGCATTGCCCTAGCCAATTTGGCTCAATGGTTAGAGCATAGACCCATGGACTGAAGGGTCTTGGGTTCGATTCTGGCCAAGGGCATGTGCCTCAGTTGCAGGCTCACCCTCGGCCCTCGTCGGGGTACATGCAGGAGTCAACCAACCGATGTGTCTCTCTCACATCCATGTCTTTCCCTCTCTTTCTCCCTTCCACTATCTCTGAGAAGCAATGGGAAATATACCCTCAGGTGAGGGTTAAAAAAAAAAAGCAAAAAAAAGCATAAAAACAGACACATAGATTAATGGAACAGAATAGCATGCCCAGAAACAAACCCATGCCTATATGGTCAATTAATACAGGATGGGGCAAAAGTAGGTATACAGTTGTGAGTACACAAAACACAGAATGTATTCTTGTATTATTATTTATTAATTATTGTATTTTCCATATGAATAATTGTAAACTTACATTTGCCCCTGTTTATGACAAAGAAGGAAAGAACAAATGGTGTTGGAAAAATTGGACAGATACGTGCCAAAAAATGAAACTATATCACCTTTTTACACCATATACAAGAATAATTTCAAATTAAATTAATGACTTAAATGTAAGACCCCAAACCATAAAACTCCTAGAAGAAAACACAGGCAGCAAAATCTCTGACATTTCTCTTAGACATATGTTTTTTCTGATATCTCTCTTCTGGCAAGAGAAACAAAAAAAAGAATAAGCACATGGGACTACATCAAACTAAAAAAATTTGCACAGCAAAGGAAACCATAAATAAAATGAAAACAATCTATTGAATGAATGAAGATATTCACCAATGATACACTGATAAAGAATATCCAAAATTTATAAAGAATTCATATAACTCAACACCAAAAACCCCCCACAAAACTCCATTTTAAAAATGGGCAGAGGGCCCTAGCTCAGTTGGTTGGAGCTTCATCCCATACACCAAAAGGTGGAGGATTCAATTCCCAGTCAGGGCACATAACTAGGTTGTGGGTCTGATCCCTGATTGGGGAGCATATGGGAGGCAAACGATTGATGTTTCTCTCTCACATGGATGTTTCCCCCCCCCTCTCTTCCTTCCTCTCTAACATCAGTAAAAAAACATATCCTCAGGTAAAAATATAGATATGTATATTTTGTTTAAATGTGGGCAGAGGCCTTGAATAGACACTTCTCCAAGGAGGACATATGGATGGCCAATAAACATATGAAAAGATGCTCAATGTCAATAATCACCAGAGAAGTGCAAATTAAAACCACAGTGATGAAAGGAGACTTGACATGGGGTGATGAACACACAATAAAATATACAGATGATGTACTATAGAATTGTACACAAGAAATCTATATAATTTTATCAATCAATGATGCTCAATAAATTCAATAAAATTAAAAAAAACAAAACACAATGAGATGTTACTTCACACCTGTCAGAATGGCCATCAATGCATCAATAAACAAGAGTTGGCTGAGATGTGGAGAAAAATGAACCCTTGTGTACTGTTGGTGAAAATGCAGATTGGTGCAGCAACTATGGAAAACAGTATGGAGGTTCTTCAAAAAATTAAAAATGGAACTGCCTTATGACCCAATGATTCCACTTCTGGGTATATATTCAAAGAAACCCAAAACACTAACTTGAAAGGATATATGCACCCCTATGTACATTGCAGTGTTATTTACAACAGCCAAAATATGGAAGCCACCCAAGTTCCCATCAATAGACAAGTGGATAAAGAAGATGTGGTACATATATACAATGGAATATTACTCAGCCATAAAAAACAATGAAATCTAAGCATTTTCAACAGCATGAATGAACCTAGAGGTTATTATGCTAAGAGAAATAAGTCAGATGGAGAAAGACAAATACCATATGATTTCACTTGTATGTAGAACCTAAAGAATAAAATAAATGAACAAGCAAAATAGAAACAGAGTCATAGTTTCAGAGAACAGACTGATAATTGCCAGAAGGGAAGAGCACTGGGGGACTAAGTGAAAAAGATGCAGGGATTAAGAAATACAAACTGGTAGTTACAAAGTAGTCACAGGCACATAAAGTACAACAGAGGGAATATTGTCAATAATATTGTAATATTGAATTATTATTCACTTTGAAAATTATATAATTGTCTACCTCTATAGTGTACATATGAAAGTCATACAAAAAACTGTTGAATGTAAAATGTAATTGAAAAATAAAATTAAAAATAAAAAATTAAAAGGAAGAAGTAAAAATGTCTCTATTTGCAGATGGCATAATGTTATTTATAGAAACTACTAAGGAATCCACAAGAAAATTATTGAAACTAATAAATAAGTCAGGCAAAGTTCTAGAATATAAGACCAATATGTAAAAATAGTTTTTTCAAAACATGATTAATAAATAACCTAAAAGTAATTTTAAAACAACAGCATTCACAATAGGATCAAAGAGAAGAATATACTTAAGAATAAATTTAGCAAAATAAATACAAAATTTATACTTGAAAATCTACAAAACATTGTTGGAAAAGACTTAAGAACATCCAAATATGTGAAAAAACATTCCATGTTCATGGATCAGAAGACTTAATATTGTTAAGATGCAAATACTATCTAAACAAATCTACATATTTAACACAACGCCTATCAAAATCTCTACTGGGTATTTTCCAGAAACTTACAAATTGGTCCTAAAATTCAAATGGAAATGCAAGGGATTCAGGGAGTCAAAATAATCTTGATAAAGAAGAACAAAGTTGAAAGGCTTGCACTTCCTGATTTCAAAACTTACTATAAACTTACAACAATCAATCAAGTGCCAAAGGACAGAAATATAGATCAATGGAATAGAGTTGAAAGTTCAAAAATAAACACTCACAGAAATAAACTTTATTCAGAAATAAACTTCCGGTCATTTTTGACAAAAGAGCCAGGACAATTCAAAAGGGGTCTTTTAAACAAATGATCTTCAGTCAACTGGATATTCACATGTAAAAGAATGAAGTTGGACCCCTACCTCACACCATATACAAAAATTAACTCAAAATGGAACATATACTTAAATATAATAGGTAAACTCTTAAAAGAAAACATAGAGGTAAATTTTCATGACTTTGTATTTAGTAATGTTTTCTTAAGTATAAAAAGCATATGCAAAAGAAGAAAAAAAATAGACAAAGTGGGCTTAATCAAAATTAAAAATTTTTTGTAACATAAGATACCATCAAGAAAGTAAGAAAATCCACAGAATGGGAGAAAATATTTGCAAATCATATCTGGTGAGACTTGTATGCAGTATACATATAAAACTATTATAACTCAATACAAGTTAAGTAACTCAATTTAAAAATGGGCAAAGGATTTGAAAAAAACATTTATCCAAAGAAGAGTTACAAATGACCAACAAGCACAAGAAAAGATACTCAACTTTATTCGTCACTAGGGAAATGCAAATAAAACCAAAATGAGCCCGGCCAATGTGGCTCAGTGGATTGAGCGTCATCTCATGCACCAAGAGGTCACAGGTTCAATCCCTGGTCAGGGTACATGCTTGGGTCCCCAGTAGGGGACATGCAGAAGGCAGCCTATCAATGTTTCTCTCTCATTGATGTTTCTCTCTCTCCCTCTCCCTTCCTCTCTCTCTAAAGTTAATAAAAACATATTTAGAAAAAAGCATAATGAGATACCACTAGACTCGCACTAAGAGCTAAAATAAAAAAGACAATAGACAATAATAAGTGTTGGTGAGGATGTGCAGAAATTGAAACCTCATATATTGTTGGTGAGAATGTAGAATGCTGTGGCCACTTTGGAAAAGAGTTTGGCAATTCCTCCAAAGGTGAAACATTGAGTTACTGTATGATCCAGCAATTCCACTTGTAAGGGTATACCCAGGAGAACTGGAAACATATGCTCACACACAAAAAAACATAAACACAAGTGTTCCTCAGAGCAATATTCATAAGAGGCAAAAGTGGAAACAACCCAAATGCCCATCAACAGATGGCTAAATAAAATGTGGTACATCCATACACTGGAATATCCTTCAGCCATAAGTAGGAATGAAGTACTGTTCATGCTATAACGTGAACCTTTCAAGCACGAACCTTGAAAACATGCTAGGTTTAAAAAGTCAGTCACAAAAGCCTACATGTTTTAGGATTCCACTTAAATGAAATGTCCAGAATAGGCAAACCCATATAGACAAGAAGTAGATTAGTCATTGTCAGGGAACAGGGAAATGGAAGGCAACTACTAATGGGTGAAGGGTGTCCTTTTGGAGTAACAAAAATGTTTTGACATTTTTGGTGATGATTGCACAACTCTGTGAATAAACTAACTATCACTTATTTGTATACTTAGAGGTAAATGTTATGGTATGTGAGTATCTCAATGAAACTGCTATTAAAAAATAAAATTGAATATATTCTAGAAGGCTATAGATAACCTAATAGTAGATAGACATATAATCATTATTAAAGACTTATTATCATTATTACGGTGTGTTTGGGGTATATCTCTTTTTTCTTGAAGCTAAAGTTAAAATAGACAAAAATAAGTGTTTGGTTGCTTGAAATAACCAGAAAACAGAGCTAAATTATTATTTTTTTTAATGCTGCCATCCTTCAATGCTTTATTAAAAAGAATGCAGTAGGTGGCCCAAGGAAACTATAAAGACTCAAACTGCAACCAAATTTCAATTAAACCAAAGTTTAATTTCTGCATATTATGCAACTTTAAGCCCAGGGAGAAAGTGATTTTTCCTTTGCAATGTGTAAGTAGTGCTTCTCTTACCTGCCCAAGGGCACACTTAGATGAAAGAAAACACATTAAATTATTGATGTAATGATTAATTGAAAGTCCCCTTAAATTATCTAGCATATTCATAGCATAACCTTGGGTCCTGTGCAGGCAAAACTACAACTCTTACAAGTACATGCAAAAGCAGTCATGTGTACCATTTTTTTTTGTTGTTGTTGTTGATAAATTACAGTATTGAAGTAACCAGGATAAATGCTTAGGATGTTGTCTAGATGAAAATGAATTTTTTTCCTGTCCACTCCTCACCTAGAAATGCACTCCCTTAGGTTAATACAGAACCGTACCAGTCTGATCTCCCTAGTGCTTCCAGTGCTGCCCTGTTGCTAGGGAGAGTGTCCAGACGGGATTCCTGGCGATAGCATCAGTTCTGTCACTAGTGAGCCCGATTTTGGAATAGCACAAGTTCCAGCACAAGTCTAACAAGAACCACTTATTAGCCTGATAAAAAAAACAGGCCATGGCCCCACGAGAAATGTAAAACTTTCTACCCAGTATAACAACACTCAGGCAGGTGCATTTTTTCAGGGGAAGCGAAAGGAAGGTGAGATGGAAAGAGGCAATAAAGAGTGGCAGTGGTCATCATGGGTAGGACAAACAAACATTTTGCTAGATAGATAATATGTTTTGTTTTAGGGTGTTTAAAAGGTTGATTCTAAACCACCTAGACTAGTGAGCCTAGAAATGGGAAGCTTTAAAAATATGCAGGACCCATTCTCAATCAATTTATTCAGAATCTCTGGGCATGGGGCTCAGGTACACAAGATTCTACTTGTCAGGCTTGAAAACTACTGGTCTGGGCAGATACACCACTACACGTTTCCCTCCATGAGGCAGAATGTTTCATCTTTCCTCTGGGCAGCATCTTCCACTCTGGCTACAACCATCCCTATCAACAAGTTGCTTTATTCCTTCTTTCTCCAAGCAAAGACCTTTTAGTAAAAATTAAAGTTTGCTCTCTGAGTCCTGGCAGGGAATTGCCCCTTATTTCTCCTTGATTTGTCACTGCATTCAGGAGATAAGAATCACATGTATATTTAACTCCAATAACAACAAAAACCAAGAAAAGCTATTTTCAGTGAGGCGAGATTCCCCCGTTAGCCCAAGGGGGTGCTGTATGATATAATGCGTTCTCAGAGTTGGTTCTGGTAGAGTCATTCACAAGCTGGTGTACAGAAAGGATTTCTCAACCTCACCACTAACAATATTTGAGCTGGATAATTCTTTGCTGTGTGGGGCTGTCTTGTGCATTACAGAATGTTTAGCAGCATCCCTGGTCTCTAACTACTAGATGTCAGGTATGACAACAAAAAAATGTCTCCAGACATTGTCAAATGTCTCCTGGGAATGTAGGCAAAATTGCCCCTGGTTGAGATTCACTGGTTTGTAAGAACTCGGCCCATATCAAAATTACAGTATTTACACTGAACCTTGTTTACCACATTTATACTATGAAAAATACTTCAAATTTGATTCATGTCTAGTAGTTTAATTATATATAATACCCACTAATGTCAAGAGCATTTCCTATTACAGTCACTCTCTGTGGATCAGTCATAACCAGCTTCCTGCATTGCTTTGGGCAAAAGAGAAAAGATCCCGACACACACATTCTGCAGTAGATAAGTGTATGAATGGTCCCTGACGGCTCAAGCCAAGTTTCTGCTTTAAGAAAGTTGTTTTGTCTGACTCACATTTTTTGTGAGTTTACTCTTAGACTAACAAGCCCTTGGGGCTAGGAAAGTCAAAGTGTGTAGTGTTTTGTTTAAAAGAACTTTCCTGGAATTCAACACAATATTAGAGAAAATCCATTGTGGATAAATGGGAGTTGATGAAAATATAAGCTATAAATATCCAAGTTCAAAGTCAAGAATTTACCACAAAGACCAGGGATTCACTAACAGAGCAAAGGAGATTGAGTCAATTAATCACAAAATTAGGTATTTTAGAGTTGGCTTATGTTTCATGATTTTTTTCTTCCTTTTGCTGGGAAGACATGAACAAATCATCCAATTTCAGGAACTCAGCTAAAAGGAAGCCTTTATTGCAAGCAAAGGCAGAGAGACCATATAGTTAAAAGCGAAAAGTTAGTCATGGAAAATGAATATTTTAAAATGCCTTTGGAATTACAAGGCACAGCCCCATGACTAATAGCATAAAAATGATAGCCCATCTTTACAATTTTGCCCCAGAAAACATACACTGTTTGTATTACATTCTGGATAAAGTAGAACAAGAAATACCACTGACAGTGCTTGGGCCCTTACAATGTCATTCTCTGCCTGCAAATATTCCATTTTTGTATAATGCTAAAGAAATCACATTTTCATTTTTCTATAGTTCATTATGGCTCATTGCTGTAGCAACTGCCAAACCAGTCAATTTGTATAAATAATAGAACAAGCTTCTATTGTCTCTCATTCTGACACAGTGCCAACTAGTTGGTCTACCTTTTCCAAGAGGGAAATCATGTTACTAAATTCTTTATCTAATTTTAATGTTCCTGGAGTTATACACAGTAAATTCTTTTGGAACACTAAACTGAGTGTATGCACTTAAGCACTTATTCCTTTAAATTAAGTTACAGAGACTGATTTCCATGTTGCCATTAAAGAACAAACACTTTGTGAGTATTTGAAAGCCCAAGTGAATCTGTTTTCCTTTCAATATTTTAAAACAGTAGCAATTTAGCGATCTTGTTTTTTCTAAATTACTCATCTCCCAGTGCATCAATTAATATTTGCCCAGTTTAGATTTCTGAAATCAGTCACCCTTCCCTAAAGAAGAAAAAAATGGCTGTGTGCTTCTTGATTTACAACTTTAATTCTCAGCCTATTTTTGTTGTTGTTGTTGGTTTTGTTTTTCGTCTTTCAGTATTTTTTTACAGCAGTGAGAAGAAAAGATGCAATCTTCTTACCCTGGATACAATTAATACCATCCAAAATTTATAAAACAGAAATATTCACTGGTTAAATACGCTAAGGGTCTGTAGAAAGCAAATGGGTACTGGGTACATAGAGTCATCCTTACATGCCTATATGGTATGACTCACATGCCTAAAATTCTTAATTAGAAATTTATTCCTTTGAAAAATAACTGATCTCTTTTTAAGATCATTTTGCTATTTTAAATGTTTTATTTGGGGATGATGTTAGATTTAATGGAAAAGTTGCCAAGACAGCATACACTGTTCCATTCCAATATACCCTTCACTCAGCTTTCCCTAATGATAACCTCTCACATAACCATGGTTCATTTGGCAATACTAAGAAATTAATATTCAGATTTTACCAGTTTTTCTCATAAGGCCCCCCACCTTGCCCCATAAGTATCCAATCCAGGACACCATGTCACATTTAGCAAGACCCCTTTTGTAATACAAACATTTCCAGGCAGTGTAATTTATTAAATTACCAGCCAACCCTATTATGAACTCATTTATTACATCAATTTTCTTCTGGAAGGAAAAGATAAGGGCAGCATAAAAATCCCGGGCATGTGAGGGTCTATAAAGGAATTGTGAAGGGAAGGAAATGCTGCCAAGAAAGGGGGTAGTAAAGCAAAAGGCATTCCATTTTGCCTGGGGCAGGCCCTGTGCAGCTATGTGTAATTAGCTTCCTCAATTACTACATCTGATAAACTAATTTTCATTTGAGAGAAAACAACAAATCATTAATTATGCTAATAAGTCAGATTAAAATCTTTGTGTGTAGATTCTACATGCACTGTGATGTGTGGCCTTGTCAACTACCAGTTTGCTTCCTTAGCCTTTCCACCTCCTCGCTCGTGGGAGTCCCCTGTGAAGACATCTCTGATTGCCCAGCCCTGGACCACACTGCTCACTGTCTCTGCAGAACCAATTCTGAACCAGCTCTGCTGTTGGATATACCTCTCTGTGATGCCCTTAGTAGCTTACAGTCTTGTTCTAATAGCTACTTGAAAGCAAAAATGTATTTTAAGAAGAAACAAAGTGTTGTAATTAAGAGCATGAGCTTAGTAGTCAAAATTGGATTCAAATCTTAGCTGCCATATAATAGTCTTGATGTTGGGCAAGTTAAATAACCTACCCAGCTTCAGTTTATCATGTGTAAAACAGGGGTAATAGTAAGGCCTAGCTATTTTTGTTGGGGAAACAAAATGAGATGATTCCCAGGAAAATGTGCTTGGCATAGAGTCATCCCTGGCACCCACAGGTCAATCTTACCTCTGTTCTTCATCCAAACCTAGAGTCAGAAAGGACATTATTTAGTCCTGTCATCCAGGGAGGTTTAGAATTTAGCTGCCTCTTCAAATGTGGATCTCGGGGATCAACCATGATCCTTGAGAATGTATGTTTTTCTCTATCTCCTTCACTGCAAGGCAGGTCTGGGCCATTTCCCCACATGGACATCCCTAGGGAGTTCCCTTTCTCTCTTCCACATTGTTTCAGTGGATTTCAGACTTCTACCTAGGTACCTGCTCCTAAGACCTCCTGGTTATATTGCCAGGCACTATTTTAGGCACTGGGGATAAAACAGTGAGCAAAAAATGTTTTGTATCCTCAAGAAGTTTTTACCATAGTCACCCCCAACTAGTTCCAAACCAGACATCCTCTCTCTCTAGGTTCCCAGTGTTGGCTGTCCAGATTTGTCACTGGGCTCCAATTAAGAAAAACTCCAATGTCATTGTCCCCTGGTCTGTGTTGTCCCCTGTTAGGCCCAGAGCCTCTAGCCATTCTCTGCCATAGGGTGAGTTTCCTGAGCATTAGTGGTAGACCTATACCCTCTTTCTACTTGCCTTTCACATGCCATAGGTTGTCATGACCACATCTAGTAAGAGAGTTGCAATTTAAAAGAGCAATAGAAACATCTATGATTTATAGCCTTAATAGTAATAACAAACTAAAATCATGTCAGAATTCAAATACTTTGTACCTCCAGGTCTCTTCAATCTTAAATGGGAAACACACAGGGAATTACATAGCTAGTGACATTCCTAGTTTCAAATCATGCATTGTCTATCAACAATATGAGTAGATTTGGTTACATAGGAAGCAACTATATTTAGAACAATGGCAAAGTTCTATTGTTCAACAAATTGTGCCTCTGTGGAGAGAGAAGTAAGTGCTCGATTGTCATTATTTATTCCTTCATCAACCTACTACATTTACAGCCTAAAGCCAGCTTTCAGTTCCTCTAACAACTTAACTATTTCCTACCTCAGTACATTTGCATGTGCTATGAAACTACTTTGGGGGAATTTTCTTCCACAAGCCAACTCCTAGTCATCCCTGAGATCTCATCTTAAATGTCTTCCTCAGAGAGGCCTTCACTGTCTTCTAGACTAAATCAAATTCCTTGTTATATCTGCTCATTATAGCTTTCACTTCTCCTTCATGTCATTTGTCAAATTATTATTATTTTATTTGTGGGAATTATAGTAAAGTGATCAAGATCATGAGCTCTAGTATATGAATACCTTAGTTTAAATCTGATTACTTATTGGGGTAAATCACATGAATAAATGATTTAATTGCTTTGTGCCTCACCAATTATAGTACCAACCTCATAGAGTTGTGGTGAAGATTTAAAGAAATTATCCATATAAAACACTGAGCCTAGTATATAGTAAGCTCTCAGTAATGTTAGCCACAATAATTATGATTAAATATGACAACAATAATAATAACAATAAAAACACAAGTTCTATGGCAGGCACCACTTCCTTATGTTCACCAATGCATATTTCTAGGGCTTGGCATAATCCATGCACATAGTAGGCGGTCAATACTTATCTGTTGAATTACTGAAAGAATGAGAAACAAAGTAAGTACAAATCAGGTTTCCTTTTAGTCAGAGTTTACAGTTTAGAGGGAAAAGCTGTTTGTGAATGATATTAAGAAAGAAAACAAAGGCAAGAGAAATATGAGAGATAAGTTAACTTCCACAAATTCAGGAGGAAAAGAAATAAAAGAAACAATTTATCAAATTAAAAATTTAGCCACAGATTCTTGAAAAATTTTGTGGAGGGAAAAAAGAAATAAAAACGATCGTGTGCAAAAAATTATCATAGTATGGGGAAAGCCTGTGCGTGGGGCAAACACAAGGTAGAGGGGATCAATGGGGCGGGGCATCTCTAATACTTTCACCAATAAAGAAAATATTTTTAAAATTATAATTTCCAGTAACAAATTAAGATATGACCAATTAAACAAAAGTAAAATTGATATTTGTCTTATATTGTATGCTATGCATACATTCCTGAAAAGGTGGGGGCATTCAAACATTAAGTGCCCAAAGGGAGAGACTGCTAGTTAAAGAACTACTATTGTAAAACAAATCACAATCCTTTAATTGGACTTTTTCTATAAACTTGGATTTTCACATATTGGATTTAGTTTTAGACCAAGGTTCACAAGAATTTAAATTAATTTAAATATAAACATGTTATAAAAGTCACATAAATTCAAGATACCCAAATGTGAAATTTGGAGAAGCATTTTGTTTAGTAGTAAAGAATAATGTTAGCACTGTGCATTAAATCCCTAGGAAAATAAACTAGGCTTCTAAGTACCAATATAATTGCAAGTTTCCTTATGAAATCAGAGCACCAGTCCCATTTAAAGGCTTGGATTGGCTTCAGGGATAAGTATATAACTACATCTGAAATATCCAAACAGGGATTTAAACAGTGTACCTTTCATAGAGAGTGCAGATACAAGAATTCCTGTAATTCTTGTTTTACTGACTAAAACAAAGACAAAGCCTCCAAAGTAATCATGGTCACAATATAAAACTATTTTAAGAATGCTGGTACTTTTTGAAATCAAGTAAATCAACAGTATTTGTTTCACAAGATAACATACACTATAAGGTGTTATTTTCATATTTCCAATCACTATATAGGATGAATATTCCCAGACCCTATTTCTAAGTGAATTTAAATTTGGATCAAAATGGAATTACCCATATAGGTAAATAAAAACCAAAGTTTTGAGTCTCTCTTGTGAGTCAAGGATAAGCTCATTTTTTTCCTAAAACCCTTCTCAGCTTTATGATTACAATACTAAAATACTCCACCTTTATTCCTACTGAAACTCACATTTTATAAACACATTCCCAATTGTTGTTTTTAACCTGACATTTCAATAAAGGCATTTATCTTTTGTTCATACTAATATATTCACAATGATGATTAAAACACTTTAATAGCCCTGGCCACTGTGGCTTAGTGGTTAGAGTGTCAGCTCTCACACCGAAGGGTTCTGGGTTTGATTCTCAGTCGGGGCACATTCAGGAGGCAATCAGTAGGCAACCAGTGGATGTGTCTCACATCCATGTTTCTCTCTCTCTCCCTCTCCCTCCATCCCTTCCACTCTCTGAAAAGCAATAGAAAAAATATCCTCAGGTGAGAATTAACATACACACATACACACACACAAAAAAACCCACACTTTAATGTATCTAGCACTTTTAAACATATATGAACTCTCTTATTTAACTCATAACTTCACTAATGTTTCTTCATATGCTAGGTGTCTTTAATATACTTAATGTTCTTTCTTTGTGTAATAAACTCTTAGAGGTTGGAGATCAGGTGATTAACATAGTATTATATAATAAAAGACACTTGAATGAACTAATGATAATTGAAAATTTATGACTAACTCCATGATTTTGCCTAGCACTCCAAGGGTTGATTCAAGAAAACTCTTTGGCACCCTCTAAGTATAAGGCTTTATGCTGTGTTCTGTGGGGAATAGATACCCAAACCTTGTTATCAAATTGCTTAGAGATTGCAGTTCGATATCTAGCTTCTAAGGCTAGAAGAAACTTAAAGGCATATAAAATTTTCTAGGCACTTCTGCAAATTATAATGGGTAAAGATTGTTATAAGACTTGATGACAACCTTGACTCCTACATTTCCAGGACAACAGGAACTGTCAAGGTTATAGATCTTAGGATCCTGTCATTTTTTTTCTTCTGCTCCTCTCCTAGCAACAGATGTAGTTACAGAAAATGCTTTAGAAATTGGGGTTCATTAGCTATTTAAAAGGTGAAAATTTTTATAAGGATGAAAATTGCACCCAAAAATATCTCAAGGCTATGAAAACCACTGAGAATCTTTGAGTTCTGTGTTTAAGATCTTCAAATGATGTGTAATCGGAAAGGAGACCTCCATCACGTAATTAGTTTCCTCCTGCTGAGGGAGACAGTCTATCACACACACCCATTTATTTTCCCCTTTTGTAGGGGAAAAAGTCTCCTACCATTGGAATATTTTTAAAGTGTTCATATCTTATCTTTGGGACTTGTATTTATTTATAGACAATTTTACAAAAGTTTAGGATTAAGAAAAAGGTTACTTCAAGGACATATAACAATTATTTTATTCAGTTTGGGGTTAAGAGAAAGGTTATTTCAAGGACATATGAGAATTATTCTAAATTATGCCCAGCTTAACCATCCTGATTGATAATAAAGCCATAGTATGAGAGAAGAAATCTCAAATTTCATCCGAAGCTTCTGGACACCTTTTCTATTTCAAATAGAATGGTACTGCATAGTAGTCTGGAAAGAAACCCATAATTTATGCTCTGAATCTTTGACAAATTAAGAATAGTGCCTGTTACACTATGCAGGTCACAGCCTGTCAGATAAGCATTTCTTTACTGTGTGGCAGAGACAATGCATATATTAGCTATGTAAATGTAAAACCTACACACAATTTCCGGGTTAGAATATGTTTAAAGAACATGATCATAAACAATGCATAGTAATACCAAGCCTGATTCCGCAATGTCTCAGCACCCACAAATTATTTATAAGGAATACAAAATAAATCTTTTAGATAGATCTAATGAACTACTGCATGACACCACTAAGAATTAATGTACAAAGTAGTAATAGGTTACTTCTTGCTAACAAATTAAACTCCTAAATCTTAACTATTTGTTGCAAAAATCAGTTAGAAAACAGCTTTCTCAAGTTATTCAATGCCAGGTGGCTTTTCATGATATTGTTTTTCTCCTTCAGTTTCTACATATCACATCCAGCCAAGATATTTTTAATTTGGGGAACAAAAAAATGATCATGGATGAATAATGTGTAGTTGTTGCTGATCAGCAAATCTAGCAGGGACTTGCCTTTCATGAAAGAATTTAAAAGTGCTAACCATGTATCTAACGCATATTCCTTCAGGTTGAGTAAAAAAACAAAAACAAACAAACAAACAAAAAACAACCCCCACAGTCAAGAAGTAATTCAAGGTCTAAGAAAAGGCAATTAGCTTCTACTCTGTTTTGCCACTAACAGTCTGGGTGAATGAAGCTGAGCAAGTAGAATAACTTGCCTAAGAGCTGCATTCTTCATCTGTAAAATGGGAACAATACTTGGCTTGCCTAGGTTGGCATGAGGATCAAATAGGCCACAGATATGAAACTGTTCTGTAAGTGGTAGAAGAATTAATACATGGAGAGAATGAAAATCTGATTTCCCAAGAATCAATGCTTTTTAACCAACTCTAGATACATGAATGCACATGGCGCGTGAATACATATGTGTAAGCACATATATATGTAAAAGCATACAAAAGGCAATGGTATACAATGCCAACTTTTAAATTTGTAAGACTTTCATCAACATTTGAGCTCTGCTCTCACTTTTAATGTTCGATTTCTCTGGTCTAAATATTTAAAACAATATGCCAGAATTTGAGTTACAGGAAGAGTTGGGTACAACTATAAGTCCCCTTGCATATGCCAGCTGACTTCCAGCTATTTAGATTTTAATCTAAGGGTTCTTCTATTAGCCATTGGCCTGATGATGGGTTAGTCTTGAGGGGTGTGAAGACTGTTCACAGTTTCCTGGGTCATAGGTTCTTTAATTTATCAAAGTGTGCTTTAACTGGCCACATGGCCACTTTTAAAATGAAGACTAAGCCAAATGGTTGGCTTTTACTTAAGGGACATGTGGATATGGTCACAGTGGTGTCTAGAAAAATGCTGGATAAGCAAGGAGAGGCTAGAGGGGACAATGGAATGCTTTCCCAAGAGCTTTTCTCATCAGCTATTCCATGGGAATAAACAATGACCCACTATGGTTTACAAAACTATTTTTCAGCTCAAAAGAGAAACTATGTGGAAGAGAACATGTGGATTTTGAGTTGCTTAGTAAGGGAAAATCAAGGTTTTACATCTGCAAGGAGTTTTTATCCATCTGGGGGAAAAAATGCTCTACTTGTTAGTAAGGAAAATATAGTATGTATCGTTTAAAATTTTTCAATGAGCCATGCTTAATTTTTCAGGCGAGGAGGGCATAATACTACAATATGTATTCAGAAGAGAGAAAAAGTCAAACATTTCACTAGCATCTGAAGTTCTAGGTAACTGAGGTATCTATAATTAGTGGAGAGAAACAAGAGGGGACTTCAGTTTAGTCCACTGTTAAAGTAATCAACCTTGCTATTAAGAGGGAATGGAGCTCCCTATAAGTACTTTCTAACAGATAATCATAAAATATAATTTACCTCTTTTATGTTCCAAGAAAAGAAGAAAAATAAACAGGAATTAAATAACCATCAAGAGAATCTGAAAAATGAATTATCTCTTTTTTAAAAAACAACAACAAAAAAATTTATCTTTTTTTCTTGGCTTTAAAAATCAAGTAGCACCACAACTAAATCCCAAGAGTCATTATAATCTCTTCAGGATGGTTAGGTCAGGAAAAGTGTCTCTTCCTCATTATCCTAAAATCCATGCTCATTTATTCATGTAAGTATTTCCTGGCACATACTATGCTAACGGCTTCTTGCAAGTGCTAGAGATAGTAAGAAAAATAATACACAGCTTTCAAGTGAATGACTTCACAGACCAGTAGAGAGAGACACATGAAATGACAATTATAATGGAATGAGGTAAGTGCGATGGATGACAGCACAGAAAGGGACTCCTAATCTGAATGGGGAGACTGAGAGGAAATATCTGAACTGAGTTCTAATCGGTAACTGAGAAGTTGTCAGGTTTTAAAGATGGTGGTAGGATTGGATGCGAGCATCAACTTCTACTCCTTCTTGAAACCTCACTAAAATACAGTAAAGGATCTTTTAAAGAGGCATAAACCCAAAGAGCCAAGGAGACAGGACAGATGACAACGTCACAATTTGGGAAACTGGAAAGCAGATGGATGAGTTGCAACTAACCTAGCACACACCAAAACACTGAATCCCGAGTCAGCAGTGAGCTGAAATTGATGCAGAAATCAGTAGTGCTAGATGATCTCTGAAGTTAGGATGGAGATGAGACTGAAAACAGAGACTCTTTGTTGAAGACCATTTAAGAAGCTTTCTTTACTTCTATGCAGCTCCTTACAGGCCTTCATCACGTCAGCAAAAGACTGGAGGTTTATTCTCCAGAAACACACCAGACACATTTGAGGGCAGCGTACCATGCTGAAAACAGGGATAAATGAAAGTTCACATAGTTAGTAAGACCCCCAGCTTTCTTTCTTTTCTTGCCTCACATAAGGCTGGAAACTAGGTGTTATCTTCCTTCAAGAGACTGGGACACCCTTTTTGGAAACTGATCTGCCTAAGGGAGAAATCTAAAGATACTAAAATCTGAGACCCTCAGGGAATTAGCCACACCAGATCAACCTAAGGTGAAGACAACCACCATTGACCTCTTTCCCCACTCCCCATACTAACCCCACAGAGATTCTGGGTAATTTTGTAGGGTCCTACAGCTGAAGATCAATGGACTTTTGAGGAAATTCTCTATTCTGAAAGAGAGACTAAAACAATTAGGAAGGAAAAATATAAAGGAAATAGAGTTTACATATGAGTACAGAAAATGATGATGTTAAAATAGTTCTACAAAAAACAGAAATAAGCAAAAGGAAAAATGTATTGGAAATCTAAAATATTATAGCAGGGCTGAAGGATCAATGAAAGATTTGGAAGACAGAGCTGAGGAAATCACTCAGGAGGTAGAGCTAAAGGAAAAGAAACAGAAAACAGAAGAGAAAAAAAAGAAAATAGAAAACTAGAGGCTTTGTCCAAAATGTTTAATGTCATGATAGAGGCATTCCAGAAACAGAATAGAGAAAATGGGCATGGGAATGGAATACATCCTCAGTGACATAATTCAATAGCATTTCCTAGACCTGAAGAATATGAGTTGCCAGTAGAAGAGCCCAATGAAATTCTACCACAAAATAATGTGTGTCATCATGAAATTCCACAAATCCTACAAATTTGTAAATGACAAAAGTTTTCCTGGAAAGGCCATTCAAGCATTAGAATGGCCTTGGTCTTCTCAGGCTACACTGGGAGCTAGAAAGCAAAGGAACACTGCCTTCCAATTCTGAGGGAAACATTTCCACCTTAAAATTCTATACACAATCAACATATCAATGAAAAGGGTAGAATTAAGATGTTTTCAGACTAACAAAGTCTCAAAATAGTTTTTTCTACTCAGGAAATTATTCAAGGGTGCTCTCTTCCAAATAACAAAATGACAAAAGCAGAGGAAGGGCTCAGGGAAATATCAAGAAAGAGGAATAGTGGAATAGTAAAATAAAGGAGGCTGGAGAAGCAAAGCAAGAGGGAGGGAGAGGGAGATCCAGGGTTCCGCTGTGCAGCAGGACTGAAGAGCAGCCAGTCCAGATTAGAACAGGCCAGAGGCTCCAGGAGAGATTTCTACAAACAGTTTAAACTGACAGAAAACCTAATTGGTCTGAATGTGCTGAAAGAAGGTTTACACAATTAGGGGAGAAACAAGTACTTAGAACAGAAAGCAAATGAAAAAGCATGGATATTATTAATTCAAGGCACACAAAAACTTAGTTTGGAAAGGAAAAGAAATTATGGTACAGTATATGACTTAGTTGTGAATGGTATGTACATAATCAATAGTATATATAAATGTTAACATTGATCCAACGAAAATCACAAAATAACAATTTAAAATCACAAAATAACAACTTTCCATTGAGGAAAGTCAAGATATAATGCCTAGCCCTGGCCAGTGTGACTCAGTGATTAGTGTTGGCTCACACACCTAAGGGTCTCAGGTTTGCTTCCGGGTCAAGGGCATGAACCTGGGTTGCAGGTTTGATCCTTGCCCCAGCTGGTGTGTGTGTATAAGGCAACCAATTGATGTGTCTCTCTTACATCTATGTTTCTTCTTTTCTCTCTTTCTATGTCTCCTCCCCTTTTTCTCTCCCTCCCACTCTGTCTAAAAAAAATAAATAAATCAATCAAAAAAATATCTTTGGGTGAAGATTAACAACAACAAAAAGATATAATGCCTAAAATAAGAAAACCAAGAATTGGCATGTTATGTAAAGATATGAAAAATTCTGAAAGAATCAGCTAAAACAGGATCCCTGTTGTGACCACGAACAGCCGAAACACCCACAGAGTAGGAGGATGTGTGACATTAATAACTTCTTAGGTGAGCAAAAACTGATTTGTGTTTGTTTAAGCCACTAAAACTCAAGTTTTCTCTCGTGTGTAATGGAATCTATTCCTAAATGATAGAAATTCCAGGAAGCAGATTTTCTGGTTGATATTGTTTACAGAAATTCTCCACTTCTATAAATTTTTAACCTCATAATTCACACCAAAAGGAACTATTCAATTATCCTGATGTTACCAAGCACCCTTCTTTAGTAATTTTTTCCCTCCAAGGCACCCTATTCCCCAACACTCGTGTGCTTACTCTCTTTCTCCTCTGCTCACATGCCTGGGGCTTCCTCTGCTCTTCTGCGTACATTTCCTCTGCCCTTTGCCCCAAGCGTTATGAAATCAATTACTTATTACACTACTAAGTAATGTCATTTCCTCTCATCCTTTTGTCACTTGAGCTTTGAAAGCAATAGCTCATCCATCTTCTTTTCAGAGCAAGGCCCAAATAAGTAGGTCTTAAAATCATCATGACCTCAAGCTAGGTCTAATCAACTGGAACCAGAGGAAGGAGGAGAAGACATTCGCGTCAGTTTCTTGCATATGTTGGAATTATTTTCTTTGGCAGAAACATGTCACATTCTTTCTTTGTGACAGTCAGCAGAGCCGATCACAGGGCTACACAGGGGCGGGTGACAGAGCTCGACAACCTGGCAATCTCACCATTATCTCAGCGCCCCTGGTCGCAGCACAGCTGGAGCCAGATTACCCTTCTGTCCAGGAGAAAAGCTCACATCTTCTGCATGGATTACAGCGCACTCACAGTGTCTGGTTCAAAGAATAAATATCAAGCATTGTGGCAATGACAGCAGTGCCAGTAAAATTCTCGTGACACTAGGAGTGTTAATTTTTTCTCCTCCACCCCCAGTCTTTAGGAAACTGACATATACATATATCAGGATTTTTATTTTCTGTATAATTTTTTGTTTCCAAACAAGCAAGAGACTGACTGCCCTTGCTATATATTAAGCTGTAATATTTTCCTTTTCTTGGACTGGACTAACAAGGAAAGACAACCAGGCCCATTCTCTCATAGTTAGTTATTTTTAAAGTTATTACTAAAAATAAACTATTTTGAGTAATAGAGTAATGTTCAATTAGTCTATTTTTTAAAATTATAGGCAAAAATATTTTAAAATAAATTGTAATTATTAACTCATATTTAACTACTTAAAGAATATACCTGAATTATAAGCTTGAAGTAACTGTTCTTTCATTATACCTCTCTCAGTGTTACTTTCTAAAATATATCCCGCTTGTGGGCAACAACAGAAACCAATCATACTTAAATAAAAATAAATTGCTTTTATCTGAAACATGACATAGTGTAGAGAAACCTATTTTTTACCTGGTGCACAGAGTCATTTGGAAGGACCTGGGTTTAATCACAAGAGGTACTGTAAAATACATCTGTGACATCCTCTAACCTAACTCTCGCCTACATGAGAGATTGGAACATCTTATGAATTAAACATAAGTGCTGATTTATGTTCGGTTATCCCTCATATCAAAAACTACAGTAGCAGAGCTGTGTCACTGTGAATTCATTTAATGATATTGATGAGACAGCCAGCATAGAGACTGCAAAGTAACCGCCAGTGCATAGCATGAACCTATAAATCACTTCTGCAGAGTGGTTGAGCAATAAATAACAAGTCATTAATTTACGCTAAGTTATGCTAAGGAGCTCAAACTACACATGTACCAGATTGTAAATAAATGCCTCTGGTGCAGTATTTGAAACAAGCAATGTTTGGCATTAAAACAATTTTATAAAAGCAAAAATTCACTGTACAGAATTAATTCATTATGGATTTCCCTTGGCAGACATAAACTAACAAATTTTTTTTTTAAATTGACCCCAAAACTTCTTCCATCCAGAGGGAAACACATTTCACGTATTAACTCCATATGAATTTTTTTAGTGCCCAAATTATGAACCTATCCAGTGAGTGATATAATGGTCCTACCATAAGCAAGCCCTTAAAAAAGCTAATAGTATTCCTATAAAGAATAAGCTGGTGAGAACGAGGCTAGGTATTCAAATGGTTTTGTCTGGTTGCAGCCGTCAGACCATAGGAAATAGGCAGCTGTGGCCCTGCCTTTGCTTTCTTAATGTGAATCAGGAAACATCTGAATTCAAGTGACTTTTACTAAATTCCTCCTTCCCGATCAGTTACCACCTAGTGAGTGTTCCCTATCCACCCTCTTTCCCCAGGCCCTCAGAAATGAGTCCCTCAAGCTGCCCAGGGTGACACCATCTGGCTCCACCTGGCCCTTCTGACCCTTGTGCAGATCCCATGCCACACATTCATCTGTCCTGCCTCCTCGACTCAGGGTCCAGCCTCTGCTGCTAGAGTTTTTCAGCATGCAACAGACTGAGGTATTTCAACAGGGAGTAGGGCAGGGGTTAACCAAAGAATTAATATGCATATATGTATAACCCATGGACAGACAATAGTGCAGTGAAGGCCTAGGGAGGGGGCTGGAGCAGGGGACAGGGGGTTAATGGGGGGGAGGGGACATCTGTAATACTTTCAACAATAGAGATAAGTTAAAAAAAATAATTTCTATATTTACTCTTCACAAGTAATCAATGGACAGCTTAATGGGAACAGCTGGAATAGCAACCTCACTGGAAGTGGTTACTCTAAAGATGAGAGCCTCATGCACTGTGCTGTAGACAGGTAAGGGACATATTTTAAGGGAAAGGGGGCCTTTTATTATTGTTGCTTATAACTGGCTAGCACTGAATTTTCCTGGGCTGCAGGGTATTTGCATGCCTATGACAAAGAATAATCTTTTCTTTTTCTTACTGCTTTGTAATCTGTAATCAAGGAACTCAGAATGCGGTCTCATCAGCAGTGTCTTTATCTGATTCTTTATGCAGAATCTGCATACAAGGGTCCTAAATACAGTAGCATTTTAACTATATTATATTTCAAGTTTATATCTCATTCTCTGCTTCATATCACCTCAAAGCTTCTTTTCATCATTACTACATTTTAATTCTAGCTTATCTAATATCAGTGTTTAAAATTACTTCCTCTCTAGATAAATTTACTTCCATTTTTAAGCTTCAATTTTATTGTTGTTATTCCCTATCTCTAACATTCTCTAGGGACCTTTGGAATTTTGTCTTGTTCCTCACTGGTATTAAGTAACAAACACCTCTCCATTTAGCATCATCTGAGAATTTAATTAACTTGCTGTTTCCTCTTGTTTCAGGTCAATAACGAGGGTGTTAAAGCAGATGTGATGTTAGTCTCCCTGGAAGGTCACTGGAAACCTGTTCTCTTGCTACATATTTGGCCAGTTATCCTCTATGATCCTCTGATCAGTGTTTTGTTTTGTTTCCTATTATGTGGTAATATCCACATCCCTATCAATTTGAAGTTTCTCAGTAAAACTTCATGGGAATTGAGAAAAGATAACAGACAGTTACTGACACTCAGGAATATCAAGAAGGCATACACTAAAACAATTCTTTATCATTTTCTTCTAATAAAAGTAAACTATCATCAGATGGGAAAACTGAGGCATGGAAGATAATGACATCAGAGCTTTAACAAGTCAATCTGGCTTTGTCTTATTTTAAGAGGAAGATACATATTATTATTATTTTTAAATATATCTTTATTGATTTCAGAGAGAGGAAGGGAGAGGGAGAGGGAGAGGGAGAGATAGAAACATCAGTGATGATGTTTCTTTGATCGGCTGCCTCCTGCAGGCCCCTGACTGGGAATTGAGCCCACAACCCAGGCATGTGCCCTGACCAGGAATTGCACCGTGATCTGGATACTAGGTCGACACTCAACCACTGAGCCATGCCTGGCTGGGCCATATTATTTTTAAAAGTCAGTGTATTCACACACACGCACACACACACACACACACACACACACACACACACACACACACTAATGCTTCATTATTTGGACATAGTTGGAAAATTAGATTTTCCACATAAGCAAATTTTCCCAGTTAGTCAAAAAAACTTAAGCTTATGCCGTGAGCACAGTAAGAAAATCCTAAACTTTGAGTACAAGTAATATATCAGGCAGAAGGTCTCTGAGGAAAGAAAGAAGGTTTGAAGATCTCTGTTCTCTGCATTTTTCTCACCTTCCTTTTCTGTTTTTCTACTGTAACATGCCAGTTTTGACTCCTTTAATGGATCAGAAGACCATGTTTTTTTTCTTTTCTTTAAAATTTTTAATTTCTCTCTTTGCCCCAATAGTAGGTTTTCTAAACACTCAGAACAGTACTTATTAATCCCTATTTCCATATAAGTAGACTCCAAACTGTAGTAGTTTTAAGAGTTCCTTTTTTTTCTTGTTTTCTTGTTCTACCTTTACATATAGTGATAACCAACTCTGTGTAGTTATCAGAAAAGCATTGATTAAGAACCCAAATTGGCTCAGGCTAAACCTGAGCTACATGCTGACTCTACTGGCTGTACGAACTAGCTGCGTAATGAGCAAACTATTTAAGTGCTCAAGGCTCTGATTCTTCATTTGTGACACAGGGATAATAATATTGCTTATTTCATAAGATTTTTGTGAGATTAAGTAAGAAGAACGAGGTAGAGAGCCTAGCGTAGTGGATGGTACACCAAAAGACACAGGGAATCATATATTCTTAACTGAGAATAAGGATGGATAATATGACAAAGGCTTTTTTTCTGATTTGGAAGTTTGTCCTAATTAACTTATAAACAAATGAAGATTAAATTTTATATATTTATTAGTTAATTGGAAAGGATACAGTTACCTAAACAGTTGCCTTTCCAGAAAACCCAGAATATAAGTCTACGTAGCTTAATAAATCCAAATAAAGTATCTCCATTTTCATCAGTAATCAAGGGTCAGTATTTAAGTGCAATGTGATATTTAAGTGTAATGCTTCACTCTCTTTGCTGTATTATTAACATGTGAAGGAAACAGAGAGAGCAGAAGAGTGGAAATCAGTCTGCAATACCCTCTCAGGGCCCAGGTGACGGAAGAGCTGAAGGATCCGCCTAGTGTGGAGAAAAGAGAAGTACACTTGGGTTCTACTGTGAGCTGCCACCATCTAGCTTGGTAATATTGAATTAACCTCTCTGGGTCTCAGTTTTCTCATCTTTAAAATGAAAGATTGGATCTTTCTAGCTACCCTTAGAACTTAAAGTTGTACCATACTAAGAAAACTCTGCTCTTATCAATACACCTATTTGACAATGTTTCCAAAAAGGTAGCATTATCCAAGTTAATTTTTGGCTGTCCAGAGGAATGGCTAGTTGCAAAGGCAATTTGGGATGGAACTATAGAAAATACCTAAGCAATATCTATGATCAAATACATAATATATGTTGGAATCTTTCTGTATTATTTTCCACTATCGATTTTCAGCTGTCCAATTGTTATATATTAAGCAGCTTAATATACTGAAAAAATTTGTTCATGAAAGTAATTGAATTTGTAGAAACACAGACTAATGTTATTATGGAGCTATTTCTGAGTTGATTTTGCTATGGAATTTTTCCCCCATTTGCAAATATTTGAGAAACTAAACTCTCAGCCATACAATCCTATTTTGGTTAATATTTGGTCTTGGAAAGCTTTACATGTTTCATGATGACATACAGATCTTTTATTCTTTCCAGGGAAACAAAACAAATCTTTACCTATGTGTTGAGGTTTCTAAGACTGGCAGCTGGGTAGATGGTCTTAGGATGTAATTTTCCTCAGATTTAAAGTAAAATCATGAGTTTGACTTGAGTTATCAAGTGAAAAGTAAGTTACCTAGGAAAGTTTAAGCATATGTGTATCGCTATTATACTTACTACAATTTTGTTAATTTAAACATTTGATTTGCCAGTGATTTATACTTCTTGGTCGAATACTGTTATTGGGCATTGTGACAATTTTATACTTAAAAATAAAACTTCTACTGTGGATTAGCATTATGGGTTATGGGGAGTCATACTTTGAACTAACAGAGATGCAACAAATGTGTTATAATAATATCAGCTTAGGTAATCCCTTTATAAATCAAATGTAAATCCCAAAACTTTTTAAAATTGGCATACCAAAATATGTTACTTTGAAAATCTCCACGAGAAAACAGCATTTTTTACAAATGCTAGCTATCTAAGTCCATGCTCATCCCTAATGTTACTATGCTGAAAGGCCCTGTGTAAATGCATTTGAAACCAAAATTTATTTCAAAGGTATTTTATATTTAAATCTCGATGAAACTTTTCATTAAAGAACATTATTTTAAGTCAGTTATCATGTATAAATGTTCTTTATTTATTTATTTAATTTTTGTTCAAAATATTACAGATGTCCCTTTTTTTCCCTCTTGACCCCTTCCACCCCTCCTCCCCAGTCCCTCACTACACTATTGTCTGTGTCCTTGGGTTATGCATATATGCATGTAAGTTCTTTGGTTAATCTCTCCCCCTCCACCCACCCGCCCCCCTCCATCCTGCTGAGATTAGTCAGTCTCATCTATGCTTCCATGTCATTGAATCATTTCTGTCCATCAGTTTATTAAGTTCTTTAGATTTCACATGTAAGTGAGATCATGTGATGTTTGTCTTTCTCTGCCTGGCTTGTTTCACTTAGCGTAATATTCTCCAGGTCCATCCATGCTGTCCCAAAGGGTACGAGATCCTTCTTCTTTATAGCTGCATAGTATTTCATGGTATAAATGTTCCTTTAAGTTGAACTGTTATATGTCAATTCCTCTAAAAAAAAGGCACTTCTGGTGTACTCTAAATTTTCATCTTCGTTTTTTCAATGTAGAATTAGTAGCTACAGCTTTCAAGATAGGTGTCATTACATTAAAAATCAAGAAAATACAAATCGTCTTTTAATTTGAATAAAAATATAAAAAAATCATATGCAGGATGTTATCTCCCAAAAGAAAACAAAATGATTTACAGTGGTTATCCAGAGCTTCTTTCTCTGGAAACACACACACACACACACACACACACATGCACACACATGCACGTGCACACACACACATTGTTCCAAGGCCTTTCCTTTAGCATTGACATATAATAGACTCTATGTTAAAATAATTTTATCTAACATTACAACCACTATTCTAGGGATTGTTGCCTGTGAGACCATCATCATCTCTTCTCTTTCCAATGCCCCCTGAGAACTTTCCAGAATTTCGGGGAATCATGTAAGCCACAATAGCACTTTTTGATTTCTTCAAGATGCAGTCCATAATTGCTCCTTGAGTCTTCCACTTAGAATAGAACTGATAACTAACTCATAGACCATTATTTTGTAATAACAGCTCATTATTTTTCCTTGCTTACACTTCTTTAAATTTGTCTACATATTGATTCTGATTTTGCCACTTTTCTGCTCTTTCATGTTCACAATATCATCCTACTACTTATTTATATCTAGATAGCACTGCATTCTCTGAAAGAGTCTAGTGTTACCCATAAACTCTAATATTTCACGATGAATTCTCACTTCTAGGTGATTTATAAATCAATGGGCTGAGACCAATGGCAGAAAGGTATTCAAAGCAGCAGACCAAGCTTCTAAATATGTGGCCAGGCCCTCTCTATTGAGGTCATGTCCTACTTTTATTATAGCAAAGGCAGAGAAAAAGGTGAAAAATACTTTTTACCCAGGTGAAAAAGACGTAAGTTTAAAGATTCTTCTACATGGTTAAAACTATCAATATTAATCATGCTCACATTTGTGTTTGTATAATAAACCATGTGATCTAAGAATTAGTCCATAGGGTTTCCTTTGGAAAAAGCTCAAAGATACCTATATTAAGAATTTACTTTCCCAGTAAGGGCTAAATAGAGCATGAAATAAAGCATAGACAATGGCAATGCTTTAATAAAATAGCATTAATAGAAAAATGTGCATGTCATCAACTCATGACAATTTTAAAGACCTATAATCATTAAGCAATTAAAAATTTAGAAAGTGAATATTTATATAATACAATAAAGCTTTCATTTACTAGTGAAATTTACATTCTCTCTGTTTTCCTTACAAAATATAAAGTAAGAATGTCACATTCAAATTATACACCTAAAATAACAATGATTTGCCTGGCTGGGCGTGGCTCAGTGGTTGAGCATTGACCTAGGATCCAGGAGATTGTGGTTCAATTCCTGGTCAGGGCACATGCCCGGGTTGTGGGCCCGATCTCCAGTGGGGGACGTGTAGGAGGCAGCTGATCAATGACTCATCATTGATGTTGCTATTTCTCTCCTTCTCTCTTTCTCTCTCTGAAATCAATAAAGATATATTTAAAAAATAATAAAAAAAAATTTTTTTAAATAAATTAAAAAAATAACAATGATTTTTTTTTAAAAACCTAAACATTAGATTACAAGGCTCACAAAATACTGGTTAGTTAGTTGCAGAGCTATGATTTCCAGGGAGCTTTGGAAAGGGGCAGAATGTGTTGCTTTGCCATTGAATTTGTTTGCCTTATAAAATTGACATTTAAAAGAAATTTACTGAAATTTAAAAATAGAACAATTTAACAATAGAACAAAAACTATTGCAAAGTGAGAGACAATGTTTTCTTAAAGTTATGACTAGGTAATTAGAACAATGACAAGGAAAGTGACATCTATCTTAACCTGTGAATAACTATCAAACATTATTTTACAGGACTATCACTGTTAAAAGTTGAAAAGTTAACTACGATTAGTATTTGTGATGCTGGCCTTGGCACAAAAATCATAATATGATTTTATTTTAATTATGTTGACTTCATAGCTTAGCTTTTCCTCTTAATCAGGTTGACTTCAACTCTACTATGACAATAATATATTTTCACAATTAGGAGTGTGCAAAGGGCATTAGCTATAAGGTTGTTTATCATAAAGCTATTACAACAGTGAACACTGGAAACAAGCAAAATGTCCATAAATAAGGGAATGATTAAATACATTATAGTACTGCCATGGAATGGAATACTGTCCAGATGATGTTGTAGATGGATGTTTATTAGAATGACATTTATAATGTAATGTTAGGTTTAAAAAAGCTAGATTAGAATACAGAATGTATGGTAGAACCCCAATTTTATAAAAACTAAAATTGAATGAACAGAGTGGGGCAAAAGTAGGTTTTTAGTTGTCTGTATGAAAAATTATACAATAATTAATAAATAATAATACAAGAATAAACTGTTTTGCATACTCACAACTGTAAACCCACTTTTTCCACACCCTGTATACTCACACCTAGAGAAATATACTCTAAATTCTTGTATTCTTGTTTCTGGGATAGTAGGAACGTGTGTGTGTGCACGTGCGCATGTAGGGGTGCAAGTATGAATGTGAATGTATGTATGTGTACATGTTTTCTTCAATAAATAAGCATTGCTTTTATAATCATAAAATAAAATTATTTTAAAACATTTAAAAAGTAGTATTTACTGTCAAGTTTAAATGTAAGAAAGCAGGCCTATTTGAAGCATGTATTTGTTTACTCTCCTTCTTTTAAACTGTAAACTCAAATTAAGGCATTTTGCATTCTGACCCAAACATGAAATATAGAAAGCCAAAAATAACTTGACATTTTACAGAAAACAAACTCAGAAAGACAATGTCTGAAATAAATAGCAGGAAAAGTATATATTCCAAATACAACTCTTGGATTAAAAAATATAATATGTATTTTTTTCAAAGTCTTATTTGGAGTTATTTAATTGCAATATGGAGTTGAAATGACAGAATAAACAAACATTCCTTGAGAGAAAACTCTGATTCCCTTTGAACTTTGAAGAGGTCATCTCGTCTTGCTCCAAGGTATCCACTGAGAAATCTCCATTGGTATTTATTTGTATGAGATATCTGATTGCACAACATATCTAAGATCCATTTTAGGAAACAAAGAAACTTATGTTTTAGTAGCAAAATATAAAATTTAAAAAATCAAGAATTAATTCCTTTGTACTGATGAGTTAGTACAGCTATTTATTTATAATCTCAGTTTCTTCTAATATATTTCTGTTTTCTCTTAAGTCCATA
This sequence comes from Miniopterus natalensis, assembly GCF_054644295.1. Lineage (NCBI taxonomy): Eukaryota > Metazoa > Chordata > Mammalia > Chiroptera > Miniopteridae > Miniopterus > Miniopterus natalensis. Next base: position 45,760,867 of record NC_142090.1, on the reverse strand, counting down.
TATATTGCTTTAATTCTTTAGATCCAAGATCTTTAAACAGAAACAAACACCAAACCAACTCTTCTATTTATAAGTTCTGATAATAGATAGATAATACAGGTTCAATTGTTCATTTACAAGATTAATAACACAAAAATCTTTGTAAAACAATCCATTTCAGCATATATATAAATTTTATTCAATGTGGCATTTATTATAAAGTCCAAAAGGTATCAACTGTTTTATTTTAATTTTTAGAGTTAAATGCAACCATTTAAAGTGCCCTAAGGTATATTTGCTTAGATTTCTTTACCAAAGCATAAAAATATTAATAGCATTTCATTTTAACACCAGAAAGTAAGAATGTCCTAGCTGGCATAATATTTAAAAGTCCTGATATTTTCACTTAATATGATTATAGGTACATTTTTCTGTTCCATATTTCCCTCCCCCACACAAAATGATTCCATGTCAAATCCCTTAAATACCTCTTTTGAAGTTTAAAATTAATTCCAATGGTTGCTCTTCTATAATCCCCCATCTTTTAAAAAATGCAAAATATGCTTATACTATTTGAGCAATCAGATGAAATTCCAAGTATCCTATGCATGTGCTATGCTTTTAAAAAAAAAGTCACACACTCATTCTCAAAATGAGTCTAATTCTATAATTAATATTAACAAGGTAACATTTTGCTTTAAGTGTCCATTCATAATGTTAAATCAATGTTAAGTTATAAAGAACTCCCATGGAAATACACAACACATGCACATTGATTCTAATGAAATTCATACTCAATGGCAAATTAATTCTTAATAATGAGGCACTTGAGTTATCCAGAACTGGGGTTGACAAGAACGCCACTTAGCTTCACTTTCTAAATAATATTCTAGCAAGTAACTGATAAAGCACATATATTTTTCAATTTGGAAGAAAATGATGTTTCACCAAACCTTTTTAATATAGTCTGTTTCCCATACAGACTTGTCAAAGGCTTGGCTCTTTTATAAGCTCATCTTGCCCTTAGCATCAGAAGTCTATAACAACAGATGCTGGAATAATTAAAAACCTATCACTATAAAAAAGAGCCTATCATTGTAGATGCTTCCCTCATATTACAGGCCAGGAAGATGAAGGCAGTTTGTGGGTGTCCTTGTGTCACTTTGTCCACCTCCTCGTGGTTAACGCGTAGGCTTTCATGTGCATCCTTGCACCTCTGTTCCGGCAGGAAGCCTGTCTCTGGGGATCACTTGCAGAAAATAGGACATTGAGTCCATAATTAAAGTAATCTCTTTCCAGGCAGATGCTGCAGTTGGCTCTGTTATCACATATTACAAAAGGCATCCTGAGAGTTGTAAAATGTGCAGCAAATAGCTTTGGAGTTGAAAAACAGCAATTTTTCATCTAATTTTGATCCATAGACATGTAAGCACTGTATTGCTACTTTTTGGTTTTGAGCCAAATAACGATTATGGTGCTGAGATGAGCCAGGCAGTAACCAAAATTAAAGAATACTTTAGCTTTTATCCTCAAAGTGAGAAAAGCTCTTTTGTAACCATCTTTGCACTTAGCAAATAAGAATGCCATCTCGAATCTGAGCATTAATGCCTGCAGGCAGATTTAGAAGAAAGGCTTATGTAGCTTAGCCTACAGCCATACTTTCAATATATTTGCTTACGTTAAAAGCAGGGGTTGATTAAGGGACCAACCATCTTAGAGCTTCTTTGCAACTACAGTGTACATTTTTAATTTGAAGCGGTACTACTGTTTATCTTTCATATAATATTTTAAGACATTGCTCTTTGAAATATACATCAGCCCAGATAATGAATATGCCCATATTATTCATAATCCTTTCAATAAATAGTAGTAGTGGAAACAATTGGAGATTTGACTAACACATTTTTGTTTCCAGCTTAGGACTTTTCAATGTGATAACCAAAGCCTCACCTCAATATTGTGAGATGGTAAAATAGAGATAGAAATAATTTTCTTTAATATTTATTTCTCAGTACTAATAAGACAATTATAAATATGAACTGATTTTTTTTTTTTTTAATCCTCACCTGAGGATATTTTTTCCATTGTTTTTCAGAGAGAGTGGAAGGGAGGGAGGGGGAGAAGGAGAGAGAGATAGAGACAGAGACAGAGAGAAACATTGATGTGAGAGAAACACATCAACCGGTCACTCCCCACACATGCCCCAATGGGAGCAGGGAATGGAGCCCAAAACCCAGATATGTGCCCTTGGCTGGAATCCAACCTGGGACCCTTCAGTCCAAGGGCCAATGCTCCAACCACTGAGCCAAACCAGCCAGGGTGAACTGATTCATTTTTAAAGATGTCATCTTCAAATTCCAGAAAATATGTGGTATAAATGTTTTCATTTCCTCAAACTGTGTTTTTTTTTAAAGTTTTAATGGCAAAGTTTTACATAGACTTGGGCCTTTCAATTTAACAATACCATTAATAACATTAACCTTTATATTTTAATTAGTCTAAATAAAATTCAAAATAAGAAATATCTTACTTAATTTGACACTAGAAATGTTTGTATCCCAGTATGTTTAAGCTTTCTGAATTACTATTTAGAAAAGGAATTTATATATCACTTGAATTATTAGAGAAAAACAAACTGCAAATAAAAAATTTAAATTACTGATAAAATTTTGTTAAGTGAGCAAATTAGTATTTCCAGAGCAGTTAAAATGTTATAATATAAAGTAAGTTGTCACTAGTACATACCTAGAAGGTTAAATAGCATAGTAAAAACCCTAATTCTCTAACACAATCTTCTGGCACATTTGTGCATTCATGCATTTTTTTTTACTCATGTATTCATGCACTTATTCATCCATTCAGCCAATAATTAGAGAATTTTTGTCCAAATAATTTTTAATACTACATACAATTAAAATATTAGAAAAAATGTATTCAGGATTCTGCCACCATAAAGGTGGGTTTCAGTTTTGCATCTTCTTTCAGCTCTATCTGCATGTTATTTTGTTCTTAGCTAATTACTCTTTATCCAAAATATTACTGATTTTATTGGTTTTGTATGATATTAATCTAGTGACATAAACTTTCTTTTGGTTAGCATTTTCCTGGTATGTATTTTCCCTTCTCTTTAAATGTTTGTGTGTTATTATGTTTATATTTGTCTTTTGGAAGCAACATACTGCTGGATTTCTAAAACTGCATTCTGAAAGCCACAGGGTTTTAACTAGTAAATGTAATATTTTACATTTATTGTAATTATATGTACATATATACATATGTATTTATATTATGTTACACTTTATATTCTTATACTTTTTATACTTGCCTTTTTTTCCCCTTTCTTCTGATAGACTAATTTTTGTGTAATCTTTTCCCTATCCCTTCCTCTATTTTGCAAGTTATACTTTTACTTCTGTTCTATACATTTATGTTTTTAACAGTTATCTTTAACTAAGTCCCACCTCAGAACAAAAGACTGTCACAGCCTGAAAAAACAACAACAAAACTACACTAAACTTCTGGAGGACTTTAAAGGAGAGATCGACAATACAGTCACAGTAGAGGACTTTAACACCCCACTGACTTTACTGGATAGATCTTCCAGACAAAAATCAACAAGGAAACAGTGATTCTAAATGACACACTAGATCAGATGACTTTAATTGACATTTACAGAACATTTCACCCCAAAGCTTCAGAATATACATTCTCCTCAAGTGCACATGGGACATTCTCAAAGATAGACGACATGTTAGGACACAAAACAAGTCTCTACAAGTTCAAGAAGATTGAAATAATATCAAGCATCTTCTTGGACATTTATACCCTGAAATACTACGCAGCTGTAAAAATGAAGAATCTCTTACCCTCTGAGACAGCATGGTGGGACCTGGAGAGTATTATGCTACGGGAAATAAGCCAGTCAAAGAAAGACAAGTATCACAAGATCTTATTCATATGTAGAATCTAATGAACAAAATAAACTGATGGACAAAACAGACCCAGAGACATAGAAGCATGGAACAGACTGAGGGATCTCAGAGGGAAGGCAGGGGTTAGGGGGTGGGGTGGGGAGAGATTAACCTAAGAACTCATATGCGTATATGCATAACCCAGGACACAGACAATAGTGTGGCGAAGGTCTGGGGGGAGGAGTGCAGGGTGGAGGGGATCAGTGGGGGGAAAAGGAGGACATCTGTAATACTTTCAACAATAAAAAGAAATAAATAAAAATTAAAGGCATCTGAGATACACTTATGGCAGCACTTCAAATCTCTGCATCTGCATCTGCATCAGTTCAAGACTGCCCAGTATTCAGAAGCTGCTAGTGTCTTCATTTTTTGAATGATTATTTTGTCTTCTTGTTCAGTGTACTTGTAACAAGTAATTTCTCTAAGAGAAGTTTCCTTTAAAACATCAATGCTCAAATAAGGATCACCGGTGTACCTCTTTGTTGCCCTGAGTTCACTCTCTGCTGCTGCATCAGTATCTTAAACAAAGCGCTGCTTGATTCATTCTATTCTTCTTTGTTCCTTTCTTTAAAAATAATTTTTTAACTTCTCAGTTACAGTTGCTGTACAATATTATATTAGCTTTAGTGATTAGAATTTTATATAACAGTAAGTGGTCACCCCAATAAATCTAGTACCCATCTGACACCATACACAGTTATTGCAGTATCACCAACCATATTCCCTGTGCTGTACTTTAATCCCCATGACTATTCTGTGACTGCCAATTTGTACTTCTAATCCCTTCTCCTTTTTCACCCAGTCCCTCAACCTCTGCTTCATCTACTCTGTTGTTGATTTCCGGTAATGTATTCTTTTTATTGTTGTTAATCCTCACTGGAGAATATTTTTTCCATTGATTTTTTTTTTTTAGAGAGAGTGGAAGGGAGGGAGGAAGGGGGAGAGAGAAAGAGAGAGAGAGAGAGAGAGAAAGAGAGAGAGAGAGAGAGAGAGAAACATCGGTGTGAGAGAGGCACATTGAGTAGCTGCCTTCCACTCAGGTCCTGACCAGGACTGGGGATCAAACCTGCAACCCAGGTGTGTGCCCTTGACTGGGAATTGAATCTGCAACTCTTTGGTGTGTGAGCCAATGCTCTAACCACTGAGCATACCAGCTAGGGCAGATTCCCTGCAATGTATTCTTTTTTTTTTTTCCAATGTATTCTTCATTTCAGTTACTGTATTCTTCACTTGGACTGGTTCTTTTTTATATTTTCTATCTTCATTTTTATGTTTCCAATTTCTTTGTTGAAGTCTCAGCAAATTCATCTACTCTTCCTCTCAGTTCATTGAGCATCCTTGTAACCAGTGTTCTGAACTCTGCATCTGGTAGATTTCTTGTCTCCATCCTGTTTAGTTCTTTTTCTGGAGTTTTGTTTTGTTCATTTGGAACATTTTTCTTTGTCTCCTCATTTTGGCAGCTTCCCTGTGCTTGTTTCTATCTATCAGGCAGAGCTGTTGTGTCTCCCAGTCTTGGTAGAATACTTTATATAGTAGGTGTCCTGTAGGGCCCAGTGGCATGGCCTCCCCATTCACCTGACCTAGGTGCTCCAGATGTACCCCCTGTGTGGTCCATGTGCACTGTCTTCTTGTAGTTAAGCCTTGATTGCTGTTGGCATGTCAATAGGAGAGATTTACCCTCACACTGACTGGCTGGGAGGACTGGCCATGACCACCCTGGAGAATATGCTATGTAGCGGCTGACCCCATGGAACAGAACTCATTTCAGTGGGGCTCTGGTGTCCTCTGAATCCATCTCTTGAGTGTGTCACTCATGGAGGTGATTGGGTGGTGCTTCGATGTGGTCTGAATCTCTGTACTGGGTCTACTGGCTCTGGGGCCTCCCAGGAGGTGCTGACCAAGCTCAGCCAATGCCCGTGTCCTGCTTGGGCCACCTGTCATGAGCTACAAAGTGATCTGCAGATGGCTGCTCTTTTGCTGGGTTTGGAGGTGCCTGGGAAAGGCCAGTCTGCAAACTGAGGTTGTCTGCTGGGCCAGATGCTGTTTGTTTAGGGTTTGTGAACCTTTGAAAGATTTTTCGGAAAATCTGAAGCATTGGCCAGGACAGGCCATTCATCTGGAAAAGCCCCTGAAAACAGCTTGGGTGGGCCCACAGATTGGGTGGGGCAGGGTCTCAGGGAGTTACCAGAGAGGGGGTGTTGAATTGTGTGAGCCAGGTTGATGGAGTCTCAGATATAGTGCCCACCTGCTGGCTCTGTGGGGAGAGGTCTCAGCAAAGGAAAAATGGCCTCTACCAGCACTTCTGTCTGAGCGAAAGCTGCCCCTCCAGTCCTCAATGGACAATTCAGTTCTTTCCATTATGTTCCTGGTGCCTTTCGAGCTGCTGCCCAGCACTGGAGCTCAGAGTGAGTGGGTGAGTCTGAGTAAATCTGTGCATAGTCCCTTTAAGAGGGACCCCTGGGACTCCAGCAGCCTTCTGTCTCACTCAGCCATAATCCCGCTGTTTTTTTATAGCCAGAAGTTATGGGGATTTCTCTTCCCGGCTGTGGAACCCTGAGCTGGGGAGCCTGGTGTGGGGCTCGATCCCATCGCTCCTCAGGGAGACCTCTGCATCCAAGATATCCCTCCCGATTTTTCTTCCTGCCCCTCCTACCAGTCTCTACATGGCTTCTACTTTATGTCCTTAGTTATAGGACTTCTGTTTAATTAGGTTTCGGGCATTCTGTAGTTTTGTTGTAATTCTGATGTTGTAGGAGGATGTGAGTACTGCATTAACCTATTGCACAGTCTTGACTGGAAGACTTTTTTCTCAGTTATGAGTTTATTTACGGTTAAATTGTCACTAATCTGGGCACATATCTAATCTTCATCCATGTTCCATTTGTATTCTAATATTATGCTAGCATCTCTGTCCAAGCAGCTAAACCTAAATCTAATGGTGATAAATGTTGCCTTTAATTCATATGCTCTTTCCTTATATAGAATTCCCTTGTGACAAGAAATGATATATAATCAGCATTCAAAGAATGGATCTACATTATACATATCAAGGTGTAGTCTAATGTGTTCTCCATATTTCAGAAGTTTTAATCAGTGCCTCGATATTTGAATGAATTAGATAATACCACTATATCTCATACAGAGGTAGATCTCAAAACGATGATAGCAAACATGAGGGCACTTTAAAAAGTTGAGAGATTCTGATACCATGCTGCAAACTCTATTATTTTTCATTGTATCGATACCACAGGTATTTTATTGTAATAGAATAGATCAGTGGTCAGTGTTGCAGCAACTGCAGTGAGGTGGCAAAACTCACCTGCTGGAAACTGGACTGCTTTCTGCGCCCAGGCTGCCACTCACCAGGTGAGTTACACCAGGCGAGTTACTTAACATCATTCTACTTCAGGGTCCTCATCTGTAAACTGAGATAATAATAGTGCCTACTTCACAGAATTACTACGAGAATAAAAGGGATTAAAAGATGTAAACTACTTAGAATAGTGGCTGGCACATTGTAAATTTTCAAAAACATAATTAAGGTTGTAATTGTTATTTTATAACCCCAATTCCCTGGCGGCTTCTCACTAATATCTAGGGTTAGATGGCTTGGAGATTTCCTCCCTTCCTTTCTTCCCTCATTCCCTTGCCCTGTCCCCACCTTTTTGCTTCTCCTGCTCATCTTCTTCCTCCATCTCTTCTCTCCATACCCCCTCCTCACTCTTAGGATTTGAGGGGCAATTTATATCCAAGAAGTTTGGATAATTAAGGGCCTCTTTTAAATTGAGGCTTATTAGTGACTAATGACTAATCAAATATAAAAGTAAAAACAAACTATACTGTCATAAGATCTGTTTACTAAGCAGATCTCTGAGTGAAATTATTACTTGAAATGTTATCAACAGGTGTCATAAAGCTAATGATAAAATGATTTTAATTACTTATCCATTTTATACAGCTGTACCAGTACAGCCAGCAACTATCCTCAGGCCATCTTCTCTTCTATGTCTCTCACTTGATTATTTTTAACAAGAAAGGCAGTAAAAAAAGACAGCCCAAATTACTATGTGGCTAAGTGGTTTAGCTATAAAACCTGGTTTATTCATGCAGTGTGCTCTTCTCTGGGAAAGGCACACACAGCACATGATGTAATTGTTTGGGATTTCAGTTCAAATGTTCCATAATTCTTACTACAAGATTTTTTAAAGGATTTAAATAGATAAGTGGGTTTTAAAATCACAGAATTTGCATCATACACCAGCTGCTCTAATATGAGATTATAGAACTGGGTGCAGTGTCCGTTCAACTGCTGCTCTAGAGAGACCATGCACATGGTAAATGATAGATATTATTTGCTGAATTCTTCAAATCCAAGGCACAATCAATTGTAAGACATTAGGAAATAAAATAAATGCTACCAATTGTAATTATAACATGAACTCTACTTTTGAGATTCCAAAATATAAAAAAGTCTGCACCTCAGAATCAATGAAATACGATATCATTATGAGTTATTAAGAAATTTTTATTGAGGGCATTCTATTGTCTGTAATTCAGTATTAGGAACTATTAGGTACATAAAAATAGCTAATGTGGTCTCTGACCTTGAGGGATTTAAAATCCAGTTAAAAAAGAAGACATGCACGTGAAAAATTAAATAATGATATGAATTAATTAATGATAAAAAAGTTATACAAAATATATGACAAAAGCATATAAACATGGCTGAAGTTTAATTTCTAAAAACCAATTCTTCCTACTTGAAAAAGTAGAAGCTTTAATTTTTGAGGTTAGAAAAGAGAATCATCACATATTTACATTCAAATGTAATAGGCTTATGCATTATTTTATTTTTGCTTAATGTTTAAAATTAATGGTGAACAGTAGCAATTCCCTTCAAGTATTGCTGGGCACATACTAATTACAAATGTTAACTCTTATATATAGCTCTACTCAACACATAATAAATAGTGTAGTAAGAAACAAAGGTAAGAAATTACAAGACTTTATTTCACAAAATTTCAAATAAATTGTTTCAGTGGACCGTGTTGTACCTTCAGTTTTTCTGTACTTTCTCACAAGCTAATTAGCAAATGAGATTAACAAAAGCATCTGCCCTGCATAAGAGCAGCTACTCTCTGTTAAAGTTCAACACAGTCATGACTTATATGAAGCAGAGACTTAATGTTATTAAGAGTGCTAAAAAGTGCAAATTGCATCATCAAAATTTTGTTGGGAAATACCAGTGAGGGTGTGTAAACTTCTCTGCAGTTAGTAAAATTACTTCTGACCAAACTGTATTTTTCTGACCAACTGCTAAGAAAACATTCTTTGAGGCTAAGACTTAAAATACCTAAGTTATTTCTCAGAAGAAAATAGAGTTTGATATCCCAGGAACAGTGAGGCCATATGCCATCAAATATCATTTTAAACAGATTTGATTAAAACCTATAGTTATTTGGAAGTAGATAGTTATATATTGTTTACATAAATTTACTTTCTGTTCTATCGTTCAAAAAAATTATTCTTGCTTTAAATTAAAAAGTGATGCATGGGGAAAATTTAAATTATCCTTCCAAGTGCTAACATGAGTAAGACATAATATGCTAAAGGAGTCATAAATTACTACTAAACTAAAGGAAAAGACATCACTGAACATTATATAACTCAAGGGGCATTTTCCAAGATCTCTGTTTGAGACATTGTACCAACTGTGGAGGAATCAAAAAGAAATAAAAAGTTGTCCCTGTCCAGTCTACTCTAATAGAAAAGGCAAGAAATTAACTCAAATAAGTACACAGTAAAATATAATCAGTACTATAATAGAGTTACAAGCAAAATGTGACAATACGCATCACTTCTGTTGTTGATGCCTTAGAAAGCCTTATAGAAGAGCATTTTAAACAGTTCTTGAAGAATGGGTAGGATTTTTAACAATTAGAATTGAGGGGAAAAAAGGCATTCTGGGCTAATGGAAAAGCATGGAGAAAGAAAGAAAATCACAAAATGTTTCAGGAATTGTAGGAAGTCTTACCAATTAGTGCCCTATCAGGAGGTACAGGCTATGAGAAATAAGAGAAGATGGTAAACATCAAAATTGGGAAGAGCCTATCAAACCCATGCCAAAGGGCTGGCCTTCAGATGGAAATTTGGGGGAATACAAGTTTTGAATGATCAAGGTTGTATCTTAGGAAGATAAATTGGATAACAATGTGTAGGGTGGATGCAGGAGACATAGGATGGAAGTGAACAGACCAGTTAGGATGCTATTGCAATCAATAACCTTAGCCAGAGGTCCTAGAGAGAATGAGTTCAAATACGAAAAATTTTCTGAGGGAAAAATGATGGGATTCTATGTCAACCAGCTGGAGGGATGAATCTGAGGTTCACATGCTGGTAACCCAGAGGACAGGCAGAAAGAATGTATCATCAGTGATGTGGAAGTCATGGGAACCCTTGACACTAAGCTGTATGCTATTAAAGAGGAAGTAAAGGTAGTGGTGAATTTTGGAGTATGCATATTTGATGGGCCATCCAGCTCTATCTATTTTGCCTGACTGCCCATAGAATGCTATTTCTGACTGCCTTTAACCTTACTCCACTGGCCTATTTATCCATTCAACAAATATTTAGTAAATGCTTACTGTGTACCAGGGACTGTTTAGACAGTTGGGGAAAGTCAGTAAACAAAACAAAAAAATTCTTGCCTTCAAGGAACTTGCATTTCAGCAGAAAGAGACACAATGAATGTACATAATTAAATATCATGGATTAGAAGTGAAAAAATGAGCCCAGCCAGCATGGCTCAGTGGTTGAGTGTTGACCTATGAACCAGGAGATCATGGTTCAATTCCCAGTCAGGGCACATGCCTGGGTTGTGGGCTCTATCCCCAGTAGGAGGCAAGCACAAGGCAGCCAATCAATGACTCACTCTCATCATTAATGTTTCTCACTCTCCCTCTCCCTCCCTCTCTCTGAAATCAATAAAAACATATTTTTACTTTATTTTTTTTTTAAAGAAGTGAAAAAAATGACATGGAAAAAAGAGATGACTACAGAGGATGAGTGGTGATTCTTGGGCAGTGGTTGGGGTATAGTCTATAATGAACGATGTCACAAGTCACAACCTTTGAGCCACAGTGCAGTGTTTCTCTAAGGATGCTGTTGAGGCATTACTCACTACATTTCCCAGTTTCCTCTGAATGAAAGCACATGAGAGAGTTACTGAATTTCTAGAGTCCCTGACTTTTCACCACCATGAATCTCTTAACTGATCACATTTCCCTCATGTCACTAATGATCAGAAAGCAGAAATCTAAATTCGTGATCTTCTTCCAAAATGTGTATGGAGCCTCATGGCATTTTTTTGTACCTGTTTTCATCTTATTTTCTAAACAAAAATTTTCATATTGCATTTATTTCTCCATTATTATCTTATTGTGCATTTTTGTCAGCTAAAATCTAATTCAGAACCCTTGAGGTATTAATAAATATGCAAAAATAAAGTTACTTTTTAAAAGTTTTCATCAAAACTAGTGGCTTTCATTATAGTCAAAGTTGTTAAAATAATACATTTAAATAGTTGCCCAATATGTAACTCAATGAGAGGTATATTTGCCTTCTGTACAGGTCACAGACACTGTGGGTACTTACATGAAATTCACGCAGCCAGTGCCAGCAGGTGGAGCAATCCAGACAAAGCTGAGGTTGGTTGTGGGCAGATGACTCACATGAGAGGCCACCACGCTGCACATAAACTGGTTACCAAACTGGTGGTCAGACATGATCCCTGAGAGACAGAAAGGAAGGGACATTTGTTATAAAAACAACAAAACAAAGCCTTCCTTATCATGGCATAACAATATTTTCTGGACATTTTTCATTTATGTTAAGATTCATCATGTTGTTTGGCCTCCCCATAAGTTATGCAACTTTCTATTTCTTATTGTTAGAAGGGAATTGATCATTTAAAACATTATTGTTAAGAAGTAACCTAATAAATTCATAGCTATAGTATTGGCTTTGCTTTGATTTTCTTAATTGGCCTTTGCCCATCACCAAAGACCACCAGGACCACACCATAACAAGGTTGGATTTACTGGAATTGTTTACTGCAAGGGAGACTAAACTCTATGCTAACTGAAAGGTATCTCAGGATGTTAGAAGGGGCTTGTTAAAATATTTGGGCTTGTATTAAGTTATTTTAGAGAATAGGGTGGTCAAGCTGGCCCCAGAATTTCCAAATTTTGGTACTGGAAGTCCTGCATCCTGGGAACATCCCCTTCCCCCTCCCCCAACCCAGTTCTGTTGGGGATATTACAGGGAAAGGTGGCTTAGCTTCTGGACTTGGTGCTATCAGAAAGTGAGGGCAATTTTATCACTGAGTATATCAATTTGTATCTAGGAGACATGAAGAATTGAGTAGGGCTAACACTGTGACTGAAAAAAAGCAGCAACAGGCATGTAAGCAAGAAGAGGGGATGTTGGTGAAGAGGTGGTTTGCACCACATTCTTGCTTTTGTCTATGTTCAGGCATGATTATAAAGTGGTCATGTCTTTGAATCAAACCATCACAGTTTCAGAGTGGTCTTGTTTGGTGCTGATGTTCTGTGAAACTGCGTATGTTCAACATGAGAACAGCACAGCCCAGCTGTGAATGCCAGGCCCGTCCGCTCTCAGCTGAGTTATCAGAGGTGCTTCCTTTCCTTTTTCAATAAGGTAGTTATCTCAGGTTTGCCTCAAATATAAAATATTAATAAATGACTCGACAATAAGAATATCAACAAATCAATTCTTAAAATGGGCAAAAGACCTGAATAGACTCCACTAAAAAAGACATACAGATAGCAAATAAGCATATGAAAAGATATTTAAAACCTATGTCATTAGAGAATTAGAAATTAAAACAATGAAATGCCACTAGACACTTACTATGGCCAAAATCCAAAACAATGACATCAAATGGAAAACTTATTCATTGCTAGTGAGAATGCAAAATTGTCTAACCACTTTGGAAGAGTTTGACGTTTTCTTACAAAAGTAAATATACTCTTGCCACATAACCCAGCAATCACATTGCTTACTATTTACCCAAATAAATTGTGAAATCTTATGTCCACACAAAAACCTGCGCATAGCTATCTATAGCAGTTTTATTCATAATTGTCAAAACTTGGAAGCATCCAAAATGTCTTTCAGTAAGTTAATAGATAAATAAACTGTGGTACATCCCCCAAATGGAATATTATTCAGAGCTAAGAGGAAACAAACTATCATGCCATGAAAATACAGGGATAAATAAATGCATATTCCTAATGGAAAGAAGCCAATCTGAAATGATTACATACCATCTAATTCCAACTGCATGACATTCTGGGAAAGGCAAAAGTGTGGAGAGGGTAAAAAGATCAGTGTTTGCCAGGGGTTAGGAGGGAGAGAGAGAAGAAGAGGCAGAGCACAGAGGATTGGTGGCAGTGAAAGGATTCTGTATGATACTAACATGGTGGAAATATGTCATTATTTATTTGTCAGAACTCATACAATGTACAGCACCACAAGAGAGCCCTAATGTAAACTCTGGACTTTGAGTGATAATGATGCATCAGTGTAAGTTCATCTGTTGTAAGGAATAGATCCCTGTGGTGCAGGATGGTGATAGCACAGGAAGGTGTATGTGGTGGGGGGAAGGGGGGTGCGAGGGGACATGGGAAATCTCTGTGCTTTCCACTCTGTTTTGCTGTGACCTAAAACTGCTCTACAAATAGTTTATTAATAAAAACATTGCCAGAAGTGGGCAGTTAAATAAAACATTCATTTATTGGTTTTATGAAAAAGGCAAATGACTTAATCTCTCTGAGATCCAGTTTTCTTATCTATAAAGTGGAAATACCATGTCCCCTGTGTCGTGAAGTTTTAGTGAAGATTAAAGGATCAACTACATATGACAGCTCCTAGTGCATGCAGTACACCCCTGCTTGGACAGGTGCTCTTCCGGTTGTCATCACAGCAGTTCATACCTTCCTCCATCACTGCTCCTGCCCATCTTTCCAAGGAGTCTGCGATGGGCTAGGTCTTTCATCTTTATTTTTATATTCCAAGCAACTGTCACAATACCTAACACATCACGGATAGTCAAGAGATGTTTTCTGAATAAGTACAAGAATAATGCAACTATAAAAATAAAAGACAATAGAAATTGTAACAGATATGTTACATTAACTAGTGAAACAGGATCTTCTAGAATAGGAAGTTGTTCATAATAGTAGGTCATACTGGCCAAAGAATTAGAAAAATAAATCTATATTTTGATATAGCCTAACAATGCCCTTTTTCTCATTGAAGAATTCATTTTTTAAGCTGTATCTTGAGACAAAAATTCTTCAAGCCAGAGAAACTGCAAGATTAGAAAGGATAAGAGACTCCCAGGGAAATCAGAGTGCTGAAGGTGACTCGGGAATTGCCACTTCCCTGTGGCGGGGCATAAAGCAGGGAGCCAGCGTGTAGAAAATGACACATCTGCAGGAGTCAGCCTGGCCAAAAAGGGAAACACAAGTTCCAGCCACAGCCATTGTGGGAAGGGAAACGAATCAAAGTAAGGTTTCAGAGCCTTGGTAATGGAACTCACATTCAGACAGCTCCTCATTCCTCAAAACTCCTCTTAGAAAGAGAGTTGATGTCTAGGCTACATATTACTTGACAGAATTTTATCAGGCAGCTGTACTGTCATAATTACCATATGCCCTACCCGAATAAACATGCCACAGAACAACATTCTGGCAGGCTAACGGGCTGGCACAGCAGTTCCCCAATGTGGCTGCACAGGGGTGTCACCTGAAGAGACTGAATAAACGCTGGTGCCAGGGATTCTGAGTCAACTGGTTTGGGGTAAAACCTGGGTAATGAGAGTTTTAAAAGCTCACCAAGCCACTCTAACGTGTAGCTGACAACATGCAGTAAAATCGTCTTAGTAAAGTGCTGTCCAGAATTCAGGGCCCCAAGTAATATCACTACGGTATCAATACAGAGTTGGAGAGTACCCAGCAGTTTCTTAGATAATGACTCTGGTAGTAACACAAAATATCCTATCTTCTTATCCACTACTCCTAAATCTATCCCAAATATGTATCCTGAGGACTTTTTAATGTACTTTCGAGCACTAGGAGTGTGTGGTGGTCTTTCCTTTACCTAACACAGGGCGCCAGCACATTCTACTGCTACCACATTTTAACCGGCATTTCTTTGAGAACATCTAAGAGTTGAGCATCTAAGAGTTGCAATTATTAGAAATTGATTTATCTTTTCAACCAACAGAAAAAACACACACCCAGTATTTACAGAATCCTAATTTTGCTTCAAACATTGTATTAGACCCTATGGAGGTACATAGAAGAAATATGGGACATAGTCTCTACCATAAAATGATTTGAGCTGAGAAGAGAAAACTGGATACACTAACATTCTAAATAAAACAGTGAGAAAATAAGTGCTAACTTGGTGGTATTCATGAAAAATACAAAATAGGGAAGAAAGATGATTACCACGGACAATTATAACTAATGGTTGTTGAGCACTTACAATGGCCTGGTGTTATTCTAAGTGCTTCGTGAATATTAACTTTTTGAAGGCTCTTAACAAACCTGTGAGGTAGGTGTTATTCCCTCTATTTTACCAAATAGGACACTAAGATAACGGAGATAAAAGAACTTGTTTGTGGTCACAGAGCAAGTAAGCAATGTAGCCTGCATTCAAACCAGTGCCCTTGCTACAGAGTCAGGGAGACTGAAACTGAGGCTCAGGGAAAGGCTAAAGTTTCCCCCACTTTTTCACTTACGTGCAGCAGTAGGGTACAATCGAGAGACTGTCACCTCCCGCCCCCAAAGACTGCATGACTTTGTCAGGATGCCCTCTCTCAAGCTTCAGTTCCAGCATCTGTAAGCTGCTGGTCCATGATCACTAAGACCCCTTCCAGTTCCATAGCTGAGCACAATTTAAATGACCAGAAGAAAGACGGGAGGATATCACACAAAGGCAGACGCAAAGGGCAGAGGTGCACATGTGCAACGAGAACAAGGAAACCGAGAGCAGTGAGAATCGGCTTCCAGGCTCCTCTGAAAACAACGGACTGCATCTGCCGATATTCTTAGTGGCTCTGTGTCATGAAAGACATATACCATCTAATTAACACATATGATTTATATTATATATTTGGAAACCTATTCTTGGGATAACTGAAATTTGAATTTGATAATGAATTTAAATTTATTGTGGTGTTTTCCCTGCTGCATGCTGGATAATAGGATACATACTGAGTTTTTAATACTACTTGGAAAAGGGAAAATTGGATCTATAATACAAGAATTTAATTACACTGCATATTTCAGGGAGATAAAACATAAAATATATATGTGTGTGTAATATATGGTGACAGAAGAAGATTTGACTTTGGGTGGCAGGCATACAATGCAATATACAGGTGATGTATCATAGAAATGTACACTTGAAACCTATATAATCTTATTAACCACTGTCACCCCAATAAATTTAATTTAAAAAAATAAAGATTTTATTTTCATTGTTGTGGTTATGTATAAACTGTCACACAAAATATTTTCATGTGGAATTTCTTACCTAGAGAAAGAAACTATACTTTTCCCAGGAGAGGAAGCAAGTACTTCTACAAGTAAGGCTCTCCTGACCTAATTTTGGGCAAAGAAAGTAAAGCATATCCTTCAAAGTCTGAAGTTTCAGAAGACTGATAACTGTCTTGGTTTCAGAAAGATTTTAAAGAATCCATGCCATAACTACATTTTTCTTTTGAATATTGGGTACCCACATTTGAGGAATAAAATATTCACAATCCAGGTATAATTTCTATATCAAAAAAATCAATATAACTCTTTAAAACAATTATTCTTTTGATGAAGTATGGTGTTTGAAATTCATTAAGTCATTCAATCCTTTGACTATGTAGTTAAAATATATAATATTTATCTTCTTAATCAAAGTTGTGTTTAAAAAATAGGAATCTATAGCAGAGTTTCTTTTATCCACCTTATACTTCTGCAAGATTAGGCTCACAACGCCTTTAATTGTTCTAAAGTTGCTTCCACGATCCCTTTTATGACAGTAATACACATTTCTATGCCTTCTGGGACGTCATTTTACCTGACAAGTCTTCAGTTATTTTAAGTTTGTAACTAAACCTTGTATGAACTCCATTTTCCCTTAGGGATACTTTTTATGCTTTTAATGTGCATACCTTGGGTCTTCAGAACTGCAACTAGAATTTCTATGATCCTCCATTTCTAAAATAAAATATACTTATCTTCATAAAAATGTAGAGCATTCAGTTCCAAGAAACACACTGAAGATTTTGTTACCAAAAATAACCAAAGTCGTGGGAAAATTACACATTCATGCTGGGTTTAGTCTATATTTTGTGGATTAAAAATGTGAATTACTCACCCTGGCCAGTGTGGTTCAGTTGGTTGGAGCGTCTGCCCTTACACCAAAAGGTGGTGGGTTGGATTCCCTGTGAGGGCACATACCCAGGTGGCCAGTTTGAAACCCAATCAGGGCACTCGTGGGAAGCAACCAATCGATGTTTCTCTCACATCAGTGTTTCTCTCTCTCTCCCTCCCTTCCTCTTAAGATCAATTAAAAACAAATAAAGAAAGAAAGATGTGAATTATTCAAATCTGTTTAGTTTGTGATTAGCTACGGTTAGTGTTAACATGGGTAGAACATGTTCTGTTTATTTTTCATAGGTTTCAAGCACTCAGACATCTACGGATATCACCAAAGGGCAAGTACTACATTAAGATTATAGATTTTTGTCTGTAAAACATGCAGCCTTCATATATAACAACGATGAAACCTTAAAATAAATATTATTTGATTACTTCAAACACTTTCAGAAAGTTTGATAGAATATTTTGTCAGGAAGTTTTTGTTGTTTTTTGTTTAATCTTCACCTGAAGATACTTTTTCCATTGATTTTCAGAGACAGTGGAAGGAGGGGGAGAGAGAGAAACATCAGCGTGAGAGAGACACATCGACTAGTTGCCTCCTGCACGCTCCTCAGCCAGGGCTGGGGTCAAGCCTGCAACCAAGGTACATGCCCTTGGCTGGAATAGAACCTGGGACACTTCCATCTGCAGGCCGATGCTCTAAGCACTGAGCCAAACCGGCTAGGGCTGTCAGGAAGTTTAATAAATGTATTAATTTATGTCCACATAAGAAGTGTAAGATAAGATAAATATTTTAAATGACTTCTATTTCCTTTTATTTTTATCATTTGCTTTTTCTTTAAAAGTAATATCTAAAGGCTTTCATTAGTGAATAAAAATGGACTGTTCTGAAAATCTAGTTTGGAAAGTTCATGTAATATTATAAGAGAGAAATTTAATTATGGAGTTCCTTTTTGTCACTGTTTAATCTTTTCATTTGATGCAAATATCAATAATCATTTACTTACAGAATTTGATTTGTCTATTATTTGCCTTCTTTGCTTGGTCAATGTATTCAAACATTTCAACAAAGCTAAACACAATTTTATTTGCTGAAAAGTAATTACAGAACTTCCTGAAAACATCCTATTGCAGCTTATCTATGAAGTATAAGCCTGATGAAAATGGATATGAAAAGATGCTCTCAAGTAGTGCCACAAGATAATGAATGGTGCATGCACACACATTCACACGTATACACTGTGCATGTTTAATTTTTAAAGCATTGGTTTGAAGGCATTTGGTTTCAGATTTAAGTCTCAACGCAAAAAAAGTACTAAAACCCTTTTTAAATCATTCTGGAATTTCATGTCTATGGGCATGTTAGAAAATGTATGAGGACCCATGCTAATTCCACACCTCTTGTTGGTTATGTAAAAAGAGCTCGTTCTAAGTCAACTTGATTCTTTCCTCATTCACTGCATTTACAAAGATGAGAATTCTTGCTGTTGCTTTCCCTCTCTGTTCCTCTCCCAGCAATGCCATTTACCGAATGCCTTCTCTGTGCCAAGTGTCTTCCCACATTGTGGGAGAGGCAATAGAGGGAAAACGTTGGGAACATAGACCTTGGTGGCAGTCTGCCTGGGTTGACATCCTTGCTCCTCTACCAAGAACTTGTGAACTGTTGGGCAGGTTACTCAAATACTCTGCTCCTGAATTTCCTTCCCAAGGAAAAGGAGATGATAATAATAGGGTGGCTGTGAAGATTAAATGAGTATAAGATATATAGAGCAATTATTATCATTCCCATTTTAGAGATAAAGGGTAATTATCAAGAGCCAGTGATAAGAGAGCTAGTGAACCTCACTTCAACACAGGTCCATCTTCTCTCCTACACTGTCCACTGGCATCCTTCCTCCCTGTGTCCTTAAGTGACAGTACCTCAGTTATGAGACAGGCCCCTATCCTGATCAACAGAAATTGTCTCGGAATACAGTGATGGAGTACAAAGAGAGCAGGTGAGTGTGAGCAGGAAGAGGGCCCAGCCTCCAGGCACAAGGTCTGGTCTTCTCCCCCTCTCCCTCTCTCTCTCCCCCCTTTCCCCTCCCTCTCAAAACACTTTAATTTCTCATCAGATAGTTACTGGATGTCCTTTGTCCTCGTGGTAGACATATCTCTGAGTTAGATACAGATTGAGTGAGATATCTTTAGGTCAAAAGTGCTCCCCTAAAAAGCAATGCCATCCAATTACACTTAGGTCTATGTGGCCACTGAGTGAAGGAGCAGAAACCTTTCCAAAGAGCGATGTAAAGTCTGTCTTTAACTGAAGCTCTCAGATACACTGGTTCCTTTCCTCCTAAGACAGCATACTCTCCCTCCCCCTTAACAGCTGCCTGGTGGTAGACAATCATTATACGTTGTCTGCCTCTAGCCTTTCCAAACCAAACACACCATGCTGGGTTGAGAACTATATTCTGCCTCACTACTGGGCGCCTGCTGCTTTGACTTATCCTGGTGTGTGTTAGAGTCACAGCACAACTTCTAGTCTAGAAGCTGAATTTTACACATATACAGGCTAAAGAAATCAAAAAGGAGAAAGCTTCCAAGATATAAACCCAAGCCAACATGGGAGGCTGAAAAGATCTTCTGCAAAACTTTATTTAAAAAATAAAACATCTTGCATAACTGAAACTTGCATAACTTGCATTGAAAGCAACTCTTCATTTTCCCTTCCCCTATAGTTCCCGGCAACCACCATTCTATTCTCTGCTTCTGTGAGTTTGATTACTAGATACCTCATATAAATAGAATCATGCAGCTTTTGTCCTTCTGTGACTGGTTTATTGCACTTGGTATAATGTCCTCCAGGTTCACCCATGTTGTCACATATGGTAGGATTACCTTCTTTGTAAAGACTGAATTATATTCCATTATATGCATATAGCACATTTTCTTTATCCATCACCCACTGATGGACATTTAGGTTATTTACATATCTTGGCTATTGTGAGTAAAGCTACAATGAAAATGGACATGCAGATGACTCCTTGAGATCCTGACTTCAATTCTTTTGGAAAAATACCCATAAATGGAATTGCTGGATCATATGTTAGTTCTATTTTTAATTTTTTGAGGAAATTCTATATTGTTTTCCATGGTGGCTGCACCTTTTTACTTTCCCACCTAAAATGCATAAGGGTTCCAATATCTCCACATCCTTGCTACCACTTATCTTTTTTTTTTTTTTTTTATAATAGCCACCCTAACAGGTATGAGATTATATCTCATTGTGGTTTTTATTTTCATTTCCTTGATGACTAGTTACATTTTCATATACCTATTGACCATTCATACATCTTATTTGGAGAATTATCTATTGAGTTGTGAAAGTTGCTATTCAACAGATATAAAATTTTAGTTATGCAACATGAGTTAGTTCTAGAGATCTGCTGTACAACATTGTGCTATAGTTAACAATACTGTGTTTCACACATAAAATTTTGTTGATAGTAGATCTTATGTTAAATGTCCTTAACACAATAAATGAATGAGTGAATTTTAATAATTAATAAAAAAGCACACTTTGATAAATTGAAAGAACCTATGACCCAGGAAACTGTGAACAATCTTCACACCCCTCAAGATTAACCCATCATCAGGCCAATGGCTAATAGAAGAACCCTTAGATTAAAATCTAAATAGCTGGAAGTCAGCTGGCGTATGCAAGGGGACTTATAGTTGTACCCACTCTTCCTGTAACTCAAATTCTGGCATATTGTTTTAAATATTTAGACCAGAGAAATAGAATATTAAAAGTGAGAGCAGAGTTCAAATATTGATGAAAGTCTTACACATTTGAAAGTTGGCATTGTATACCATTGCCTTTTGTATGCTTTTATGTATGTGCTTACACATATGTATTCACACACCATGTACATTCATGTATCTAGAGTTGGTTAAAAAGCATTGATTCTTGGGAAATCAGATTTTCATTCTCTCCATGTATTAATTCTTCAGGCCCTAAAAGCCACCTCCAATATTTTCAAGCCCATTTCTCCTCTTCTTTTCTCACTGACAAAGAATTGCTGTTGACCTATCTAGGATATTTAATGCAATACAAGAATTACTATCTAGTATCCTAATTCAGACCTCTGCCTATCCTAGTTAAAAAGGAGGGGGAGGTGGGGGAGGGGGAGGAGGAAGAAGAGGGAGAGGAGGGGGAGGGGAAGAAGGAAAAGAGAAGACCTTGGATAGAATAATAATAGTTAATATTTTCTGAGTATTTAATGATGCACAGTTCTGCGTGTTGGCAAAGATTAACTCATTTATTCATTAAAAACTTTGAGAAGTATTATTATTCCCATTTTACAGGTGAAGAAACTGAAGTGTAAAGAAGTTAAATAACTTGTCTAAATCAATAGTCCCTAGAGGGGCCACTAGTCACTTGAGATCCAGCCCCGTCACTTTGTAGTGCTGCAGTCTTGAGCAAGGTTACTTAAATTAAGTTTTATGATCATTCTTATTTAACATGTAAGAAATAATAAGCTCCACTTAATAGAATTGTGGAAATGATTAAGTAATAACTCATGTGAGAATTAAATGTTAAATTGCATGTAAACTATGAGAGTATTCATTAAATATTGAAATTTTATTTGTACATTTAAAAATATATCTCAGTCCTTCTGTTTCTACTACTCTCATGTAAAACTCCCCTTTTAAATAAGTGAACTGTAAATCACCCAGGTTTAGCATGAAGCCCAGGCCAAAGCTAACAACAGGGGCATGGTAACAATTGGTTAGCCCCGCAAAAGTCTGCATATAAAAACAGGATCTGATTATCTGAACTCTACCTCCAGATTGGCTGGTTTAAAATAATTGTCTGTAGCAAGGCTATCTCTAAATAACTAGAGACTGCCGTCATAAATATAGCTCCAGGTCAAACTGATTTATCAATTATTTTATCAATGTTTAAATTAATAATCCCAGTCGTCGAGCTTCAAATGCCCAACATTTTAAAGGAACAGTGATTCCTCCTCCCTTCTTCCCTACCTTGACTGTCAAAGTCCATACTGTCTCACCCTGGCTGGTGTTGCTAAGTGGTTAGAGCTTCAGCCCAGGGTTGCAGGTTCGATCTCTGTCTCTGTAATATCTGTGAATCGACCCTGTTGCCCATTTCTATGATAGTGTTTCTCAACTTTTAAAATGATCACTCCCCTAACAAGTCTTTTTAGGCATTTTTCCCTAATTGTCCTCATCCCATGAAATTTTATATAAAATGTAATATTATATAACTGAAGCTCTGGGTAATCTATTGATATCCTCAGGTGCAGAATACAATCTAGCTAATTTAAAAAAATTTAGAGCTATTAGGCAATTTCTCTGGGGGTACAAAGAAATAAACTTGGATACTGCACAAGGAGTGATATCCACCACACCATTGGACTAGTGCAACATAAAAATGAAAGCTGCTACCATGTACTGTTTAACATCAACCACATTTGGACTGAAATCACAAAACCCCACCTCAGCTATTCAAAAAAATTTAATAAGTTTCCACTACATCACTTGATTGAATATCGATTTCCCCATGCTCAGTCCCCACCTCATATTTAACTCTTCTATATCCAAGCCTCATAAGAGTGAGTCTCATAGGTGGAAACTAAGTTACATGCCTTCTCCCTAGAAAGGAAGTATGGGAATTCTATTTTGGGATGGTGGTGCTCACAATGTGGGAAACTATATAAAGATGTTGAGCAATCATAGATGGTTTGTGTCTACCACAGAGGACAAGTTCAAAGTCCATAAAGTTCTGGATTTCTTGATCCAAAATTAGCTAAAATAACTGATAGTTTTAAAAGGTCATGGCTATTAGGACTATTTCCATGAACCTATATACTGAGTTCCTCATCCCTTACCTTGAATGGGCATTGTGCAACAGAAAAGCTATTGCTTATAGCAGTCAATCTATTTGATGGACAAGAGCAAAAGCTACCCATACCCTTCCTGGATAGCATAACAGATTTCCCAAAAAGCCACATCAGGACAGAATATGGGCCTCTGCTTTCTAACTCCAGATGGTGTAAATCTGGAATAAGTGGCAGAGATCCTTCAGTGCCTCTGATTAAGAAGGAGCATCAATGAGTTAGCATAATATTTATTGTCTCAGTTGAAGAACACTATCTAATCTTGTAGTAATTACTGGCCACTCACTCCATCCCTGTTAATCATCAAGTCCTTCTGATGTTACCTCAAAACTTTTTAGTTGTGCCCCCTCTTGCTTACCCTTCCCACTTTAGCCTTATTTCATGCTTTTATTATCTCTTCTTTGATCAGTGCCAACAGCTCCCTAATTGGTCCCTTTGAGTTAAGTTTTGCCTCCTCAAATTAATTCTCAATATATATCTTTATAAAATGCAAATCTGATTTTATCAGTCCACTGATTTAAATTCTTGAGTGGCAATCCATACTTATAGAAGTAGTGTTAAATTCTTCAGCATGACATTCTGCACTTTGTCTATGTCTCTGGGCTCATTTATCATGATGCTTATTCAAAATTTATACTCCATTACGGTCAAACTGTATATAATTGTATGTATACATCTCTGTTTTTCCTCTTGTTTTCTCTGCCTAGACCAGGGGTCAGCAAACCATAGCCATGGATCAAATCTAGACCATGGCCTGTTTTTTATAAAGCATTGAGCTAAGAATAGTTTTACATTTTGAAAAGTTGTAAAACAAAGAGAAGAATATGCAATAGAGATCTGCCCTTATGATGATTTGAAAAGTCTAAAATACTTATTATCTGGCCATTTACAGAAAAAATTTGCTGACCCCTGGCCTAAAGTGCCCTTTATTTCTCTGGATTGGCTAAAATCTGATTTATCACTAATACACATATGAGATTATAAACCAGCTCTGTCATGAAATTTTCTGTACAACACTGTCCAAGGTTAGGAACATCTCCATGCTCTCATAATGCCCAGAGAGCAAGTCACTTCTCTCAAGAAACTTAATCTAGCAAAAAAAATAGAAGTAAACAAACTGTGATGAGTTATATTAAAAGGAGGTATTAATCAGGGAAATTAAGTTTTGCTGTGGTAACAAATTAACTCCTAAGTTGCAGCTCAACTCAACAGTCTTATATGAGTCAAAGACTCTTTAGGGAATTTTTCCTCCATGTAGGGCCTCAACAATCTAAGATATTTCCATATTGTAGCTATGCTGTCTCAGTGTGTGGCTTCCATTGCCAGCAAGGCAAGGGGATAAAGAAACCCAGAGGCCCTGGTGGCTCAGCAAGTTGGAGCTTCGTCCCATACACCAAAAGACTGCAGATTCGATTCCCGGTTAGGGCACATACATTGGTTGCAGGTTCAATCCCCGGATGGGGCACGTAAGGTAGACAGCAAACAATGTTCCTCACATTGATATTTCTCTCCCTCTCTCCCTTCCCCTCTCTCTAAAAATCAGTAAAAACATATCCTTGGGTGAAGATTTTTTTAAAAAAGAAAAGAAAGTAACCTAGAGGACTCACATCCTCTATTCTATGCTTCAACTAGGAAATAGTATACTTTATTTCTGCTCATATCTATTGATCAAAATTATTCACATGATCCCCTTGAACTGTAAAGAGGCCAGAAAATGTGGGGGAGCCTATAGCTATTTCATGAGCATTAAATGCCTTGACCAACAGATATGTACAGTTAATTGGAGCAGAACAGAGTTGGACAGAAGTTAGGATTTTCTAGGAAGTTGGCTACAGAGTGGTAGAAAATGTCTTGAAGTTCATGATAGAGAATGGTAAAGGTAAATGAGAAACACAAAGCATAAGGTTCTGCACATCCCACAGGAAGGAGCAGGGTCTCTTTAGTACCAAGGAGAGCTCCTACATTTTAAATTAGTTTGATACCATATAGATGTTCATTGTAATGCCTCTATTTAGCAAGAATTCATTCTATAAACATTTATTATATGCCTATCATAGATTTGTGGATGAAAATATTCATAACACATAACTGTCTAATGAGGAAGGCAAATAAATCTGTAATGCAATGAGGCTAAATGATTACAAAGTAGTCTTAGAAATTCTGAAATTCACTTCATATTTAAAATAGATTAGGAGCCTGGCTAGGAGTGGCTCAGCAGTTGATCATCGATCTAGGATCCAGGAGATCGAGGTTCAATTCCCAGTCAGGCTCAATCCCCAGCAGGGGGCATGCAGGAGGGAGCCAATCAATGGTGACTC
Source organism: Miniopterus natalensis (assembly GCF_054644295.1). Lineage (NCBI taxonomy): Eukaryota > Metazoa > Chordata > Mammalia > Chiroptera > Miniopteridae > Miniopterus > Miniopterus natalensis. The sequence continues at coordinate 45,735,227 of NC_142090.1, read as the reverse complement.
TTATCATTGATGTTTCTATCTCTCCCTCTCCTTTCCTCTCTCTGAAATTGATAAAGATATATTTTTTAAAAAATTAAAATTAAAAAAATAAAATAGATTAGGAATTCTACACAGTCAAGATGGCGGTGTAGGTAAACATAGTACTTGCATGCTCCCACAACTACATCAAAATTACAACTAAACTAGAGAACAATCATCATTCAGAACTGCCTAAAATCTAGTGGAACAAAAGACCTACAACTAAATATATAAAGAAGAAGCCACATTGAGACTGGTAGGAGGGGCAGAGATGCACAACCAACTGGTCCCACACCCACATGTGGCAGATAAAAATTGGGAGGGATATCTCGGCTACAGAGGTCTCCACTGAGTCCCAGTTCTACACCAGGCTCTCTAGCCCAGAGTTCCAGGGCTGGAAAGAGAAGTCCCCATAACTTCTGGATGTTTCTGATTTCTTTTGACTGTCTACCTTTAAGAGTAGAGTGAAAAAATATAATAAATAAAACTTTCTACTGAGCTAAGAAAAAATAAAAAAGAAAGTTAAAAAAACACACACAAAAACATCAGAGATTGAGACTGAGGGAGATGAAGGGCTACTGGAGTCCCAGGCAGTTCCTCTTAAAGGGCCTGCAGACGGACTTACTTGCATTCACTCCCAATGAGCTCCAGCATTGGGGCAGCCACTCAATAGGCCCTGACGACATATGGGGAGGAACTGAATTGTCTAGCATCAGAAGTAGAGCTGGAGGGGCAGCTTTTTCCCAGACAGAAGTGCTGGCAGAGGCCACTGTTATTTTGCTGAGCACCTCCCACCCCTACCCCAACAACAGTGTCAGCAGGCAGGTGCCACATCTGCATCTCCATTAACCTGGTTATGACTGTTCATCCCACCCTGGTGATTCCCTGAGACCCTGTCCTACCCAACTTGTGGGCCACTCAAGCTATTTCCAGTAGCTTTTCCATATGAATGGCCTCTTGCCTCATGCTTCAGACTTTCCTAGAATCTTTCAAACAAGCAGCATCTGGTATTGGCATGCCCCATACCTCTTGTTATGTGGCCCCAGGCCTAGGGCTAGCAGCAATAGGTATTGGTTAAGAGCTTGGCCTCTCCTGGGTACCTCCAAGCCCAGCACACTAAGCAGCCATCTGCAGCTTGCTTTGTAACTCATGCTGGGTGGCCTTGGGCAGAACATAGGTGGTGACTGACCTTGGTCTGCACTTCCAGGGAGGCCTCAGAACCAGGGTACCTGGTAGATAGCTTCAGACCAGTTGAAGCATCACCCAATCTCCTTCATGAGAGATACATTCAAGGGGTGGAATCAGCAGGCAGCAGAACCCTGCTGAAGTAAGTCCTGCTCTGTTGTGTGGACTCCTGCACAGCTGACCATCCACAGTCTTTACAGCTGATTGGCCTGGGGGTAAATCCCTCCCTTTGAAGTGTTAATATCAATCAAGGCTCAGCTATAACAGGATAGTGTACACAGCCTAGTCAGGGTGGGAGGGCACCTGTTATGCCCAGATTGGGTGTCCAGGAGGCTGTGCCATTGAACTCTACAGAACACCTACTACATAGGGCCACTCTACTAAGCCTGAGAGACATAGCAGCTCTACCTAATACATAGAAACAAATGAAGGGAGGCTGCCAAATTGAGAAGACAGACAAACATGTCTCAAATGATAGAAAAGAATAAAACTCCAGAAAAAAGACTAAACAAATGGAGACAAGCAATCTACTAGATGTAGAGTTAAAAACACTGGTTACATGGATGTCAATGAACGTAAAGGAAGAGTAGATGAACTAAGTAAGGACTTCAACAGCATAAAAAAAGAACATGTAAGCCATAAAAAGAACTAGTCAGAAATGAATGATACACTACCTGAAATAAAGAATAATTTACAGGGAATCAAAAGTAGAGTAAATGAAGCTGAGAATCAAATCAGCAACTTGGAATATAAGGAAGCAAAAACCACCCAATCAGAACAGCAAAAATTAAAAAGAATCCTAAAAACTGAGGATAGTGTAAGGAGCCTCAGGCACAACTTCAAGCATACCAACATTTGCATCATGGAAAACCCAGAAGGAGAAGAGAAAGAGCAAGAAATTGAAAATCTATTTGAAAAATAGGACAGAAAACTTTCTTAACCTGGTGAAGGAAATAGACATACAAGTCCAGGAAGCACAGACAGTCCCAAACAAGATAAACCCAAAGAAGATCACAACAAGATACATCATAATTAAAATGAAAAAGATTAAAGACAAAGACAGAATCTTAAAAGCAGCAAGAGAAAAGCAGTTAGTTACCTACAAGGGAGCTCCCATAAGACTGTTAGCTGCTTTATCAATAGAAACTTTGCAGACCTGAAAGGATTGGCACGAAATATTCAAATGATGAAAAGCAAGGACCTATAACAAATATTACTCAACCCAGCAAAGTCATCATTTAGAATAGAAGGACATATAAAGTGCTTCCCAGACAAGTAAAAGCTAAAGGAGTTCATCACCACCAAACCAGTATTACATATGTTAACGGGTCTTCTTTAAGCATAAGAAGGGAAAAAATAAATAAATAAATAAATAAACACAATAAAATGGTAATAAATATATATCTATCAACAACTGTAAAAAAAACCCACAAAATAAACAAACAGAAAATAAACATAGATACATAGAGAATTTTTTTCCCACCTGTGTATTATCAAAGATTTATTTGAATATGTTCTGGGTAGTTAATGCATGAATTAGTTTATGACATAACATGAATTCAGTACATTTGCACATGATAATGGCAAAGACTGCGTAGAAGAGGGTAGTTTTAGTGTTTCAAATCACCTTGAATTGTTTAAAACAGGATTGAAGTTTCTGAACACACCTAGAATGATAGAACATTTTGATGGTTGCCAGATGTGAGTGGGGTTGTGGGAATGGGTGAAAAAGGTGAAGGGATTAAGAAGTACAAATTGGTAGTTACAGAATAGTCATGGGGATATAAAGTACAGCATAGGGAATACAGTCAATAATATTCTAATAATTATGTATGGTGTCAGATGGGTACAATATTTATCAGGATGATCACTTAGTAAATTATATAATGTCTAATCACTGAGGTAAACCCTGAAACTAATATAATATTTCATGTCAACTGTAACTGAAAAATAAAAAATGATTTAAATAAAATAAATTAGGAAAAGAAAAATAGGCAAAATAAAGCTATTTTAAAATTGTTATACTCTATTAACTTTAAGCAAAACACATTGGTTTGACTAAAATAATGATCCTGGAACTATCTGAATACATACTTACTTGAATGATCACAAAAAAAGTTCTTAATAAAATAAGTTATTTGTTAAAGGTTAATTTAATTTGTTTCTCCCCTGTAGTTTTAATTTTTTATAATAAATCATGGCTATTTGAACCCTTTGATGTTTCTTCTTTTTTCATTCAAATTCTATCATTCCAAGCATCAACCTGAGTGTTTATATTCTTATGGTATAGTTTTTAGACTTTATGTATATTACATTATCTTTAATGTAAATTTATAATTATATATTAGTTTTTATATTATTGGTAAAAGAAAACACACTGGAAATTTACTTCATTTCCAGTATGTATTCTTTTAGAAAAGCTAGTTTATTTTTGGATTTGGAATTAGTTTACCTGTAGGAGGTAACCAATTGATGGGTGGCTTAAAATAACAGGAATTTGTTATCTCACAATTCTGGAGACTAAAGGTCCAAAACCAAGGTGTCATCAGCAAGTTGGTTTCTATTGAGGGCTGAGTGGGAGAATCTCTCTGAGCATCTGGTGGCCCTAGGCATTCCTCATCTTACAGGTACATCATTCAATCCTCCATCTTCACATGGCATTCTCCCTGTCTCTGTGTCTTCACATGGCTGTCTTCTTCTTATAAGACCACCAGTAATATTGGATTAGGAGCCCATCCTACTATGACCTCACCTTCGCTTAATTATGTGAGCAGTGACCCTATTTGCAAACAAGGTCACCTTCGCAAGTAGTGGGGGTTAAAACTTCAATGTACCTTTTTGGGGAGACATAATTCAACCCAAAATATGCCTCAAGGGAATGAAGAGAAACATGAGGAAGTACAGCCTTCTCACTCGCAGAAATGTTTGCAATACGAAACCATAGACTGTGCTCTGTGACTTTGAAAGGTAAAAAGACTAAGCTTTGTTAAGATGCTATCAAATAAGAATAACTCATTTTCTAAATATTGATTGGTTTTACAATTAAAACTTGCCTAAAATACAAAACATAAGAGAATAAAACACCACATAAAATAATGGGGGTAGTTAGAGGAGTGAGCAGCAGGAGGGAAAAAGGTAATTTACACTAAAAACCAAAACAAATATATTGACAAAAACTTCTAGAAAAATGTCTAGCTCCCAATTAGAAACTGTATGCAGGAATCCACGTGACTTTTTGAAACTGATATGTATCTTTAAAGAGAGGTAACCCATTGACACCCATACATTTTTTAATACTGAAAATCACTGGCTAATATAAACTCTAAAAGAACACATAAACAGTCACAGTATAATGACTGCTAAATGTGTTATTAAAGACCTTCAAATAGGGAAAAGTCAATGTATCTAGCAAAAGTTATTAGTAAAAACTATTCTAGTTCATTTGCCAACTTAATTAACCACCCCCCTCCCTGTCCAACATATGTTATCAATAAGAGCCAGGCAGAGTTTAGGCTTACATTTTAATAATGTGGTTCTTCATAAAGTTGTCGCAAGAGGTGGCATCAAGATCTTTTTTCAAAGACTTACCAAATGGCTAGGAAATACCACCAATTAACTATCATTAAATGTAAATTTTACAATTTTTAAAAAATGAAATAAGGAGCACTCCATAAAATATTGTGATTGCATTTTCTGAAAGAGGGTAGAACTATAAAATGCCTACCCATACTGTCAAGTTTTTAGAGGAAGTTAATCTGGCCTCTTTTTAGCATATTTTTTCCTTTCCGTTCAATGTACGGGGGTGTAATTTAGTCTCACCTGGATGTATAGGGATTTACAAACACAATTCCAATTACAAGGAAGGATTTGCACAAGTAAGGACCTGTCCAGATTGCTACAAATTCATCTTCTAATTTTCAGTGTTGCCCCCTGACACTGAGACGGAATCTGCCCACATATGGTGCCTGCATGGAAGCCTGCGCCCAATGTACCAGGTGGGAGGTACTGGAGCTCACAGGCAGGGAGGCTGAGCAGATGATTTACAGCTGACGTCTAAGAGCTCCATAGAGAACTGTCAAGCACTGTACTAAACGCCACCAACCAGGCAAATCCAGTCATAGTAAACAGGCTTGGCATTAACAGCAGAAATAAAATATGCTAATCACTTGTTCTACTCCAGGAAAATAAGTCATCAGGGAAGGAGGGGTACATCTTTAAGGCTTTGCAGAGGTTTTGGTTAAATTTGTACATTTATCTCTATGATTTCACTGATACCCCTATCCCTTTTACAACATAGTAATGTTTTACACAACTACTCTCTTTAGCAGTCTTGAAATCCAATTCCCTTCTATGCTACCAGGAGTTAACTATAGCATTTAAAATACATATATCAGGTCTACTTTATTTTTAGATATTCTCTTTAGGATGCAATTAAGTACAACAGGGCTGGTGGTAGGCAGACAAGATTCAAATCCTGCCACTGCCATTAAATAGCTTTGTGACATTGGCAAACTTAAACACTCTAGGACCTCATTTCCTCACCTATAAAATGGGATTATAATAATATCTAATTTTTAGAACTGTTGGAAGAACTAAATAAGTTAATACAAGCAAAACTCTTAGAATGGCACTCAGTGCTCAATAAATGTTAGCTACTATAATTCAATATTCTGTCTCTTCACCTTTGACATAATTGCATTCTTAATAAATATAACATTTTAAATTTTGAGTAATCACACCAAATACTTTGATGGCTTGTAACAGGGACTAGGAATTAGGAAAACTCATAAATAATATATTTTTCAGGGAGGTGTTAAAAGGTTGTTTTGGGATTTGGTGTTGTGTGTGTGTGTGTTTGAACTGTAATATATAGTAACAAATCCTAAACATCATGAAAAAAAATATAGTATTTGATTATACTTACCTTATTTATAAGAGACTTTTTTTCTGACCTGCACTAACACTGTCATTAGAGTATCCCTTACCAGAATACATCTTTATTTCATCACCTTGTTTACCCATTGCTTTAGTAAACAGGACACAAAGGCACTCCAGCAATGTAGCAATGGTGTTCCAAGAACCTTTATTCTTTGTTTTAGCAAATGTTGACTATGTGATGCATATTTTATTTCCTAATTAATTAATCCTATTATGTACAACCGGCCTGAGAAATGAATACTAGCCCCAAATGGGGGAAAAAAATCCCCATACATTTTACATTTTATCACCCATAATAAAGATTGGAGCTCAGGCTTGCCCAGAAGACACTAAAAACAGAAGGGTGGAGGTAAAAGACCTCAATTTCGTATTTTCAAGTCTTCATGACTGTGGGCCAGTCATTGGAGAATGTAGCAAATACTTGAATCTTTTAGCTTTAAAACTGGAGGGGCAGTCAGGTGGGTGGGTAGAAAGCAGAAAAGATTACAGAAATGATCATATTAGCTTTAATGAAAAAACAATGCATGTTTAATGCACTTTTTGAATGTGTGAATAACTCTGAATTAATGCTACTCAAAAAAAAAAAGAAATGACCACTTCAGTTCCCCCGTGATAATGCTCTCTGAACATCTGGCATCTTTAAAGGTTTCATATTTAATCTTACAAGTACTAGATTAAATATAATATAGGTAAAGTATTAATTGAATTTATAATAACATGGCACACAATGTATTAAATTTCATTAGTTTTCACCTGGCAAAATAACAATGACTCTTGAACTTTTTCTCACAAAACCTAGAGTTTGATTTTTTTTTTTCTTATGTGTCCAATCTTTAGCAAGTTTCCAAAAATCTGAACAAACTGAGTGCAGAACATAGTGACAGGAGTTTCAGAATTTGTAAGATTACACAGGGAAGAGACGACAACCAACATAAGACGCTGAGACCACTTCAATTTTTTTTCAAATGTGCACAATGACAATTAACATTCTTCAAATACCCAAGAAGAAAATGTCAAAGCAATGTAAGTAAACCATTAAGCTACATCCTCTAAAGGCATTAGTACAATTACTTGTTTTATTGACTTTAAAAATGCAAGCCAAACCACGATAAACTGAATGGAACATATGTTGTTCATTATATCATAAGTATAAATGGAAATTTTAAATATTGCCCCAGCTGTTTCTATCAATAGCAGAAGGTAATTAATGATGACAAGGCTAAACAACAAAATCAAAACCCAACTCTGAAATAACTTTATACTCAACCATCAAAACAGTTAATATTCATCAGATTGTAAACTCTGTGAGGCAAATACGTCAACACTTCTTTATTATATTCCCTAAGGGATCAAATTTTAAGTTTTTCTTTTAATTATAATGTATAGCAAGCCAATTATTATATGGAGTAAGTCAGTGAATGGAATCACACTGCTTTATGGGTGCTCTGACAGTGCTGAGAACTGAATGCTTAGATGCAGAAAAACACATAATGAGGAAGAATTTGTAGAAGGACTCTCTCAAGTAAGAGCTACCATTTAATAATGTTTACTATATGATCTGCACTCTTTCTCCCCCAATAAATCCTCATTATAGCCTTATGGAATAGCAGCAGTGGTATGGTGGGGCTGGCTTATACTGGCTAGAGAACGCTATTGTACGTATCTCTTCCCAATTCACTGACATCATACTGGTAGCTTGAAATTGGCCATGGTGTGAGCATTTACATCACAGGAATTGGTAAACACTACAAATCAGGGCTTGTCCCTCTCTACCCCCTTACCCCCGAGCCAGAGAGGTGGTTCTTAAACATTTACCAGCACACCTCTGGAAATAGGTATGATTATTTGTGCACTATAGAGGAGACAACTGATACTTAGCAAGACTAAGTGATTTCACCTAGGTTGCAAAATTCAAGCCCAAGATTTGCCTCAAAACAATCCAATGGAGAAAGGGAAAATGAATAAGGACACAGATAAAACAAAACTGGCTCTGAGTTGATGATTGTTGAAACTGGGTGATAGATACACAGGGTTCATTGAGCTAGCATGTCCAGTTTTACATGTGATTAAATTTTTCCATAATGAGTAGTTTAAACACACATACATACATACACACATACTATAGACACTTGATTTAAAAAATCAATTCAACATAATAAAGACCCACTGAATCAGAAGTTGAAGATGTAGGGATTAGTAAATTTTTTTGATGTTAAAAACTGATGACCAATGCTTTACACTACAATTTATTTATAGATTTAAAAATACACATCAAAAAACCTAGAAAAACCCAAATGCCGATTAATAAGGGATGATGAATAAATATAGTTCATACAATAAAGTACTATGCAGCTATAAAAAAGTGATGAGGAATATATCCATATACTACTATTGATTGGTTTCCTAGAAATTCTGTTAAAATTTTTAATAAAAACAACATACAAACTGTATAGGTTGCTGCTATTTATCTAAGAGAAGAAAGAAGATGTATAAATATAAAGATATAAATACAGATATGTACAAATATAGAGACATTTACTTATATTATAAAATGTTGGAAAGATAAACCATAACTTTTTAAATGGTTATGCTGAGGGGGTGGAATGAAATAGGGTAGAGATATAAGAAGAGAAAATAGACTTCTTAGAATAAATCTTGTTTTGTAAATTTTATAGATACTTTGCAATGATGTAAATTATTTACCGAATTCTTAAACAAAAATAAGTAAAACACTATCCCTAATAATTGGAAGTAAAATTAAGCAAGTTAACTTAATTGTTGTCTACTGGTGGCACAATTACACTGAAGAACTCTTCTAAATTAATCCAAATACGGTAGTTTGATTCTACATTGCTGGTAATTTAAAATGTTCAAATCAACAATATTGAGGTTCTTTACACCACAGAAGTTGGCAAACACTACAAATCAGGATACTCATGCATCCTCACTGGGGAACAGGTTGTTAAACATTTACTACTAACACTGAATTAAAGCACACCACTAAAGTAAGTAAAAATCTTGTAAGCTTAAATTTGAAATGGAAGTATCAGGAAGAACTTATGATATATTTTATCTTAAACACACACACACACACACACACAACCTACACTTAACCTTAGCCAAAAGGCCAAGAAGTAATACACATACACTCCTAAGCTCTGTTTACTGAAAAGGCCTAGAAACAATAATCAACTGGAGCAACACCCAAACAGTGTTGTCAAAATAGCATTTCCAATGAAAAGAAAACAGCTTCTAGAGAGCAAAGGTCTAGGAAATAAAACATCATGATGAGCCTGGAACATTTTGTCATACCAGAAAGCAAGCAAGCTACCAGGGATGCAGGGGTCAACTTGAATAGGCTTCCACTGGCCAAAAATGAGACAATTTGAGCATCAATTAGGATAATAACCTCAACTGACTGAAACATATTACATATATGTAAATTATAAGTTTAAAATGATTCTTTAAAAACTCACAAAAATAAATTGGACATTACTGGAAACTAACTCATTCTTGAAAACTGGAAACAATACTGCTTTTCACATGTAAACTCTACTTCAGAGTATCCAAATAGTTGATGAGGGGTCATTCATTTTTAGAAAATGATTCTAATTAATAAATTATGAAGGAATAAATGAACTGAGATATTACCATTTATAACCCATAATGAATTAATGGACCTAGGCAGTGATCATCATGGCTGCTAACATCACAAAAAGAGAGAGCCAAATATGATGTCCTTCCTGATGGAAATCTCCACCACCACGTATGAAGACATTTTGCCAAATATTGTCAATGCCATTCAAGCTTCCCGAACTAAGAGAAAATTCAGGGATCAGAGGAATATAACAGATGAAAGAAAACTACAAGGATACAATTAGCAAACTCCTGGACAAAAATATGGTTTCTTCAACATTAACAACAAAGAAGAAGAAACAAGGAATGAAGGGATAATCTATAATTAAGAGACACTTAAGAGGCACTGATTTCTAACAACATATATATTTTACTTGGATCCTGGTTCAAAGATGTTATATTGAAATATTGAAATATTTATAAATGGGCTGCTATGATGTCTGGAATTTGCTTCAAAATTATCAAGGGCAAAGGGGAGGGCAGGTAAGTGAATGAAACACGAGTGGCCAAGAATTTGATCTTGTCAGAACTGAGAGATAAGCACACTGTAGCTCATTAGAGCATTCTTTATATTTTTTTTTTATAGTAAAAGATTTTTTAAAGAGAAAAATCTGTATTTCAGCAAGGGACTAATGAAGATGTGTAAGAAAAGAGAAGTGTTATTATAACTTATTAAAGAACAAGTACTGAGTTAAATTTAACATGTCTCTGAGATAGCAGGCACAGCACCTGGAAGAAAAACCTAAGAGCACTAATTATATTGGAGGCCTACATACAAATCTAAAATTTCCTTCAAATTTCTTCTTTCTCGTTTTCAATAGCCTTGAGATATAATTTACATGCCATAAAATTCACCCATGTTAAGTGCATAATTCAGTGATTCTTAATAATTTTAGAGTGGTGCAACCATCACAAAAATCCAATTTTAAAATATTTCCATCAGCCCCAAAAGTTTTCTCATGCCCATAGTTCCTCTGATTTTTATACAAGTTCCTTTCAAAGGTGAAATTATAAAGAGCACCAACACTGGACCTTGGTTCTTTTATTGGTAACTGTATTTTTCTAGTCAAAGCAGACCATGGCCTCATTTCCAGAAAAGAGTTAAGATCCATTTTAGTAATTGTAGGCTATAAGCCCCAGTATCTCACAATAATAATTAAAATTCCTAAGAATTATAATTTTGAGAGAGCTGGATATTTCCTGGAAAATACACCAATCATAATTCTAAAACAAACAAAAACATCATAACAAGCCCTATTATAAAAACACTAAATGCAGTGATTATTACTTTAATTATTATTATTATTGAAATGAAAAATGATTTACTGATTCTTTACCAATGTCCTTAAAATAATCAACAGCATGTTCATTGATGTGAAAATTTCATAAAGCCCTGAGGGTAATTCTATCATGTGTCTAGCATTAAAAAAAGTAATATCAATAATACAGACATAAAATGCAATGCTTGAGCCCTGGCTGGTGTTGCTCAGTGGTTAGAGCGTCAACCCAAAAACTGAAGGGTAGCGGGTTCGATTCCCAGTCAATGGCACGTACCTGGGTTGCAGGTTTGATTCCCTGGCCCCTATTGGGGCACCTGCTGCCTGCTGGAGACAACCAACTGATGTGTCTCTCACATCGCTGTTTCTCCCTCTCTCTCTATCTTTCTCTCTCTCCCTCCCCTCCCTCCCTTCCACTCTTAAAAAAAAACCAATGGAAAAAATATCCTGAAGTGAGGATTAACAACAAAAAAATGCAATGCTCAATAACAAAGATATTTTACCCTGAGGAGATGAGCAAACATTAAAGCACAAAATAAAAGGTGAGTTATAAATGTTGAAGTACCATCAGAATAGGAGGTATTCTCTTCCTTGCATAAAGAGAGGAGGGACTGCTTAAATAATAATACTTTTTTCTGATGTACAGTTTTGATTGAAGATGTTACAAGGTTTCTAGAAGCTGGTGTTAGAACATGCTTTCAGTTCTCTGGGGACTCCTTCATCTCAAGCAACCACAAATATTATCCAAGTTAAAAAAAATATGTCCCAAACTCCTGGCATGCTGACACACTCTTAGGGTTCACATTTTGGAAAGAATATATCATATTACAAATGACTCCATTGTTATCAGCCTAGGAAGGGAGAGGGAAGAAGTGGAGGTTGGCTGAGCCCAGGCCATGAATCACGGTATTTGCAAAAAGACAAGTATGTTTTAGGTGTCTCGGTGAAAGATATGTTTTAGTAAGTTGGCACTCTGCCTGACTATATTTTAGGTAACATATGGTTTCTGTGGTAAGACTGGTCATAAACCGTTATAGAAACTCCTGCTCACTAATAGGAAAACCTGTTTTTGTTCCACAGGAAAAAAAAAAAAGTTCCAGATATAGAGAGTGACCAACAGTGTAAAATACTGCCAAGAGACCAGGAAAGATGAGATTAAAAATAGGCCATTGGATTTGACTAAGAATGTCAGTGTTGACTTTTATGAAAGTAAAATCAATAGTATGATGGGCAAAAAGAAAGCTTTACAATAATATATTGGGTGGTGAGTAGGAGGTGAAGAAATGAAATTTCTTAGTAATTTATAGAAACATGAATGTGAGAGAGAAACATCAATCGGCTGCCTTCCCATGGGGATTAAATCCACAACCTGGGTATGTGCCCTGATCAGAGATTGAACCTGCAACCTTTCAATGTATGGGGTGATGCTCCAACCAGCTGAGCCACACCAGCCAGAGTAAGTATAGTGCTTTTACATGAAGTCTGGCAAGGAGGAAAGCTGGGATGATGACAGTTTGCGGGGGAAGTAAGATCAAGTACAGGGTTTATTTTTTGTTTTTAGTCTTTGGAGCATGTGTATAAACTGAAAGAATAGCAGAGAAGAGGAAGAGATTGAAAATAAAAAGATGGAAGTATGCTAAATAGGTTCTGGTACTAATTTCAATGGGGGGGGCGGGGTTCCCCATATCCAACTCTCCAGACACCAGCTCAGTATAATTGAACTCATTTCCCACACATTGAGAGTTTTGTCCTACAAGACTGCTCTCCTACCCCCACTTCAGATACCAGTTGCAAGACCAGGCCAGTTGACAGATCTGCTATATAGATGGGAGGTTCCAATGATCCCTCCTTGGGCTTCAGACACCAGTGTCAAGTCCAAGTTGTTACCTGTTCTTCTGACCAAATCAGAGGTTCCCACAATCCCCTCCACAGGTTTGATTAATTTGGTAGAGGGGCTCACAGAACTCAGAGAAACATATTATTTACTAGATCATTAGTTTAATGTAAAAGGATATAACTCAGGAACAGCCATATGGAAGAGATCCATAGGGCAAGGTATGGAAAAAGGGCACAGAGCTTCCATGCGCTCTGACATGTTCACCAACACAGAAGCTCTGCTGGGTTTGTTTGGAGGCTTCATTACATAGTCATAATTGATGAAATCATTGGTCTTTGGTGACTGAGTTAACTTCTAGCCCCTCTTCCCTCCCAGGAGGTTGGAGGGGGGAAGGAGGTTACTGAAAGTTCCAACCCTCTAATCATAGTGTTGGCTTCCCTGGCAACCAACCCCCATCCTTAGGTTACCTAACAGCTTCCAGAAAGTCATCCATTAACACAACAAAAAACACCTTTATAGTTCTTACCACAGGAAATTCCAAAGATTTTAGGAGCTCTGTACCAGGAACTGGGTCAAAGACCAACTATATATTTCTCGTTACAAATCACAATGCCACATATGTAAAAATAAAGTCAGACTTTGACAGTGGGAAAATCATGAATTAATTCAGCAGCTGCCCATCATGCACAGCTCACTGTGGTCATAATTCTAACCTGTCTTAGATGAGGCCAAGATGTAGGAAATCCAGGAAGCAGGGTGGATTAAAACAAGTACAAATTTTCTCTCTAAAGAAGGAAGCACTAAGATATCTCAGGCAGTCCAGAATGGCTGATCCTTTGGTACATGGATCTGCAAGTGCTCGGCTGTCAGAGAATGTGAAATATTGCAGCACTGTCTGAGAATGTGTGCACGACTGTGGTTGATACTTAGGAGGATAAGGGCAGCGCTAACTGGAAATCAATTCCCAGTTACAGTGTGAGCCATCCCATCGTGGTGCTAGCCTCTTCTATTTATGCTGCTATTATCTATCTATCTAGTCTATATGTATCTATTATCTATCTATCTATCTATCTATCTATCTATCTATCTATCTATCTATCTATCTATCATCTATCTATCTATCTATCATCTATCTATCTATCTATCTATCTATCTATCTATCTATCTATCTATCTATCATCTATCTATCTATCATCTATCTATCTATCTATCTATCTATCTATCTATCTATCTATCATCTATCATCTATCTATCTATCTATCTATCTATCTATCTATCTATCTATCATCTATCTACCTATCTATCATCTATCTATCTATCTATCTATCTATCTATCTATCTATCTATCTATCATCTATCTATCATCTATCTATCTATATCTATCAATCAATCTATCATCTATCTATCATCTATCTATCTATATCTATCAATCAATCTATCATCTATCTATCTATCTATATCTGTCATCATCTATCATCTATCTATCATCTATCATCTATCTATCTATCCATCCATCCATCTATCATCTATCATCTATCATCTATCTATCTATCATCTATCTATCATCTATCTATCATCTATCTATCATCTATCTATCTATCTATCTATCTATCTATCTATCTATCTATCTATCTATCATCTATCTATCTATCATCTATCTATCTATCTATCTATCTATCTATCTATCATCTATCTATCTATCTATCTATCATCTATCTATCTATCATCTATCTATCTATCATCTATCTATCATCTATCTATCTATCTATCTATCTATCTATCTATCATCTATCTATCTATCTATCTATCATCTATCTATCTATCTATCATCTATCATCATCTATCTATCATCTATCATCTATCATTTATCTATCTATCTAATCTATCTCATCTCTCAACCTCTTTCTCTTTATCCACACACCTCTCCTTTCACTTCCACGCCTCTTTCTCTTATTTTTACCACTGCTTTTTTAGTGTTTCTGCCTTTCTGGTTCGTGTTACACAGGCCAGGTACAGAAACCCAGGTACAGAAACTCAGCAGGGCAGGAAGTCCCAGATACTTAGTCAGGGGCAAAACTGGGAAAACAAGAACCTTGTCCCCAGGGTAACCTATCCTCCCTCAGCAAAGTGCTGGTCATGTGGTTTAGATCCCCTGAGTGTTCCCTCCCTAAAGATAACATCTAAGCCTCAGTTGTATTATAGCTTCAGACCCAGAAAAGCAGCAAAACTAGACAAGCGACACCATAGCTGCCTCAGGACCAGCGGCAATGACTAATGACCTCTTGCCCTGGCACCGACCAATCAGTGGAGACCACGACCCTGAAAGAGCAAACCTGAAAAGCTGATGAATATTCTATTGAGACACTCCTCTGAGACCTCTCCTAAGATTTCCACCTGGAAGAAAGAGATAAATCTGCTCAGGACAAAGGACTCAGTGCTCGCTTTCCACCAGGGGAGCATGCCAGTGCCATCTCCATCTCCCTGCGAGGGGATCCCATGAGACTTACAACGAGGGGAACAATAGGCAGTGGCAGCTCATCCTGGGCTTACCCCACGAACCTGTCTCCAAGGTGCCCAAAGCAGCCTAGCCCAGGCTCTCCGGTTACTTCTTTCATGTACCTTCCTTGTTTCATTGTTCCAAGTATATTTTTGCTGCTATCATGGACCCAGTACCCTTTGACTCAGTGCTGTGTAGCCCTTCCCTTTGGATATCCCCATCCCCCATCCCCTTTTCCTTAAATTCAATTTTTCTTTATTCACCATCTGAGATGGCTATTTAGCCTGCCCGCACACCACCAACCTGAACCTTTCAGTTCTCTAACCTATGGCTCCCATTTTTGGATCATGGCACATGACAGGTCCTCACTACATTTCCACTGAAATAAAGAACTAAAATTTTACTCTATGAACTCTTCATCTAAAGTCAAACATGTGGTAATTCCTAGGTAATGATCCAAGGATGAAAGGATATAACTAAAAGGCAGAAAGGACAGGAGTATTGAAAAATAAAGTTGAGAAGGAACAGAAATCGAAGCCTTGGGAGCCAGAGGGAGCCAGGATGTGTCTTCCACCAGATAGGAGGCAAGGAGCAGATGGTATAAAGGATAGTAAAAACCTTTATAATCCTATCCAAAACAAGCAGGAAATAAGAGAAGGGCATGGCTCTTCCCCCCAACTGAGGAATATAAGGATCTACTTTGGGAGAACCATTTATTTAAGAGTAAACATCTAATCTAGTTCAGATCAATACTTACTGAGGCTGAGAACGTCCAACAGGCTAGGGAGCTAGCCCAAACACAGAGAGGGTGAAAGGAAGAAAAGCTTTAAGAGCTCAGTCACCTATTGCTCAAATAATAAAGCCCACGAGAGACTGGAAGAATAAGAAGCGATGTCAGTCACCAATAAGGAGGAGCTTGGCAACTATAAAAAATGGATGGGCAGTTTTGTATAAAAGTGTTCATTGTGAATCTAAGAGGAAAAGACACAATGCATAAAAACAGAAGAAATAATTATAATCATTACAGTCTCAACCCCAAAGACAACAGGGATGCCACGGACCATGTGGAAGAATCATAGAATATTAGAGCTGGAAGGGGCCCAGTGATGTTGTCCACATGTTATCAGAGAATTGCATGGGTGGAATTTCTCCATTGCTTGTGCAAGTAGGGTTCCTGGGGCGCTGCTGGAATAAGAATTTCTGGAGGCTCCTACGGGAGGATGAGATGTGGTAGAAAATTTTATTTGTGTGGAATTATATCCCTTGGTTTGTAAAGTCCCATTTCCCTTAAACCAGTCCTAGAATACATGCATTTGGGGCTTCAGTAGAGCTAAAAGCAAAGCCAGTGAGCAAAGTTTCCATTCCATGGTGGAGTGGAGTCCAGCACAGCATCAGGCTAATTTTAGTCCATCATTCCTTTGTGTGTGGAGTCCAGATGGCTGTGGGCCATGTGAGAGAATGCAGGGGAGTGTGCCCCTTGGCAAAAGAGAGCCAGGAGCATAAGAGGACCAAGAGAGGGAATTCCCTTTGTTCAGGAATTTATGTATCTCAGAATTTGTGCCCTTGCAATGGCCACATCAATTCTGTCCAATGACCTGCTCCCAGGTGTGACTGATGGGAAATCACCTTTCCTACATCATTCAGACCTTACTGGGCATGCGTCTATTCTTCCTTTGCCAACCCCTTTCCCCAGGATCTGTGGGGAACAGACCTGAAGAATGTTAAACTGCAGCTTCCTGGCACAAATGGCATGCCTATATTATCTGGCCTTCCCTTAGCTCCTTTCCTGTTAATTAATTAGCAACTGGGTTAATTAGAACGGTATCACTAGGACACAGAAGTCACTAGTGAGAGAGCTGAGTGAGGTTAGAACCCAGGTTTCAGAGGCCCAGGCTGCTATTCTGAAAATCCAACACCCCTGTAATGGCAGCATTCCTTTTAACAGCCTCACATTAGTGTTCTCCTTAACCACATCTTCAAGGGACACCAACTCTTGGAGTTTTGCGGAAGCTATTTATGAAAAAGCAGTGGAAATGGTCTTAAAGTGGGAGCCTCTGGAGGACCTTATGGAATACAGAAGGTGGTAGACTTTTCCCAGTGGGATTAGATTAAATAAAACATTCAACACTTACATGTTCTATACCTGTACAGTGATTTTTTTTCATGCTGCTTTTCTGCATATTTCTTTACCTGAATCTCCTCTGAGATTGGTAACATGGACATTATTAGCCCCATTCTAAAGATGAAGAAGTTTCACTCCAAGACAGTATGGTACAGTCACATCTTACACTTCACATAAAGTAAAATCACTTGTAATCATTATTTTCCTTTAAAAAATCCCCTAAGTTGCTCAGCATTGGAAGAGATCACTGTTTCATTGGCAGAGCACCAAAGGAGGTAGTTGGCTCGCCTAAATGTGACATGTTGTGCACAACATATGCATCCTTAAACAATAAAGTTACAGGGAGCCCAGGGAATGGTCATGCTATTGGAGTCATGCAAGAACTCAGACAAACCGAAGCAACAGCAGGTTTCCAATCTGCATTTCACCTTCACTCAAGGTAGTGCTTTTTGGATGGGAAGACGGAAAGATCACTTGCATCATTTATTTTTATTCTCTTCTGTCTCCCTCAACTATAGTTGAATTGTCACAACTTCAACACACATATGACACAACTCCACTCTAAGTGACTAGCCAAGATCACAAGACTAGTTACTGTCATTTCAGGCCCTTATGTATATGGTATCATGAAAAAGTTCATGAAAATTGTTTATTTTGAAAGGCAGAGTGTGAAAATCCCTGAACTTAGAGTCAAGCACCTTGACTTAGTATCCACATCTGATGTTTGAAAACCATGGATCCTTGATCAATTTTCCCAACCACTTGATTTCAGTTTCTTTACCTGCAACATGAAGTTAATATTACCAATCTTTTATTTATAGTATGTTATGTGGATCAAATAGAATAATGCCAGTTAGAATATTCTGTAAACTGGGAAGCTATAACAAATGCAAGAATTATTGTTTTTTAAAGTTATCAGTTGCTGTCTTTGGAATTGGTCTAGGAAATGTGATAAACTCCTGAATCTATTACTAGAAGCAAGCAATGAGTACTATTTCACCATATACATAAAAGCACTCTAACTTTAAAACAAAACAAAACACAAAACCCTAATTAAAGTTGGGAGAAACAAATCAAAACGGATTTGTTTTGTGTTGATGGTTTTCCCAAATCTAGTCAAGGTGCACTTTAAAGACTTACATTTGGGCATGAGGTATGGGCTTACTTATTTTTTAGGAATGGATGCAGCACTGCTAGCCCCATCTATTAGATGCACAATTGATTATATTTTTTAAAAACTATATATTTGTGATTGTACTCCTGAAATCACTTAGACCCCAGTAAATCATTTAGGTGACCAAAGTAGGTAATTTACAAAGTAATTATTTTTCTCTTATTTTCATATTTTAAGTAAAAAAAGGTGTTGTAATTGGATCAAAATTTAGTCATCCCTATCAGCAAAATATTTTTAGAACATGTACCTCAGTGTGTATGTCTTTATTTTATAAAACATATACACTTATTACTATACTATTATATTATGCACAATATAAAATATAGCCTAAACAGGACAAAGGTAAAACAACCAATATAAAAACAGAAGTTCTCATATTTCCTTCACATCATCCAATGGATCATCCTGTCTGCCCTCTATGACCTATGCACAGCTTCCCTCACCCCTTGGCATACACACACACTTTAGACATAGAATTAGATGGTTCTTTGTTCATCACTTAGAGAAGGAATTATTAGCTATCCCTAATTACTGTCTTAATAAATAAATACATTTCACTTATTAAACAAAACCAGGTAATACAGAAACTATAATTGAATAGTTTAAACTTAACCCTAACCAGAAATGAGAACTGGTAACACTAAAATTAGATTGCTTCAAACACACAACTGTAACTGTATTGATGTTATGTAAGTTTTGCAACAGCTAAATAAATGACAGTTAATATTTACTTGAAGCAATTTAAACATTTCTGTGTGGATCTTGTTACAAAATATATTATTTATGTACTCTTATTGTTGCACACTGCATTCAAATCATGAGACTGTACCTTCATTTAAAAGAGAAACTCGATAAACCAGGCCATTTATATTTCCCAGTTTGATAATAGTACCCTAAAATGTCAACCCTTATGAGAAAGATTAGTTCATTATATTGCCTTACTGAGAAAAAAAATACTCACACACAGGTTTGTTATGTGTCCTTTGGGCATGGAAATATGAAGTTACTGAAGATTCTGTGCTACTTTTTGTTTTGGAATATATATTACAAGCCATTTAAAATGTGCTGGATCAAAGTTGCTTAGCTTTCTATCCAACTACTATACATAAATAAGAAAAAAAAAATGAACTGAGAATATCTAAAAATATTCCCTAGAAGAAAAAATCAATGTATCTTCAACTAAAATATCTAAGTTAATTTTAGGCTCAGAAGTCTTACCTTTAAATATGCTATTAAAAAAAAAAAAAATCTTTGGTGTTGCTCTTGATTTGGCATATTTTCCTCTGTGTCATCTTGAAATTTAATCTCCTCTTGACCGCAGGAGGCTATAATGTTTAGTAACTATACAAGTGGATATACTCTTGATTTCATTTTACAGAATAGTAAGAAGAGGGGGGGAGGTCTACCAATTTTCTTTGTGTGATAAAACAGTGTGTACCAATCACAAACTGCCTAATTCATATTCCAAACCAGAGTAGACCCCAGGCAACGCTGTGAAGTCAGCCAAATTTGTCCACTGTGTCTTCCCACCTCCTTTTTCAATGCCTTTTTTTCCCTCCTGGCGCCAAGTGCCCTCCTGCTCTGTCCAAGTGCTTGACAAAATTCAAAGCACTATTTTTTTTTAAATTGGCCCTACCCAAAGGCACCCCTAAGGCCACCTCCATGCATAAGTGGGATGGTGCTCCATATGGACCCAAATACAAAGACAGCGCCTGAATTTTCATAATGAAATACCACTTGCATCTCCATAACCTAAAGTCCATGGATCTCTTTTTAATCAGTAAAATAGGATATCAGGAACCAATGCGAAAATTCAGCCTCAGATTGACCAAGCTAAATGTTTTGTTAAGCCATCTGATAGGCAAAGAAAGCTTCTAAGGGCCATGTTAATGTTTTTAGGCTTCCTAAATTCTATTTCTGTGTTGAAATAAATAAGTCTAAAAGGGTAAAATAATGTTTTCAAAACCTTGTAGAAATCAATTAAGTGTATTTCATTAAATTTTATAGAAAATGTAAAACAAGAAACTCCATTGTATACTGTTTCTGTCATTTAAGAACTTTAATCTACTAAGAAGGTATCCTTAGTTTAAGTATCTATGATGTAAGTCCCCCACCCCTGAACTTAGTGGTAGAAAAAGTCTGTCCATCCAGATCACCCCCCACTAATCAGAACTAGATAACAATCATGTTTTTCTTTCTGCCTGGTATGCTATGGAACTCAGACTTAAATTTTAAATCTCCCACTATGATTTTAAATTTGTCTATTTCTCCTTTAGTTCTTTCAGTTTTGCTTTATGAATTTTGAGCCTCTGTTAAATGATATACACACAATTCACCCTTGAAGAAGGGCTTGAACTATGCAGATTTTTTCAATAAATATGTACAGTGCTATAAATGTATTTTCTCTTCCTTATGATTTTAATAACATTTTCTTTTCTCTAGCTTCTTTACTGTAAGAATATAGTATATAAAACATATAACACAAAATATGTTAATCGACCACTTATTTTATCAGTAAGGCTATTAGTAGTTAAGTTTTAGGGGAGTGAAAAGTTACAGGTGGAGTTTTGACTGCATGAGGAGGCAGTGCCCCTAACCCATGCTTTGTTTAAGGGTAAACTTTATATGTATTTAAGATCATTATGACTTCTTCTGAATTGTACCTTTATCCTCATTAAATGTTCCTCTTTATCTTGCTATTTTGTCTCATATTAATATAGCCACACCCAGATTTTTATGTATATTGCTTGCATGGGGGTATCTTTTTCCATCATTTACTTTTAATTCATTTATGTTTTCCTATTTAACTGCCCCTCTTACGACAGGATACACATAGATCTTGATTTTTACATCCAGTCTGACAGTTTCTGCTTTTAATTGGAGTGCTTAATCTATTTATAATCAATGTGCTTAGTGATGTAGATTTGTCTATCACTTTTTCATTCGTCTCTTCTGTGCACAAAGCTTCAAAGGCAAGTAATAACTTTACAAATTTTTTTAAGTGTGGCATATGAAGCTTAAAGGTAAGAAGCTGAAAATGTGAAAAAGGGTGCATGAGAGTCAGATGTGAAGTGGTATAATAGGCACTTTAAACCCCACATTTTAATATTATTGTTTTTTCTTTTCTTTTCTTTTAGGAAATTACAAGGAAAAGATCCACCATATTTTATATTCACTCACATTCACACCATCTCCAGTGCTCTTCTGTACACTTTCGTTGCTTTTAGATCCAAGTTACCACCTGCCATTATTTCCCCTTAACTGAAATAATGTCTTTTAGAATATCCTGCAGTGCAGATCCGATGACAATGAATTATTTCACCTGGCAATGATCTGAAAATATCTTTTTAAAATTTATTTTGAGGATTATCTATGCTAGATATAGAATTCTGAGCTGGCAGGTAGTGTTTTCTATTCTTTCTTCACTTCAGTGATGCCATTCCAGTCTCCTGACTTCCACTGTTTCTGAGAAGCAGCAAGAAGTCACTCTTACTTATATACAGGCATCTTTTCTCTCTGGCTGCTTTATGGGTTTTCTTTTTATCTTTGCTTTTTAGTTGTTTGATTATAGTGTGCTTAGTATGACTTTCTTTTTATTTACACTGCTTGGGATTTGTTGAGCTTCTTGAATCGGTAAATTAATTTTGTTTTAATCAAATTGGGGACCATTATTTCTTCAAATGTTGTTGTGCCCAACTCTCACTCTCTTCTTCCTCTAAAATCCTATTATTCAGAGTTTAGACCAGTAGCCTACAGGCACCTGATGTTTTTCTTCAAACTTTGTCCTATTTGATCTGCAGAATGAACAATTTCTATTAATTTGTCTCCAAGTTCACTGACTCCTCTGCCTTCTCTAATATGCTGTTAAGCTCATCCAATGAATTTTAAATGTCAATGGTACTTTTCATTTCTAGAATTTCCATTTGGTTCTTTTATTATAGTTTCTTTTCTCTGTTAAGATTCTCTATTAAACTCACTAAGACCATGTTTTCATGAATGCTTTGAATTGAACATACTTTCCTTTAGTCCTCTGTTCATTTTCATAATTTCTGCTTTAAAGTATTTGTTAAATCCAGTATCTGGACCATCTCGTGATTGGTTTCTATTGACTGCTTCTTTTCTTAACTGTGAGTCCCATTTTCCTGTGCATTTACATATATTCACTATTGATGACACCATGTCGAGAATTCTGTTATTTTCCTCAAGAGTTTGGATTAACGTTCTGGTAGGCAGTTCAATTATGGACTGACCATCTTAAATTTTCTGAGCTTTGTTTTATAAAAGCCTTGTTAGGACAGATCTGTAGAATGCCCAATGAACTTGCCAAGTCCCTCTAATTTGACAGGACTCAGCATCCACACTCACCAGGAACTTATTTCCAAAGCAAAAGGCTACAGTTACCATATCAATATAGAACAGTCACAGATTTGTAGGTCTATGGTTTCAGAACAAGAACAACCACCTTGTGTCAGTGATTTGCTCTATTGACTGACTACAGACTATGGACGGAAGGAGTAGAGGGGCAGCAGTGAGCCAGCTCACCCATTCAGCAAAGAGTCACAGGGAAATCCGGTGGGAAGTATTTTTATTTTAGGCATCAGCTATAAAGTAAGAATAAAATAAAATTGAGAGAAAGACGAGAAGAGCAAAACAACATTTTAACAACCACTAAGTCACTATAATAACATCAGTTCATCTGTGGATGGGAGGGGAATCCCAGCTCTATAGTCTTGCTTGGTCATTTATTTCAACATTTCTATACTGCGAGATAGGAGAGTGACAAGCGGCTTTAAATACTAGAGTTCATATTAGAAATAATGTACCCATTTGTACTGCTATTAGAAATTAAACCAATGAGGTCTAATCCTAATTCAATAACTTATTATTTATATTCTTGCAACAATATATGAACATATTTTTAATAGAAATCTCAAATGTCTTAGAAGACCACATTTTGAAATATTGTACAAATATTAAATACAGGTTGGTACAATACTTAATAGTGATTTAATGTGCTATCATTGCCCCCCAAATGATAGATATTAATTGCAATCTAAGCAAATTTACAATGTCTTGCTAAAATTACAAAGTATATATAAATCTATGACTTAGATGGCAAAAGAAAATGTATATAAGACAGGAATTTTTCCAACATAATATGGAAGTGTCACACTGCAACCAGTTAAAATACAAAACCCCGAATCTCTCCTTCACAACTGATAAATGGAATCCACCTCGGGTCCTTCTAAATGAAATTCCCCTGGAATAAAATGATTCTGAAGAGATTCAAGAGACTTAGGGCATAATTCATATTTTAGGTACATGTGAGAGGAAACCCCCAAGAGACAATGAAACATCACACAAAGCCACTTTCTAGCAAGCATTCTGAAGAAGCACTCTGAAGACAACATAACATGAATTCTCACAGTGACTGAGATGTTCCTGTTGCAGGATAGCTATTTCTTTGTTTGATTTTATACTCCTAAAGGACTGCTGACTCTGGTTTCTGTCTCTCACTTTCTTTAACAACTGGCCACCACTGACACTTTTTTAGGATTAACTTGTATAGAAAGACTGAAAAAAGCGTTTCACTAAGGAGTCAATTAAGATAAAATGTCAGAATATATCTTTTTTATTCCCACAAATATATGTCTGCTTCATCCTTTAAATACATATATCTTGAAAGGCTGCATGCCAGGGCAAGCTAAACCAGGGTAAAGATGTGGAGCATTAACTTTGGGATTTACTATATTGTTGAAAACTCTGAACACAAAGAATGTAAATATCTATTTTCCTTAATCACAGTTATCTATTGTTCCTCTAAAAGTATTCATTAAATTTTAAGATTTTTTTATGCTTAAATGCAAGTATATAAAAGTGCAAAATACTATCAAATATAACTTATTACTATTATTAACCTTGTATTGTTGTTGTACCTTCTATTGGCATTAGTAATACTTTATATTATAATTACACTGAGTATTAACAGACTATAGACAGGTGCATTGTTTTATTTTCACTGTGTGAACTAACCTCTGTCTAAAAAGTTTAACAATAAACATTCTTTTCAGAAATATATCATGTAATACTTAATGTTATCTGAAAAATTCTGATTCAAACTATAGAAAAATTATCAAATTTTTACATCCTAAAATTTCAGCTATTAAAATAGTCTCCTTGGTTGAAAACCAATATTTCAGGCTTTAAAATAGAAACAATTTTAAATTAGTTACTTTTACTTACTGTTTTAGCACTTGAGAAATGTCTAGACATAGAAAGTCTAACTGAACATGACCAATACCTCTGTACTGCTAAACCTTATGGGCACTTTTCAGGCTTTATTCACTTGACCTCCCCAAGCTTTGACCTGCTGGCTCCCTCATCCCTTCTGAAAATCTCTTCCTTTGACCACTGGGATACCCACCCAAGGGTGTCTTCTACCTCTTACCTGTCTCTTCTCAGGGTGTTCTGCAAATTCCTTTTTTTGCCTGAGAGTTTAATCCACTCCTCTCTTCTTCCTTCCCACTGCTAGAATGATCTCATCCACTCTTGTGGCTTCAATCTATAAAAAATGGCTTATTCCCAATTTTTATCTCAAGCCAAAACCTCCCATAAGCTCCTTACTGTTGCACATTGGACACTTCCATTTGAATTTCCCAGCATATCTGATTCAGCTCATCATCCTTTATGTGTCCTCTGTTAGAATGAAAACTATCACCTTCTACCTGGGTCAATAACCTGAGTGCTATCTTTGACTCATCACTGTCCTTCAACTCCAACTTCCAAACCCGCAGATTCCATTTCTCTATTATCTCTTAAACAGATGCACTGCTCTCTGTTTCCTCCATCATCGCTTTTGCTTCGCTCCATCATTTCTCCTCAGGACTACTAACAAGTGTGTCCCCCCTCCATTCCTTCCCTTCTCAAATTGATTCTCCATATCCTGTGCCCAAAGTGATCTTTCTAAAATGCAAATTGGTCATATGACTTCCCTGATGAAATATCCTCAACTCCATGCTCCCTAGTATGGCCTATAAGACCTCGTGAAGTCTGACTCCAGCTTTCTTCTCAGGTTCTGATTTTTCATTTCTCTAGTGACACTAAATTTCTTCCAGTTATTCAGTGTTCTCTCCTGCCTCCAGGCCTTACCACATGCTGGTCCCCCCTTTTTGGAATATCCCTCTTCTTCCTGGATCCTTCAACTTCATACATACACAATTAAGCATCATCATGTCTTAGTGAAGAAGACGCTCTGCCTCTCTCATAGCTCCCTTAGTGTTGTCCTTACCCTGATCTTTGCAACCATGGCACAGCCAGTTTACCCTCAGATTAGGATGGTGATTAACTCAGCATTATATCTCTGGTGTCTACTTTGGTAAATATTTATCAAATTGTTGGTGTTTGCTTTCTTCTTCCAACTTCCAGGTACACACATCTTGGAGCTGTTCCTGAGAAATGACTCATCCAGGAATGGGACTGAGATGTCTCTGCCTACACTTAAATGAGTAGGTAGGTGGAGGTCACTAAAGACTCAACCTGAGCTACTGCCTAGAGGTGGTGAATGGGGCTTCTCCAATGGCAGGGTCTGGCACACTGATAGAAATGCATGATGAAATTTCCTGCTTCAAAAATTTTAGCTCTGACCATAAAAACTGCACAATCATTTGTGCCCAGGATAGGGGTGGAATATTAATACACTAGAACTCAGTAAAAAAATAATACTGAATTTATTTTCCTGTCTTCAAGTAAGGTAGATTCACAAATCCCTTTTTAAAGTATCTGTCCAAATGTTTGTCTCCACCAGAATATATGCTTCTGACTGCAGACCAAACCCAGATTAACTTTCTATTATTTATGTCTTTCCCTACAGGTGGGCAGATGATAAGGTTTGACTCTACTCTTGGTTAATTTTCAAACATGAGGCTTGGAGTCAAGTCATAACTCTAGTCAAAGTGTACCTCAGGCTGAGACCTTGATTCTCAGTAAGGCAAAGGATAACAGACATGTCTAAGCTATCCTGAATTTCAAGCCATCTGCGAAATATCATCAACCACATCTTCAGACATGAAAATAAATACGACTTTATGGTTAAGGGCTGAGCTCTGCAGTTAGAGTGACCTGGATTCTATTCTCAGTATTGTCTGTACAACTTTGGGCAAATCACTCAAACTCTCCTATCTTTAATTCACACACAGATTACATCTTCTTCAAAGCATTTTAAATAGAATTAAATAATACACACAAAGAACTTAATATAACGTCTGACACAAATAAGTATTAGCTACTTTTAATAATATTGCTGCCATTCCTTCCTCTTCTGTTTTACAAGCCAGGCAAAGATCACTGGAGCCAGCAAGGAGCGGGGAAGGTAGACTAACTCTTTGTTTTTCATATTCTGATGTTTGCATTAAGTGCTATAAGAATGCCCACTACAGTGACAGAATCAAACTATACTTCTGTATTCCATTGGAAGGATGGTGCTGTGTATGCAGGCCTTTAATGCCAAAACTTTTGTTTCATTTTGATTCAGAAGGAAGAGAATGACCTGCCAAAACACGAACTATCTTTCCTGCAACACGTGAATTTCTCTGACAGGTGTCTCTATTCCAAACACTGACCAGGCCAACACTAGCTAGAGCAGATGGCCCACTTGGCAACATATGCATTTTCATCATTTTGCAGTTTCTCGCAGGTGCTATAGGTGGGTGGTTTAATTCAGTGTTTTCTAATGTTTTGATAACCTTGACTGCTGTCTTTTCCATGGGCCAATTTTATTCTGGACGTATTTCTAATTTTTAATATTTGACAACTGAAGACACCAATAGGGAAAATAAAAATGCTTTTCTAAAAACTGATCTTCCACATATGCAATCATATAGCTGACTCATTCCCAAACATCATTAATTTTCTTGCCCTTGAGCCATTTTATTCACCTACATATCACTGCAATGTTTGTCAAAATATCATAAAAACTGCTTGTAAGCATTTTCCATTAGCAGGAGTTTAATATAATAGTGTATTTAAATGAAAAAAATTTGTCCTTTTCTGAAATGAAAAACTACAAAAATATAATTATTTCTTCCCAACAGTAGCAAAGGCCAAGCCCAGTCATTCTTCATTTGTGATATTTCTAGACTTCAAACAGATGGCTGATTTAAGAAGCAGGCAATTTTAACATTCACAATCACAAGCAGAAAGGTGCTATAGCACATCTAAGTGGAAAAGCTTACACATCCTAGGTGTAATTTATAAGTAACTTCTATTTAGAACCTGAAAAAAAGTAAAACACAGAATAGAATTTTATACACACAAATAATTGACATTTTTTAAAAGCTATTTTTTAGTTATTCTTTTATTTTTAGTTCACTCATGATGTAGATCATGAATCATTACCCATCATGAAGTGGCTATTTTAAATATAAGAAAATTAAGGCACCAATAATTGTAAAGGCTGCATATATACAATGTCCATTTTATTAGTTAAAATTCAGTGGAGGCATCCCTCCTTTACCATAATCACTGCCATTGTCATTGTCATTATCGTTGTATATCATGGTCAACAATGGTTAAGCATATGAGCTCTGGAAAGTGAGGCCCACGTTCAAATCCCTATTCCTTCCCCCCTTGCTAGCTGTATGACCTGGAACAAGTTGCTTAATTTCTCTAAGCTTCCATGTCTTTATCCAGGGACATAAAAAGCACTCAGTAAATGAATGCCGCTTGCTATTTACCAGTTACTTTTCACAGTGTACCAAGGCTTCTCCCATCTTAAACAAACCAATTCTCTCTGTTCCCATTTCCCCCTGACTACTGTTCTCTTTCTCCTCCCTTTCATTTCCTTACTTCCTATTAAGTGCTCATTCATTGTAATTTGCCTTCTGCTTCTACTAAAACTGGTTTTAACAAGGCCACCAGCCACTATTTCTCTTTGCTAAGTCTAATAGACACTTCTCAATCTTCCTCATCTTCCTTGATCTCTCCAGGGCGTTTGATCTGTTGATCTCGTTGTGCTTCAAACTCTCTCCTCCTCTGATTTCTGTGATGGTGTTCTCTCTTGGTTTTGTTTCCTACCTCTGCCTGCTCCTTCTGATTTCCTGTCAACTCTTCTTCCTCAATAGACCCTTAACTGTTGGCATCATCAACATCCTCTGCTTTAGGCTCTTCCTTGTTCAACAAACATGATCCTTGTCATCTATCCCTGCTCACTTCTTCAGTCTTCGTTCCTACAATTAACCACATACTCCTTTTTCTGCTCCCCCCCCCCACTTCTTCTGGCCCCTTCACACACTGACCTACTTGAAGTTCCCTGAATGCATCACATTGAATACTGTTTCTCAGTCTTCCAATATAATTTCTTCTTTTTTTAAATGTTATTTCTCCTTGCCCCCCCACCATCCTTCATATTTGTCCTTCAAAACTCAGCTCAAGCATCACCTCATTCTCCAGCCATCCCAGCTTAGGCACCATATTTGTGAGTGAAAAAGTCATCTTGGATGTTCCCTCCTTAGTAGGTAGGGGCCTCATGTTAACAGAGACAAATTTCCCCCAAGAAAGTGTAGCTAAATTACAGAATCATGAACAAATTATTATTGTTTTTGTTTTAAGCAACTAAGTTTTGGGTGGCTTGTTAGACAGCAATAGATATACAAAATATCCCAAACCCACTAGCTTCTAAGTTCCTCAAAGGCAGAATCACATCTCATTGAATACTGTATTCAAACCAATGTATTCTCTGGTCCACAAAGCTCCCATGAATGAATAAATGAATGCATGAATCAATCAATCAATCAACCAACCAACCAGCAAACTAATCAGCCAATCAGCCATCAATAAAAGGTCCCTAAATTCGGTATTTTACCCTTGTTTTAATTACAAGTTTCTTTAAACCAAAGCACAAGGAAACCAACAAAATGAACGAAGCAAGAGATAAATGAAAAGAACTAATGCTACTTAATTAAATTCATGCCCTTGGAGGGCCCTCCCATCTAACGCTCTAGGTCTGATCTGATTCTATAGCAACGGTCTCACTTCTTGTTCCCACTGAATATTTCCACTCAGGTATCTCCCTCTCTGTTACCTCTGTGAAGATTAATAAACAGAAACCACACTTAAATTGGAGTTGTGAGGGTCTGCAGGGGAAGCTCTCATGCCCTACCACTCATCATCAGTTACCCTAAACAGGAAGAGTGTACTTTCCATCTCCAACAGAAAGATGTTTTTCTGCTCTATGACTCCAGCTGGAAGAAGGAGGATCTCCTTGCCCAGAAACCACTCAGCAAATGAAAAGACACTATATTTCAAGCTCCCAGTTTCTTCCAATGGACCCTGCCGACAACAGCCCCTCTGAACTTCCCCTTTCCTCTATAAAAGAATGTTCCTCTCCTTTGTTCTCTGGGCTTGCATGTGGTTTGCTATTAGGCAACATGTCCCAAATTGCAATTCATTCTTATTCCCTAATAAGTCCATTTTACTGGAGAAATATCCAGTAGTCTACTTGTTTATGGTCAATATCTGAAACTGAACTTTAAAAAACCTGCCAAACCAGGGCCTTATTTGATCATTCTGGCTATATTATTATCATCGTTAATTCTCTTAATCCCAAAGACTCCGCCCTTCATCTCCTCATTAATATACTTAGTCTATAGTTCCCACTAACTTGGCTTGGTTACTTTTTTTTTTTTTTTAATCTTCATCCAAGGATATTTTTCCCATTGCTTTTCAGAGAGAGTAGGTGGGAGAGAGAGGGAAAGAGAGAAACATAAATGTGAGAGAGACACATCAATTGGCTGACTCCCACACAAGCCCCAACCAGCTCCAGGTATCGAACCTGCAGCCAAGGTATGTACCCTTGGCTGGAATTGAATCCAGGTTCCTTTAGTCTGTGGGCCAATGCTCTAACCACTAAGCCAAACTGGCTACATTTTTTTTTTTTAATTCATCATTTCTTTTAAAATCCTTCTGTCCCTAGCCTAGTTCAGACCTTCACTTCTGTATTACTGTAATGGCTTTCTAAATGTTTGTAATTTTTAAATGTCTTACAATTAAATGCATTTCCAAGTCACAGGTGTGTCCAACCTGAAGCTCTTTTATAAAATAAACATTTAGTGTCAAACTAATTAGGTCCTTCTTTTTTAGGAAAAAAAAGTGATTATTTCAATAGCTATTATGCTCTTACAAAAAGAAATTATATTATTTGTAAGGATAAAGCTAAATAGGTCTTAAATATAATTTCTGAGAAGTAACTAAATATTAGAGCCTATTATTTAATGAGTTTTATTCATGGGAAATGCCATAAGAATAGGTGATAGATGGTGTTTGCAGTAAGAAAGCAATTTAGACTTGCTTTTATCTTAAAACCAAAATAAATAAATGGGCAAGAGAAAAGGAAAAAAATAAGTTGGGATGCCATCTCTTTGGTATATATGAGTCCAACCTCTGTTAATAGGATAGAGAATTCATTATCCATGTTAAGAGGAAATGGACAAACATTTTATGCCTGATAAGATGTTTTCTTTATGCATCAAATTATTTAAAAGATATCCAACAGAAAGATATTTTTCAACATAGGAAATTTGAAGAAGGGATTTATCCATATGCTAAAATCTATGAATGCTATTTCCTGAGCCTGTACTAACAGACGCTAACCCCAATTAGCCTTTTTCAATCAAGGGATTATCTTTCATGTACAAATTAATGAACATTTTGATTTTAAGCTATGGTGAATTATTTGTTTTGTGGGAACATGAAAGTCATTTTGATATTCAGAACAGAAAAAAAAAACTACTTCTAATTAAGCAAATCCCATAATGCTATAATCTTATCTAGAAACAGCTGAGATAAGGATAACTGTTTATGAACTAACAATTGTGATAACAATTAAGGTCATTTAAACTTATCACTCCCTAATGAAATGTCATATTTTCCACTATCATAAGGAATGTTATCTCATTTCCAATAATAATTCTATACCCACAGCATATCTGTCTTCATATTAGGTGCTATGAAGTTTATACTAGACAGCTCCCACCCTTGAACTCATTTGCTAACAATCTAGTGGAGATATAAAATGGACAAGGGAAAATTAACAACAGGACAAAATAGGATGGGTGAAGGTGGAAGAGGGCATAGAGGCGATCAATGGAGATGGAAAAAATTAATTAAAAATTTTTTAAAAGAACAGGATGAAATAAATATATGTAACAAAACAATATAGAAATTAAGACAAAACAATAAAGAGGGCAATATGACGACAAGTGCCAGGTGATTTTTGTGTTTCATGCAATTGTTGTTTATATCTAGGTTCCTTTAGAGGGGTCTTCATTAATTAATAAAGTCGTTTCTCCAAAATCTCTGCTTGTTCTCATTCCAGGATCCTGGCAATGATTTAATTCCCAAAGAGAAATCATGTCAGTAGTGATACAAGTAAACTGCTGAAGAACTGAAATGGAGGTGGGGAAATTCAGAATCTACTTCCTCTTCTTTTTTTTTTTAATTTTATTATTGTTTAAAATATTACAGATGTCCCTTTTTCTCCCCAATGACCCATTCCACCCCATTCCTTCCCCCTCCCCAGTCCCTCTCCCCACCATTGTCTGTGTCCTTGGGTTGTGTATATATGCACATAAATTCTTTGGTTACTCTCTCCCCCTACACCCATCCGCCCTTCTCCATCCCTCTGACATTCATCAGTCTCATCTATGCTTCCATGTCATTGAATCTATTCTGTTCATCAGTTTATTAAGTTCGTTAGATTCCACGTATAAGTGAGATCATGTGATATTTGTCTTTCACTGCCTGGCTTATTTCACTTAGCATAATATTCTCTAGGTCCATCCATACTGTCCCAAAGGGTACGAGATTCTTCTTTACAGCTGCGTAGTATTCCATGGTGTAAATGTCCCACAGCTTTTTTATTCATTCATCTACTGGGCACTTGGGCTGTTTCCAGGTCTTAGCTGTTGTAAACTGTGCTGCTATGAATATCGGGGTACATATATCCTTTCTGATCAATGTCTCAGGATTCTTAGGATACATTCCTAGGAGTGGAATCACTGGGTCAAACGGCAGCTCCATTTTTAGTTTTTTGAGGAACCTCCATACTGTTTTCCATAGTGGCTGCACCAGTCTGCATTCCCACCAGCAGTGTACTAGGGTTCCCCTTTCTCCACACCCTCGCCAGCACATGTTGTTTGTTGATTTGTTGATGGCAGCCATTCTGACAGGTGTGAAGTGATACCTCATTGTGGTTTTAATTTGCATCTCCCTGATGATTAGCAACATCCAACATTTTCTCATGTGTCTCTTGGCCATCTGTATGTCCTCTTTGGAGAAGTGTCTATTCAAGTCCTTTGCCCATTTCTTAATTGGGTTGTTTGTCTTTCTCTTGCTGAGTGCTATGAGTTCTTTGTACACTTTGGAAATTAGCCCCTTATCAGATTCATCCTTGGCAAATATGTTTTCCCAGACCGTGGGGTTCCTTTGTATTTTGAGGCTGTTTTCTTTTGCTGTGCAGAAGCTTTTTAGTTTGATGTAGTCCCATATGTTTATTTTTTCCTTTGTTTCTCTTGCCCTAGGAGATGTATCAGTGAAAAGTCCACTACGTGGGATGTCTGTAACTTTACTGCCTATGTTTTCTTCCAGGATTTTTATGGTTTTGTGACTTACATTTAAGTCTTTTATCCATTTTGAGTTTATTTTTGTGTATGGTGAAAGTTGGTGGTCTAGTTCCATTCTTTTGCATGTATCTGTCCAATTTTCCCAGCAGCATTTATTGAAGAGACTGTCTTTACTCCATTGGATACTCTTGCCTCTTTTGTCAAATATTAACTGACCATAATGGCGTGGGTCTATTTCTGGGGTCTCTGTTCTGTTCCATTGATCTATGAGCCTGTTGTTGTACCAATACCAGGACGTTTTGATTACAGTGGCTTTGTAATATAGTTTGAAGTCAGGTAATGTGATCCCTCCCACTCTGTTCTTTTTTCTCAAGATGGCTGCAGCTATTTGGGGTCTTTTTTGGTTCCATATAAATTTTCGAAATGTTTGTTCTAGGTCTGTGAAATATGCTGTTGGTATTTTCATAGGGATTGCATTAAATTTATAAATTGCTTTGGGTAGTATAGACGTTTTAATGATATTAATTCTTCCAGTCCATGAGCATGGTATCTTCTTCCACTTGTTTAAATCTTCCTCTATTTCTTTTTTCAGTGTCACATAGTTTTCTGAGTACAGGTCTTTTACATCCTTGGTTAAGTTTATTCCTAGGTATCTTATTTTTTTAGTTGCAATGGTAAATGGTATTGCTTTTTTAGTTTCTCTCTGAAAGTTCATTGTTGGTGTATAAGAATGTCATTGATTTCTGGATGTTGGTTACTTCCTCTTCTGACTTCAATGTTTATCACCCTAGAAAACCTCACAGTTTACACCAATATTGGTACTGGCTGATTAACAGTTACACAGAAGTGAAGTTCCCTAGGATGGGTCTCAGGTGGATCTAGGTGAAAAGAAGAAAGTTGCCTAGCCATCACACCTCAAAGGGTTCAGAACAGAAGAGTCTTCTCCTGACACGATGAACAAGAACAAACCAAAAAGTCAGCTGCAGGAGAGAGATGAGGCTTGCATGGATGGGAGGATACTAACCCAAATGTTGGCAACTAAAAGAGAAGTTATGAAAAGGAGAGCCAAAATTTGTGGTTTACTCAGGTTGTGGGTGTTGGGATGGGAGGAAGGGATGGAGAACTAAGAGTTGGATATTGTAATGATTAAGAGGTTTCTGTGGTCAGACATGAGATCAACCCAGTCTAGACAAGAAGGACATTTACAGAATGTCAGGTGGAGAAGATGTGCTGTGTCTTTGCTCTAATTAAAGTGTTTGGTGTTTACATGGACGCCATTAGCAGAAAGAGAGAGGGATGGTTGGGTTTCATGAAGAAACACTAGGATTAAAAAAAAACAATTTCCCTACTTTTGCCTTGGACATTCTCAGAAAAACTCTAAGAAGAATATGGTAATCTCTCATCTTATATACAGACATAAAATGGCAAAATAACTAGGGTTGAGCTAGCACACAGGGCTCCGGAGCAAACTTTCAGTGGCATGGATCAACTGTGCTCCTTTTGTTGCAGAAGCTAGTGGTAAAACAGTGACTAGCTTCAGACCTCCAGCATTGTCAATACCTTATCCTGCCCCGCAGGGGTCCTCTATTGCTTCCAGACATCCCAGGACATCATGAGAGTTCTAAGCTCATCATTTCCCTTAAATAAAGTCCCCTGGTCTCCCAAACTGACATCTGGACCTAAACTCTCCTCTATCAGCTTATCTAAGAAAAAAACCCACACCGATAACCTGAGAATCTCGGATCAAGTAAGTATTTATGGCATAAAGGTACAGAGAGACCTAGAGAGGCATCACAAGGAACTGCTGTTGCTCTCTCCACCCCACCAGGGATCTTCATAGCTTCTTCCCACAGATAAGATTTGGACCAGGACCTCTGAGATTGGCTGTTGAAAGCCATAGAGGATCCCAAAAGCTAAAGCAAAAACTGCTTTAGTTTGTAAATTTCCTTGATGTTAGTACATTAATAATATTTGGCATTGTTTAATCCCATCTAATCACTTAAGTTTTCTAAGAACCATTTATTTAACATCATGCTAAAGAGATGGCCTCGTTTTCTGTATCCATTCATTCCCTGGTAGAAACTGGCAGTTTCTATGTCTTGGTTATTGTGAATAATGCAGCAATGAACATGGTAGTATAGATATCTCTTTGAGATCCTTTGTATATCTACCCAGAAATGGTATTGCTGGATTGAATGATCATTATAATTTTAATTTTTTGAGAAACCTCATATTGTTTTCCATAGTAGCTGCATGTCTGCATGGCTGCACCAATTTACATTCCTGTCAACAATATACATGAGCTACCTTTTCACATCCTCGCCAATACCTGTCATTTATTTTTATCATAACAGACATTAAACAGGCATGTGGTTGTATCTCATTATGGTTTTGATTAGCAGTTCCCTGATGATTAGTAACACTGAGCACTTTTTTATACAATGTAATATTATTTACCCTTTAAAAAAGAAGGAAATCAGCTGTCGTGGCTTAGTAGTGGTTGAGAGTCAACCTATGAACCAGGAAGTCATGGTTCGATTCCAGGTCAGGGCACATGCCCGGCTGTGGGCTTGATCCCCAGTGGCAGCCAATCAAAGACTCTCTCTCACTGATGTTTCTATCTCTCCCTCTCCCTTCCTCTCTCTGAAATCAATAAAAACATATTTTTTAAAAAAGAAAAGGAAATCATGTCATTTGTGGCAATAGAAATGCACTGGGAGGACATTATGCTAAGTGAAACAAGCATGACACAGAAAGGCAAATACTGCATGATCTCACCTATATGTGGAATCTGAAACAGTCAAATACATAAAAGCAGAGAGTAGAATGGTAGTAGTCAGAGGCCGGGGAGAGGGGAAATGGAGGTGTTGGTTAAAGGGTACAAAGTTTCAGTTATACAAAATAAGTTCTGGAGATTTACTGTATTTTTTTTTTTAAAGATGGTGTCAAAGTAATACTAAGAAGATTCTCTGGCAGAGCCACTGCTGGCCTAGTCTTGGCCTCTGCAGAGAGTAGAAAGACACATCCTCTAGATGGATGAAGCCCAGCAGCTTGGTAATCCATGGGTGCTTTCTCTTCGAAGACACTGACCTACACCAAAGTGCAAGACTTGACAAGCATAACATAAGCCAGATTTTAAGCCCTCTTGCCAAGAGCCTTTGTGTAAAGTAAAAATTGCACAGCAGCTCTGCTCCCCAGATTCTAGCCACTTGTCTGTGTCTCTGGATGACTCTTACTGACCCACCCTTATCGCTCTGGCTTTCTGGTTCTCAGATCCTGGGAGCTCTCTGACATTCTCACTTGACCTGCAAGCCACTGACCCACAAGCCTTGACCTCGATATTCCAAAGACTCAGGAGTTGCAGCTACTTGTTCTGAGGCCTTGTCACCCGGCCCTGATTATGACAAGAGAGAAAATACAGAAGCCAAAATAGCCAATTATGCAGGCGATAATGTCAAGAGTGGAGTGATACAGTTTACACCATCTTTTCACTATTCTAAGGAAGAAAATCCCAGACTGCTTTAGAAGGTGAAAACAATCTATCCTTTATGTCACGTAAGTAAAACATGCTTGCTTTTCTGATACCACACCTTTAGGAAGTGATGAGCTTTGCTGAGCTACAGAGGCATTCTGGTAGCAAGAAGGCAGCTGATTCCACCCACTGAAAACACTAACAACCAAGGACTGAGGGTCTGTTGCCCTTATTTCTCTTCTGTGAATACTGCCAAGAATTTAATGTGTAACATGTGAGCTAAAGTGCACAACTCATAGAAAGAGTAAAAAGCCATATAAAATTTTATTCTTCTGAGAGTCAAAGTGAGCAAAGGCCTGATGGAAGACTGAAGGAGAACCTTGTTGCTTTTCCCACTCTTTAGTCACTACTGATAGGACCAGATGGAGCCAGAGTTTCCTCCAGAAGATTCTTCCTCCCTCCAGGGATTACCTTATTCTTTCCACATGACAGAAACAGAGTAAGAAAGAAAGGGAGAGGGAGGCAGACAGACAGAAGGGGAAGGCAGGCAGGCAGGAAAAACACTGAAATTACAAAAGGGGTTAACATTGTGAAGATTGGTCAAGTTTCCATCAGATGGGTAAGTTTTCTATAGTTATCTATGAAGAATAAAATATTCCTGTGTTAGAAAGCAATACGGCACTAATTAGATGCACCACCCTAAAATCCTTGTCTAAAGCCTGGCACAAGTAACATTTTCCCAGCCTCCTCCAAGTAGGTAGCACAACACAGAGTTTGTGCCAGCTAAAAACGTGACCTTTGCAACACTGATTTAGCTGGCACTTGTAGTGTGGCTTTGCAAAGCTGTGGCCAACTAGTTACCACCAATTCAATTCTTTTTTTCAGTTCAATGGCCTCCTTGTGAATGCACTCCTTGATTCTCTTATGTTTCCTTGACTTCACTCCAGTTCTTCCCGTGGCACCTCTGGCAATAGTTTTCTACTCTGTTGGTCACTGTGCCTCTGGTTTCCCTTTCCCTGTGTCTTTTACACACTGCAACTGTACCTGTGTCTTTAGATCTGCTTAGGCACAGTGGGTAGCACTGAGAACCTTTTAAAAAGGCTTCTATTTCTAATTAAGCAAGACTGTCACTTTATCTCAGTGCGGCTCTAGAGCAATGTGTTTATCAAACTGTAGAAGACTGTCTTTGAGATTCACACTGTGAGACTCTATTATGGGGGAGACCAAGGTTCTTTTGGTATTTGAGCAATCAAGCTCCCTACATAAAGAATTATGCAGAGAACATCTCGGCCAGTGTGGCTCAGTGGGCTGAGGGTTGTCCCATGCACCAAGAGATTACCAGTTTGATTCCTGGTCAGGGCACATGCCTGGGTTGTGGGCTCGACCCCCAGTAGGGCGCCTGCAGGAGGCAGCCGATCGATGTTTCTCTCTAATTGATGTTTCTCTCTCTCTAGCCTTCTCCGTTCTTCTCTATCTAAAAATCAATAAAAACATTTTTTAAAAGAAGAATTACTCAGTACCAAAAATGTATGATTTTGGCATCCTATTCTTCCTTTGAATCAAGAAGTGGGTAGTAACAATTGAAAGTGGAATTCCATCAAAGTCTTTATTTTCTTGAGAAGAAATCAGGAATTGATCTGAGTTGTCCTTCATTTGTCTCTAAAAGTCTTCCTTAGCCACTCAGCCTGAGCTAGAATAGTAAACTTTTTTTATCTTGAAAACAACCCTATGTTCAGTTTAGGCGCTTTCAGGCTTACATTCATGGGATTAAGTGCATAACAATGGTTTGTAAATTGCAGCATATCATACAAATGTGCTGATTAGGTTGGTGATTCTCATTTCATTGTGCTGAATGTGGTAATTAGTGCTGATGGTGAGACCCAACAACTTAGCCTCAGACCAGTAGTCTTCTCTCTAACACAACCCTGATATAACTGAGTGTGTTCAATGCCTACATAGATGGATCCTCTTACAGCTTTTCCTTCAAGCTCTAAGACAGACTCAACACCAGTTACCTTCTCTTCCTCTCCACTTCAACAACGCCTCGAAGGACACACTGGACTTTTTCCTCACCTGAAATTGTTCCACTTATTAATTCTGACCAAATGCTCCTATTCTTCCAATTCTTACTATTTTACCCTCACCTCACTGTTCATTCATTATTCATTTGTTTAATCAATTTATCTACTGCCTTTAGAAACCCACTGAGACCTCTGATTCCTTTACTCCTCTTGTTAACCCCCATTTCTAGAAGCCTCCAGGACTCAGTTACTTTCCCAACCAGTTCAGACCCATTGTGGATAACATCATGTATACCCTGGACCTCTCTTTCCAGCACCCTAAGTTCCCTGGTTTTAACCAAGGAGAACAGAATGACCAAAGGAAGAGAAGAATATAGTATGCTGGGACAAAGTGTGAGGAAGAATGTATCAGAGGCAGCTCACTCTCCGCCAAAGTCATGCTCCCCCCACACAGAGCAGAATTGTTGCTGGGAAGCACCTGCCCCATCTAAAACTACATTTTCCAGCATAGCCTCACCCTACCCCAAAGAATGCAGGCTAAGCCATATAACTAGTTTTCACTCATGCAGTGGGAATGGGAGTGATGTATCATTTCTAGGCCAAAACACTTAAGAAGGAGTTGTACCATTTTTATTCTGATTCCTCACTGCAAAAAGCAGGAAATTGATGCCCAAGGTTACCTAGGAAGCCTTGTGAAGATAGCAGAGCCTCTTTCAGTCATTTAGCTCCTGAGTGGCACAGAGCAAAGCCTCTATGTCAACCGGACCCACTCACAATGGGCTGACACACAAGCAAAGAAAGAAATTCTGTAGTTTTAAGCCACTGGAATTTTGCAGGTATGTATGACAGCATTTAGCAATTCAACAGCAAATTTAAAGAGTGAAAGCAGAGACAGGGAAACAGCCACTGAGAGCACGTTATATGCTAGGTAATTTTTCTCTATAATTACATCCAATTCTCACCACAGCCAAGTGAAGCTGTATTTATTTTATAGACATGTATTAGGAAACTTGGATAACTTTTTATAAGAGCACAACCAACTCTGCTCAGGTTTGTTTTGAAGTCCTTAAGGATTTTACAGGACTAATACATTTGTGATATTTTTGTACTTTGAAATTCATAACGTATCTCAAATATTTGAAATAAAAATTATAATAGGAGTTATAATTTGCATCTCCCTGATGACTATTGAATAAAACCTTATTCAATAATTTTAACTATACTTTTTAAAATACTTTAAAATATACTCTTTATAATATACTTGGTATTTTAAAATATTTAAGTATATTTATTAACTTTTTTTTATAAAAATATTTTTTCACCTGACAATGCCTCACAATTTGTCTTTTACCTACGGCTGCCACTTCTCAGCAAAGCTCTTGATATACCTTTGGAAGCGTGCTCTGCTCCTGACATACTGTAAACATAGGCCACACTCTCCTTGGGTATGTAAAATATGCCAGGAACTTAAATGATATCACTCTGGATAATCCAAGTGAGCAAATGCTGCTTACATTATGAGGGAAGGGGTTAGGGGACAAGAGTAGAAAGGGAGCTTAGGGCAACAGAAAAGATACACTGAAAAGAGAGGGGGAAAAGTAAGGGAGGGACAGTGGGCAAGAGAAATATAGGATTAAAGGAAGGATAAATAGAGAATTGAAAGAAATTAGTAACCACTTAGAAGGAGAGGGAGGGAAAATAAATAAAAGTACTGAAGGACAACTAAAAGAAAACCATCAACGAACTGAAAAGGCAATCTCCTGAATGGGAGAAAATATTTGCAAATCATATATTTGGTAAAGGGTTAATATCCAAAATGTAAAACTCTCACAACTCAACACCAAAACAAAGAAAGGAAGAAAAAAAACCAATCTGATTAAAAAATGGGCAGAGGATCTGAATACACACTTCTCCAAAGAGGACATACAGATGGCCCATAGACATATGAAAAAATGCTCAAGGTCACTAGTCATCAGGGAGATGTAAATTAAAACTACGATGAGGTATCACTTCACACCTGTCAGAATGGCTACTATTAATAAATCAACAAACAAGTGTTGGTGAGGATGCAGAGAAAAGGGAACCCTTGAGCACTGTTAGTGGGAATGCAGATTGGTTCAGTAACTGTGAAAAACAGTATGGAGGTTCCTTAAAAAATTAAAAATAGAACATATGATCTTGCAATTCTACTTCTGGGTATTTAACCAAAGGAAATGAAAAGACTAACTTGAAAAGATATATGTACCCCTATGTTTCACTGCAGCATTATTTACAACAGTTAACATATGGAAACGACCTAAGTACCCCTATGTGAATAAATAAAGGAAATGTGGTACATATATGCAAAGGAATACTATTCAGACATAAAAAAGAATGAAATCTTGTCATTTGCAACAACATGGATGGACTTTGAGGGTACTACGCTAAGAGAAATAAGTCAGAGAAAGACAAATTTCGTATTATCTCATTTACATATGGAATCTAAAAACCAAACAAACATATCAAACTCATAGATACAGAGAAGAAATTGGTGGTTGCCAGAGGTGTGGGTTTGAGGGATACAAAATGGGTGAAGGTAGTCAAAAAGTACAAACTTCCAGTTACAGATAAATGTTACACGGATGTAAGGTACAGCATGTTGTCTATAGTTAATAATGCTGTATAGTATATTTGAAAGTTGCTAAAAGAGTGCATCTTAAAAGTTCTCATCAGAAGAAAAAAATTTGTAACTATGTATGGTGATGACTGTAACTAGACTTAATTGTGGTCATCATTTCGCAATGTATACGAATATTGAGTCATCATGTTATAGACTTAAACTTAAAATGTGACATGTCAGTTATACCTCAATAATTTATTTTTAAGAAACAAAGAAATTAGCAACCACCTAGAAGCAGAGGGAGAGAAAATAAGTGAAAGCACTGAGAGGGACTAAAAAGAGGAGCTTAAAGAACATAGAAAAGTCAAAAGCAGTAGGATAGGGCAAAAATTTGAAATGAGAGAAGGGAATAAAATAAAAGAATAAGTAAAGGGTACCAGTAAAAGTCATCACGCCTCTCACAAGCCTGGTGTGATCCTTTCACCAGCTGCTAGACATCCTCTCCTCCCTTCACTGTCCCTCCTCATGGCCCCAGCACCTCATCTCTTCCCCAGGGACCTGTCTCATGTGGAAACTATGGGGAAATGTCAATATATCCATCTATGAGATAGTCTTTTTTCCTGCATAAAAATTATTAATAAGTGTTTCCATTTTCCATAAGGTAACTTACGATTAAATTTTTTTTAATTTCTAGGACCAAACCATTATTAAAAATCTGAGTTCAATCATATATTGTTTGTTTAGTTTTGAAAAATGAGTTCAGTTCAACAAGTCAGTACAGACTTCATGCCCTAGAATATAAATTAGTGTCTAGTTTAAAACTAAAATCGCTAGGTCTTGTCAGCATAATACTGGCTTTTCTAATGCAGACTCATATTATCATTCTGAAAGTAAGATTGCTTTAGGAAATTCGGATATGTCTATAGGAAATGACATAGTTCAGATTATACCTTCAATCAATCATTGCTCTATATATTAGGTGTATAATAGGAAAGTTTATGGCTTAGCCATAGGAGTCTTTAGTTATGAGCATTCAGAGGACTTTCCAAAGAGAAGAGAGACACTCTGGGGCAGGTTTCTATGACTGGCCATGTAGAAAGGGCCTTGAAGGGAAGCCATAAGGAACTCTCTGCACAGCCCAAGTGCAGGGGTAGAGAAGGAGAAGGTGTTGCAGAGGGAGAAAAAAAAATTACAGTTTCCCATTTCTGCTCCCAAAAGTTGTATTCATAGGTGACTCCACATGTGGATGGAATATAGGGATGCTAGCACTCAGCTGGAGATGAGCCAGGCTCCCCAGAAATTCCTATACGATGCAGAAACCTCATGTGGGGCCCATAAGGTTAGAACCCAAGGACTGTGAGCATCCAAGCTAAGACTCTTAGAGTCTCTTTCCCTTCATGTTCATCTCTAGCTCAAATGGTTATGGCAAGTTTCACAAAGAAATAAAAGTTATCATGCCCATACTGCACAAGAACAATTAGAGAAACAAAAAATGAATGCATTGAAATATGGATACTGAGTGGTTACTTACCACATCTGGAAATGTGCATCATTAAGTTTTGTACTTTAGATGAATAACAAATTATCTTGTTCTCTGAGAAGGCTTACTAGTCACTGAAGCTACAAATGTTAAGTTTTATATGCCAAAGATCTAATGTGCACACTAAAGCAACCATACAGTGCTGGAGGGACCTCATAAAGCAGTGAATGTTTTTTATAAGTTCGATAATACCACGACCCAGCAGAGAATATAAGTTTAACTTTGCAAACAGAGACACACGAATATACACTAAAACAACAGAAAATTAAAAATCATGAAGCAATATGCATCTTTGTCATGATGTGCTGAAATATAAACTAAAGAATATTACATATCCCAAGTCTAAGGATCACTAAGATATAGGAATGTGTGAAATTAAAAAGTAAATTGGTGGCTTCTGGTCAAGATGGAGGCATAGGTAAATGCAGTACTCAAATCTTCCCACAACTACATAAAAATTACAACTAGAACAACCATCATTCAGAACCACCTGAAATCTAGCTGAATGGAAGTCCTACAACTAGGAGTTTAAAGAAGAAGCCACATGGAAACTGGCAGAGGGGACAGAGATGTGGAACAGGATGGTCCCTCACCCATGTGTGGCAGTTTAGAACCCAAAGGGATATCTCCGCCCCCAAGGAGCGAGGGATCCCAAGCCCCACATGAGGCCCCCTAGGCCAGGGTTCCAGAGACAGGAAGAGAAGTACCAATAACTTCTGGCTGTAAAAACCAGTGGGGACTGTGACTGAGTGAGAGGGAGGGTGCAGAAGTCACAGGTGTTCCTCTTAAAGGGCCCACACATGGACTGATTCGGAGTCACTCACTCTAAGCTCCAGCGCTGGAGCAGCAGCTTGAAAGGAACCAGGGACATATGGGAAGGAATGGAATTGTCTGGCATAAGGATGAGAACCAGGGAGCAGCTTTCTTTCAGACAGAAGTGCTGGCAGAGGCTATTATTTCTTTTCTGAAACCCTTCTTCCCCACAGAACTAGCAGGCAGGCACCATATCTGAGACTCCATCAACCTACAGCCCTGATAATTCCCTGAGGCACTGCCACACCCAACTTTCTGGCCCACCCAGGCTGTTTCCAGTGGCTTTTTCATGCAAATGGCTTCTCTTGCCTCATGCTTTGGACTTTCCTAAAACCTCTCAAACAAGCAGCATCTGGTCTCAGCATACCCCATACCCCTTGCTAAGTGGTCCCAGGCCCAGCACTAGCGGCACCCAGCCTTGGTTTGCAGCTTGGCCTCTCCTGGGTACTTCCAAGCCCAGCACAAGTAGTAGCCATCTTTAGAATGCTCTGTAGCTCATGCCAGGTAGCCCCAGACAGGACACAGACATTGACTAAGCTTGTACCTCCTGGGAGGTCCAAGAGCCAGTGCACCCCACAGCTTCAGACCATGCCAGATTACAACAATGCCACCTCCATGAGTGACATACTCAAGGAGTGGACTTGGTGAGCACCAAAGCCTCACTGAAAAAAGTCCTGCTCCATAGAGTTGACTCCTACACAGCACCTCTTCCACTAGAGTGCAGCCACTCCTTGAAGCTGACTGGCCTGGGAGTCAGTATCTCCCAGTAACACCAACAGCAATCAAAGCTCAATTACAACAGCATAGTGCACACAGCCCACATAGAGGTGCTCCTGGAGTGCCCAACTCAGGTAACTGGAGAGGCTGCACCACTGGGTCCTACAGGAGACCTA
The DNA here is from genome assembly GCF_054644295.1 of Miniopterus natalensis. NCBI lineage: Eukaryota > Metazoa > Chordata > Mammalia > Chiroptera > Miniopteridae > Miniopterus > Miniopterus natalensis. Next base: position 45,690,590 of record NC_142090.1, on the reverse strand, counting down.
CTACAAAGGCCACTCTACCAAGTCCGGGAGATATAGCAGCTCTACTTAATACATAGAAATAAACATAAGGAAGCAGCCAAAATGCAAAGACAAAGAAACATATCCCAAATGAAAGAACATAAGAAATCTCAAAAAAAAGAACTAAATTAAATGGAGGCAAGCAAACTACCAGAAACAGAGTTCAAAACAATGGTTATAAGGATGCTCAAGAAACTTAGTGAGAGCCTCAACAGCATAAAAAAGAGCCAGTCAGAAATGAATGATACAATAACTGAAATGAATAATTTACAGGGAATTAACAGTAGAGTAGATGAAACCAATAATCAAATCAGTAATTTGGAATATAAGGAAGCAAAAAATACCCATTCAGAACAGCCAAAAAAATTTAAAAAATGAGTATAGTGTAAGGAGCCTCAGGGACAACTTCAAGCATTCCAACATTTGCATCATGGAAGCACCAGAAGAAGAGAAAAGGCAAGAAATTGAAAACCTATTTGAAAAAATAATGACAGAAAACTTCCTTAACCTGATGAAGGAAACAGACATACAAGTCCAGGAAGCAGAACGAGTTTCAAACAAGATGTACCCAAAGAAGACCGCACCAAATACATCATAATTAAAATGAAAAAGATTAAAGGCAAAGAGAGAATCTTAAAAGCAGAAAGAGAAAAGCAATTAGTTACCTACAAGGGAGCTCCCATAAGACTGTTAGCTGCTCTTTATCAATAGAAACTTTACAGGCCAGAAGGGAGTGGCAAGAAATATTCAAAGTGATGAAAAGCAAGGACCTACAACCAAGATTGCTCTACCAACAAAGCTATCATTTAGAATCCAAGGACATACAAAGAGCTTCCCAGATAAGAAAAAAAACTAAAGAAGTTCATCACCATCAAACCAGTACTACATGAAATGTTAAAGGGTCTTCTTGAAGAAGAAGAATAAGAAAAGATAAAAAGATGAACAATAAAATGGCAATAAACACATATCTATCAACAAATGAATGTTAAAAAAAATAAATGAACAAGCAGAACAGAAACAGACTCATAAATACATAGAACATTTTGATGGCTGCCAGATGGGAGGGAGTCTGGGGGGATGGGTGAAAAAAGTGAAGTGATTAAGAAGTACAAATTGGTTGTTACAAAATAGTCATGGGGATGTAAAGTCCAGCACAGGGAATATAGTCAACAATATTCTAATAATTATGTAAGGTGTCATATAGGTACAATATTTATCAGGATGATCACTTAGTAAGTTATATAATGTCTAATCAATGGAGAGTACACGTGGCACTAATATAATATTGTATGTCAACTGTAACTGAAAAATAAAAAATGATTTAAAAAATTTTTAAGTAAATTGGTTAAGTGATACCCTATTATCAAAAGAGCAGACAAAAATGAAGTAAAATGAACACACTACATTGATTCTCCTTCCTTCACTCTTTCAAGACAGACTATTTTTAGGTATAACTGAGGTCTGAATATAAGGGAATAAACTGTAATATTAAAATTCCTACTTTGATAATTCTTCCTAACCTTTCAATGTGTTATGTGGAAGTGTGTGTACAAGGATTAAAATGTTTCTACTACAAAGTTTCCTCACTTTCATTTGTTTCAAAATAAATTAGCAAAAATATTCATTTGCATCATAATCTATGAAGTCATAGTTTTACCAAGTGTTCTATCACCTTGTTATCTTTTTTAAAAGTCAGTATTTTATTATTAACAGAACTTCTGAATTCTACCAAAATTTTGCAAAAAAGTTTTAATGTATTCATAAGGAAATAATTAAATTTTTAGTTTTTGCCCAGTGATTAAAAACTCCACAAACAAATGAGATTTTAAAACAATTTATTCTTTAAGCAGTGTGTATTCAATGCTACCCACTCACTCATTAGTCTAAATGAAAAAATTAAAAATAGATTTAAAAGCATGCTATTCTTTAATGAAAATGTTAACTTTTAAAAATGGCTTAATGTATTTGTTTTCAAATAATTTTGAAGAATAAAATAATGGTAATTTCTGCATTAACAAAAACAAAAAAAAATTTGCAGTCAAGCTTCTATTTTCTTCTTTGTGAATCTTCAGCTACTCATTTCATGCACTCAAGTCCTAACTCTAAAAAGCAGAAAAACACAGAAGTGGTAGCCCAATTTCATAAGGATTTTTTAAGGCGAAGAAAGCCCCTGTAATTATTAGGATCAAGAGAAAAGCAAATTAATGAGGCTTCAAATCTTATGTGTAAGTAGCAGAGTAGCAACCATCAGTTGATGGTTTTAATATTTAGAGCCAAAGAAACACTAATTCTTTCATGTAATGACTGTCTGCCTTAAGCACTGTAATGCTAAGCCAAGGTCACACAGTTTTTATTCCACCCATGCTCTGCTCTGGCTCAACTCTGTAATTTTATATATTTATTTATTTATTTTACAAGAGAACTTGATCTGTAAACTTTCTTGACCAACATTAACTTGGCACCAACTCATTGGTTAATTAACTGTTAACAGATTCTTCTAGATATGACTGCTACACAGATACTTTATCTTCCTGTTAATTAGTAATTATGCACTGGCAAGAAAAACAGTGTTTCTTTCCAATTATCCCAGAACTCAGTGATTATTTAAACTTGGCTAATTAGCATTAGAGGGCTGTACATCTTCTGGGCAAATTGTGTTTGATAATCCTTATTAAAATATACATGGTGGTTGTTGACTTGTAACAAGAAAGAAAAGTGGCAGTTCAAAGGGTATTAGATAGAGAACAAGGCAAATGGGGGCCCATTAAAATTTCCCCAACTGCTCTAATGAGAATGCCGAGGGTCACTTCTGCTTAGTTTACCATCTGTTTGGCTTCTGGCATGTGTCTCTGGTGTGAAGGGAGTGTCCTGAAGCCCATTTGGCTTATCACAATGTAATCTAGGAGTCTGCAGCAATTTCAGTCCTTTATAAAGTGGCACATTAAATTCAGAAGCTTGCACATGTGGAATGAAAAACTTTTAAGTGTAAAAATGGTGCCATATAATGGAAAATGTCCTGACTATTTTACACAAGTAGACAATGCTTAATGAGAAACTTTTAGAAATGTTGTATATGAACTCTAGGATCTGCTTTCTACTCAACCAAAGGTTGTGAAGATTGAAAATTAGCTACTTTCTAGGCTCCATCACCTAGAGCATGGATTAAAAAAAATAGATTTTCATTAAGGTAGTCAATGTCTTCACAGATAGAACACAGAAAGCAATAACCATAAAAGAAAAAAATGATACATTAGAGTTCATCAAAATGTAAAACATCTATGCATCATTGAGAAAAGGAAGAGGCAAGCCCTGAATGGGAATACAGACTCACAAAACATACATCTGATAAAGGACTGGTACCTAAAAACTCCTATAACTCAATAAGTAGACAGCTTGATTTTTTAAAAATAGACATAATATTTGCACAGACATTTGATAAAAATGACCAAAAAGCATGTGAAAAGGTACACAACATCATTAGTTAGATGGAAAATGCAAATTAAAACCACAATAAGGTACCACCAAATACCCACCAAAATAGCTAAAATTAAAAACACTGACAACACCAACTGTAGGTGAAGATGCAGAGCAATTCCAACTCTAATAGTATGTTGGTGAGAGGGTACAAAGGCACAACTGTTTTGGAAAAAGGTCTAGCAGCTTCATATAAAACAAGACCCAGCAATGTCACTACTATGTAGTTACCTAATAAAAATGAAAACATATACAGTTGACCCTTGAACCACATGGGTTTTTTCCAATAAATATCTGTACTATTTTTGATCCATGGTTGGGAGTCTGTGGATGCAAAGGGCTGACTATATGCATTGATCTGTATACTATTTTATATAGGGACTTGAGCATCTGTGGATTTTGGTATCCATGGGGTCCTGGAACCAATCCTTCATGGATACCAAGGGACAACTAAGTTTTGAGGAGTCAAAAATTATACTTGGATATTTTTGACTGCGTGTGTGGAGAGTTGGGGGGATGGAGGGTCAGTGCCCCACACTGTTCAAAGGTCAATTGTATTCACAAAAAGATTTGTACAGTATGTTCATAGCAGCTATATACATAATAACCCAAAAGTAAAACAACCCAGGTGTCTAACAAGAGGAGAGTGGAAAAACATAGGAATACTACTCAATAATAAAAAAGAACAAACTATTGCCCTGGCAGGCGTGGCTCAGTGGTTAGAGCACTGGCCTGCACATAGGAGGGTCACAGGTTTGATTCCCAGTCAAGGGCGCGCGCATACCTGGGTTGCAGGTCCAATCCCCGCAGGGTGCACGTGGGAGGCAACCAATTGATGTGTCTCTCTCACAGCAGTGTTTCTCTCTTTCTCTCCCCCTCCACCCTCCCTTCCACTCTCTCTAAAAAAAAATAATGGAAAAATATCCTCATTCCTTGGGTGAGGATTAAAAATGATAATAATAATAACAACAATAAGAAGAACAAACTACTGATACACATAACATGGATAATTCTCAAACTGATTCTGCTGAGTGAAAGAAGGCTTACACGAATGATGACTGCATTTATACAGTTCTAGAGCAGGCAAAACTAACCTATGGTGGAACAAAATAAAAATGGTGGTTGCCTCTGGGAAGCAGGAATGAGAGTTGATGGAGGAGAAGCCTGAGGGAACTTTCTGGCATTGAGGTAATGTTCTATATTTTGATAGGGGTTTGGGTCACACAGATGTGTACATTTATCAGCTCTCATGTATCCTCAAGATCTGTGCATTTCATCATTACAAATTTTACCTAGATGGCAGGTGGTCCCTATAAAATTCTTTCAACTTTAATATATGTTTGAAAATTTTCATAACAAAATGTTAAAAAGTAGGTTGAGATTACTTCAAAGTCCTATCAAATTACTTTTAAAAATAACATCAGTCATTTGATGAGTACCATAACATAAAATCATGTAAATGTCCCTGTGATCACATGTCTTTCACCAATTCATGTGGTCACAATAGCCTTGCACATGGGGAAGTAGGTACCACTGCTTTTCTCTTTGATTTCTGTGCTTCCGTAAGTGTGCTTCTCTGGTGTCTCCTTATATATCTGCTTACTTAGTGTGTGCCCTCAAATCTGTTATTATCCTAACACAGCTTCATTAAATGCTATATAAGCTGATGAAAAATGAATACTCCTAAGACAGAGATTTGTTGTTTATAAAGAAACTAACTTAATCCTATGTCCAGACTTGATAAAAAGGAGCTAAAGAAATTCTGTTTTCACATTATGATAGAAAAGGTACCTGTAAAAAATTACTAAACAAAAATCATTACACTTAAACTTCTTCACAAATCTGCTTATGTTCTTGCTCCATTTAAAAAAAACTAAACTGGAAATTTGGTTTTTATTTTAAAAAATAAATAAAACCAAAAAAATCTAGTGAAACGCCCATCAGTAGATCCAAATTTATACAATGGTCCTTAGCTTACATCTCAAAACTGGCAAATTTATTATCTGATCATCATATTTAGTATCAAAACCCATACAAGTACTCCCAGTTATCCTCTCCCTAGCCCACACTCTGCCCATAGGATTGACTGCTTTTTAACAAACTATGTTATTTAGTCATTCATAGAAAATAAACAATAAAAATACCTGCCCAACTTTTTAAACTGACTTAATACCACTGCTGATCATGTCAAATAATAAGGTTTCTATAGTTTCTTTAGTAGGTGAATTTGGATGTGTAACTATTTGGGAAAGCAAGATGAATTTCCAAACTATGTGTGTGTGTATGTACATAAGGTTATGTCCATTATACTGTAACCATCTTCACATGACATTAAATATTATTCAAAAATATAACTTTAATGGCAGCACAATATTCCTTCCCATTAATATCTAACATATTTCATCAGTCCCCTGTTATTGGACATTTAGATCACTTTCAGATTTTAGTGCTTTTATGAACAATGATATACATCAACCTCTGTCTAGATTTCAGTTTCTTAAAATTTATAATAAATTCTCAAAAGGAAAAGAACTACATCAAAGTACATGAACATTTTAAGCTCTCAGTTTACATATTATCAGGCTGCTGTCTAGATAAATAAACCACATACACTGACATCAACAATAAATACCTATTTCGCAGCACTGGTGTCAGAATTAAGTACACATGATTTTAAACATCTTTGCCAAATTAAAAATATAGTACTTCATAATTGTTTGTTTTGTTTGTTTTGTTGTGTGTGTTTTTTTAAATATATCTTTATTGGTTTCAGAGAGAGGAAAGGAGAGGGAGAGAGAGAAATAGAAACATCAATGATGAGAGAGTCATTGATTGGCCACCTCTTGCATGACCCTGACTGGGGATCGAGCCCGCAACCCGGGCATGTGCCCTGACCGGGAATCAAACAGAGATCACCTGGATACTAGGTCGATGCTCAACTGCTGAGCCACGCCCAGCCGGGCCATAATTGTTTTAATTACGCATTTTTATTAGCAGTAAGTTGAATATTTTGCTCACATTTATTGGACATTTGTCATTCTTCTTTCGTAAAAGGTCTGAGTTTTTGCTACTTTCAGGGTATTGGTTCTTTTCTTTTGGTTGTATAAAGGCTAAAAGCCCTTTTACACACAGGACAAAATGTTAATCTTTTTAGTTTTTAAATATTAGCATTTTTAAAAATTTCACAAGCAGTTCTTCACTGTCAGAAAATTGGAAGACAATGAAGAAACATATTAGATGTTCTGAGATCAAACCATCCTGGCAATCCAGGGATTTAAAAAATCGCTTAGTCATAATGGACTATTTCTTAAAATAGTGCTCCCCATATTGGCCCACGTAAAACTAGCTCTGAAAGCTGTAAACAGATGTTCTTTGGGGGAAAAAATAAAACCTCCATGCTAACATAAATTTTTGTAAGAAAGCTTATTAATGCTGTTTTGAAAAACTCATGATGTAAAAAAATATATTAAGCTTACAATTCAACAATTAAAAGACTCATAATCCAGTTTTAAAAGTGGGTAAGGGCCTTGAATAGACATTCCTCCAAAGATACACAAATGACCAATAAATACATGAAAAGATGTTCAACATCATTAGTCATTAGGGAAATGAAAATCAAACACAATCAGATACCATTTCTTATCTGAAGAAGGAGGAGAAAGAGGAGGAAGAAGGAAGGAAGAAGTAACAAGTGTTATTAAGAATGTAGAGTACTCTCTCTGGATCTGTGAAGTATGCCATTGGTATTTTAATAGGGATTGCACTGAATCTATAGATTGCTTGGGTAGCATGGACATTTTAATGATGTTGATTTTACCGACCCATGAACATGGTATATTCTTCTACTTGTTTATGTCTTCCTCCATCTCTTTTTTCAATGTACTGTAGTCTTCTGAGTACAGGTCTTTTATCTCCTTAAGTTTATTCCTAAGTATCTTACATTTTTAGTTGCAATGATAAATGGGATTTTTTTTTAGTTTCTCTTTCTGAGAGTTCCTTTTTGGTGTATAAAAATGTCACTGATTTTGGGGTATTAATTTTGTGTCCTGCTGCATTGCTGAATTCATTTATTAAATTCTAGTAGTCTTTTGGTGGAGTCTTGAGGGTTCTCCATATACAATATTATGTCATCTGCAAATAATGACAGTTTTACTTCCTCCTTTCCAATTTGGATGCCTTTTATACTACCCAAAGCAATCTATAGATTCAACCCATCCTATTAAAATATCAATGGCATATTTCACACATCTAGAACAAATACTCCAAAAATGTATATGGAACCAAAAAAGACCCCGAATAGCTGCAGCAATCTTGAGAAAGAAAAACAAAGTTGGAGGGATCACAATACCAGATATCAAGTTATACTACAAAGCCATTGTAATCAAAACAGCATGGTACTGGCACAAGAACAGACTTATAGATCAGTGGAACAGAAAAGAAAACCCAGAAATCGACTCACGACATTACATTCAGTTAATATTTGACAAAGGAGGCAAGAGCATCCAATGGAGTAAAGACAGTCTCTTCAGTAAATGGTTTGGGAAAATTGGGCAGGTAAATGCAAAAAAAAAAAAAAAAAATTAAACTAGACCACAAATTTACACCATATACAAGAATAAACTCAAAATGGAGAAAAGATTTAAATATGTCATGAAACTAGAAAAGTCCTAGAAGAAACCATAGGCAGCAAAATCTCAGAAATCTTGTAGCAGTTATGTTTGTTGATACATCTCCTAGGGCAAGGGAAACAAAGGAGAAAATACACAAATGGGACTACAACAAAATAAAAAGTTTTAGCACAGCAAAAGAAACCATCGACAAAATGCAAAGGGAACCCACTATATAAGAGAACATATTTGCCAATGATACATCTGATAAAGGGTTAATATCCAAAATATATGACAAACTCATACAACTTAACAAAAGGAAGACAAACAATCCAATTAAAAAATGGGCAAAGGACCTAAATAGACACTTCTCTAAAGAGGACATACAGATGGCCAAGAGACATATGAAAAAATGCCCAAAGTCACTATTCATCAGAGATGCAAATTAAAACCACAATGAGGTATCATCTCGCACCTGTCAGAATGGCTACCATCAACTAATCAACAAACGACATGTGCTGGCGAGGGTGTGGAGAAAGCGGAACGCTAGTACGCTGCTGATGGGAATGCAGACTGGTGCAGTATTGTGGAAAACAGTATGGAGTTTCCTCAAAAAATTTAAAATGGAACTGCCATTTGACCCAGTGATCCCACTTCTAGGAATATATCCTAAGAAACCCAAAACACTTATCAGAAAGAATATATGCTCCCCTCTGTTCATACCAGCTCAATTTACAATAGCTAAGATCTGGAAACAGCCCAAGTGCCCATCAGCAGATGAGTGGATAAAAAAATCTGGCACATTTACACCATGGAATACTATGCAGCTGTAAGAAAGAAGGATCTGTTACCCTTTGGGACAGCATGGAGGGTACTGGAGATTATTATGCTAAGTGAAATAAGCCAGTCAGAGAAAGACAAGTACCACATGATTTTACTTATATGTGGAATCTAATGAAAAAAATAAACTGATGAACAAAACAGATCCAGAGACACTGAAGCATGCAACAGACTGATGTATTTCAGAGGGAAGGGGGGGAGAGTGGGAAGAGATTGATCAAAGAACTTATATGCATATATGCATAGCCCATGGACAAAGGATAGTGCTGGGAAGGGCTTGGGAGGGGGCAGAAGTAGGGTGGAGGAGCCATCTGTAATACTTTCAACAATAAAGATTAAACCTATTTTTTAATAAAAGAATACAGAGAAATTGGGACCTCATATATTGCTACTGGAACTGTAAAATGGTTCACTTGCTGTAAAAACAGTTTGGCAGTTCCTCAAAAAGTTAAACATAAACTTACCATGTGACCCACTAGTTTGCTCCTATCTATATACCCAAAAGAAATCAAACTACATGTTTATATGAGAAACTTGTACATGAATATTCATAGGAATGTTATTCATAATAGCCAAAAATGGAAGCAACCCAAATGTCCATCAACAGATGAATGGATAAATAAAATATGGAATATCCATAGAATGGATTATCATTAAGCCATAAATAAGAATGAAGTCCTTCATTCTTCAACAGGCTTCAATGTGGATGAACCTTGAAAACATGTTAAGTAAAAGAAGACAGTCACAAAAGGCCACATATTATAGATTTCATTTATATAAAATGAATCCAGTCCAGAACAGGTAATCCATAGAGAAAGAATGTAGATTAGTGGTTTCCAGGCAATGGGAGAAAGAGGGATTTGGGACTGACTGTTATGAGGCATGGGTTTTTTTCTGGGGTGAAGGAAATGTTTTCAAATTAGTGGTGATGGTTGCAGAACACACTGAATATACTAAGAATCACTGAATTCTACACTTTAACATAACTTTATGTTATGTGAATTATATGTCAAAAAGAAAAACAAAAGAGCATATTAAAGACAAAAGATCATATTAAAGAAGTACTGTTCAATTTTGTTTAATTAGCATATTCCAAGCTTTTTTATTTTTTTAAATCCTCACCTGAGGATAGGTTTTTATTGATTTTAGAGAGAGAAAGGGAGAGAGAGAAGAAGGGAGAGGGAGAGAGAGGGAGGGAAAGAGGGGGGAAGGGGGAGAGAGAAAGAGAGAGAAACATTAATGTGAGAAAAAAACATCAATCAGTTGCCTATCTCACACTCTCTGACCAGGAATTGAACCCACAACCTAGGTTATGTGCCCCACTGGGAATCGAACCCACAACCTTTTGGTGTATGGGACAACGCTCCAACCAACTGAGCCACCCAGCCAGGGCCCAAGCTGTTTAATATCAAAACACTCTTTTTCCATGTAAGACCTATTAGCATATCATGAGGCACTAATGTTTACAAGAAGCAGTGTGAGAAAAGCTGTTAACACAACATTTTAAAATTCACTCTAAGAAGTGGCTGATATCAGCTCCTTATTGAAAAGGAGACAAGAAGAGAAAAAGGGGGGGAGGCTTGGGATTGAAAGGTAAACTTTATCAGTCTCACAATTATTCAGTGAGCTGCTCTAGAAACAGAACGTCAAACCCCAGTTGAGTTCTTTTTATAACACGTTTCTCTCCATTTTTGTTATTGTTAGAAATACTATCGGATCATACAGACTAAAAGTTAGGTTAAAGAACAATCTTCTCATAATGCAAGTAATTATTTTAAAAAGAAAACAATTAGGGATAAACATCTCCCCAGAACATGGTCTCTGATAGCTCCATTTACTTTACTTTTAACTTGCTATTTGCTAGAGTTCACGTGGAGAGGAACTTTTCTGTAAGACAACCAGAAATAACATAATTAACTAGATAATAACAACACATGGTTCTGGTGTCTGAAAAACATGTAGGAAGAAAAGCAGGAGGGGAGCTCAGTCTGAACTTTTACCAAAATATTAACAATCTTTGCTATTCTGTTTTCCAAAATGGCAACACCCACACTATCAAGTATCTTTCCATTAGACATTCAGAGTCCTGAAAACAGTAATTTGGTTGTGTGCTTGCCTCAGAGTGCAGCCTACACGTATACTAGGCTACATGCAAAAAATTCAGCATCAGAGTGCTGAACACAAACAACAGAACAGAAGACAAGAGTGGAAACAGAACCGGCACTTGGTGAAGTGCCTTTATGGGACTCCTACATCATTTTCAAATTTCATCTGCATCCGGAACTATTTCCTAGGCAATGTCAAGAATTTACTCTCACTCCTTTTTTAAAAATTTCAAAGATAATTTATCAGAATTGCTTGTAGGAAGTAATAACATTATACAATTATTTTAAGTTGTTCTTAGATTTAACTGCCAGGAAAGAAGCCAACTTTATTCAAGAGTATTTATAAGTCAATCGCTATGAACTTGGAACATAAACTGATCTATCATTATCTAGATACCCAAAAATTGGGCTAGAAAACCTCAAAAGTAAACCATATTACAAGCAAAATGACTGCTAGATCAGAGTTAGTCTTTGGTTTATTCCCTTAAGCATATACTTCAACCTTAGCTCCTGTGAAAATGGATAGTCTGGAATACTCTGAAAAGTGTCACTCCCCTAGAAAAGCAGTAGTTCTCGATTTAAAAAATATGTTTTCATTGATTTTTTTTTCTTTGAGAGAGAGAGGAAAGGAGAGGGAGAGAGAAACATTGATTAGCTCCTCCCTGCACACTCCCCAACAGGGGACCAAACCTGCAACCTGGAAGTGGGCCCCAACAGGGAACTGAACCGGCAACCCCTCCTTGGGGCATGGGACAAAACAACCAACTGAGCTACACTGACCAGGGCAAAAAAGAGTATTTCTTATCATCAAAGGCCCAAGATTCCTAAGTGAATTTTTAAATTATTATTTAAGAAAGAGATAAAAGTATTCTCAATTCTGTTTTTATCTAGTAAGGGATAAAACTTCATTTAAAGAAACTCATTTTCCAGAATTCTTCTAAAAAACTTTGAAATTTGAGAAAGTACCCCACAAAATGACCTAGTGCTCTATCCTTCCTTGTTCAGAACTCAGTCTTTGGGGCAAATATTTTTTTTAAATAACAGAAATAAGGTTATATTTGCCAAGACAGAATAATCTCTTCAAAAATAATTTTGAACACTAACAGGCAAAATTTTAACAAAATAATTTCAAAAACCATAACTTAGTATTGTGGCAACTTCCATTAGAATCTGCTCTAAACGTGAATTTCCTGGCATTCTTATTTATGAATAACCAGTTTACTGTGATTCAGAGAACATGGATTTGAGCAGGAATAAGGAAGAGAAAGCACCTAGAAGAAATCTTCCTTAGGAACACATTTTGAAAGTGCCTATAGTGGTTTCTGGGCACATATCTTATCAGGACTAAATTCCTCTCTCTAGAATCTATAGAGTGTCCAGAGAAAACGAACAAGTAAATTACAGAGATGCTATGAAATTGCTGAATCTTATATGGAGTGTGTGTGTGGGGGGGGGTTTCGGGCGGGGGTGGGAAGGGGGTTGCCTAAAGGAAAAAAAACAAGTGGCAATTACACTTATTAAAAAACATTTATCATTTTCAATTACATAAGAAATTATATGAAAAACGTGTTGAAGTTAAAGCAAGGGATTACACATACATCAGAAAATCTTCCTTAATGATCTCTCTTGATGTAACCTTGGAATATGTTCCCAAGAAATTATAGAGTCATCATTGTTTAAAACATCTAAGAGATGAAATAAGAGCTTAACCTCATGCATCATTAAGACATCGAAGGTATGAGGCTGGACTGAACAATCTCTTGTTCTTTCTGTCCTCTTGATTCTAAAGAAGGCGCTCAGTCAATCACTCTCCTATTCGAAGGCATTGGTGCCTGCTGCCTCCAGAAGAGAATGGGACAAAGTGGTAGGCAGGATAATAAATTTCCCAGGATCTCTGATGATAAAACTGACATATGTTTATTTAGTTCTAAATGTATATATAGATGTATGGACATATGTACATATATAGATTCAGAAATATCCTTGAACTTAAAGACAATAATATTCTCTATCCCGTCTATACCTGCACACTTGTGCACATACATGCATTTACTAATGTCAGCTCTCATAGTAAAATACCTTATGAATCCTCAAAGATTTTTATTGTTTTATTCGTTCAATAATTATTTATTGAGCACTTGTTACATGCCATGAGAGTGAAGATGACGAGACCACCTATTGTCTTCAAAGAAGCATAAAGGTTTTTAAAGAAGTAAATTCAATAGCTTGTTAGAGCTGACCGGTGGAGGTCAGAGAGTGTAAGCATGAAGGAGGGAGTAGAGAGTTCCATGGAGGTGGGGACCAGGGAGGAGCAGAGAGGAGAAGTCATAAATGCTCAATAGAGGACAAGAGTTAGGGCAGAGACCCTAAAAGATGGCAGGAGCTAACAGAGCCACAACACATTCTAAGCATATAAACAAGGGCATAGAGGTCTTAAGCAGCTAGGATTTTGGAACTGAGTGTAGATATGTGTATGTGGTGCCAGAAAGTGACTGAAAAAATATATATAAGGAGACTGGAAGAAATGGAGGTAGGGAAAGAGCACAAAGACCTTTTTTTGGTCAAGGTTCTTTTGGTTGTGATAGAAACTAACTCAAGCTGACTTGGGCTATAATGGGGAGCTTAATGAGAGGCTACAGAGACAGGTTTGAATTATGGCTTTGCAACTCCCTATATTCAACCTTGGACAAGTTCCTTAACCTCTGTGGGTCAGGTTCTTTATCTAAAAACAGGATAATCATAGTAGGATTTATGTTAGGCTCAAAAGAATTAATACCTGCAACACACCTGGCACATAACAAGTGCTTGATAAATGTTAGCTATTTTTATTTTTGTTTCTTAGAACCCAAGAATATCTGAGCCTGGTAGAAATAAAACCTAAAAAGTAGGGAAAGCTCTGGGACCTCAGGCAGCATTCTGTCTCTCTCTCCTTCTCCTCTCTGTGCAGGACATTCCTCTGAGCCACTGTGGAGGATGGATGCCCAGAGCTCCCAAATGTTTACATGTACTTTGATCCAGCTCATGAGTAGTTGACTGGGATTGATGAGTCTTGATTCCAAATTTCTGTACTAGTAAATTACATTGACCCAGCTTAGCTTGTGTATCTCATGGCCTAAAATGAGGCCAAAAGGTTATGGTAAAAACATGCCACAGTGGCCTATCCCTTGAACAGCAAGGAGGGCAGAGGAATAATTCATCTTGATTTCTAAGTTTAACCATTTTCAGGTCTGAGCCATTGAATAGGCTAAGCAATTTAGGTCTTCAGAGGTTTTAGAGTCACTGATGAACACTTAGGGAATTTGGTGTTCCCATTGCTTTGCATCACCCTTAAACTTTTTTTTTCTTTCTTTCTTCAAATTTCCTCAGTCCTAACTTCTTTTAAGAATCTGGGAACTGCCAAATGTCGCTCCACAAAACAAAATGTGGTAAATCCATAATGGAAAATTACTTAGCTATCAAAAGGAATGAAGTGCTGATACAGGCTACAACATGGATGAACCTTGAAAACATTATGCTAAGTAAATGGAACCAGGGACAAAGGCCACCTATTGCCTGATTCTGTTTACATGAAACGTCCAAAATGGGCAAATCCATAGAAAGGAGATTGGTGGTTGTCAGGGACTGAGGGGAGAGGGATTAGGAAGTGACTGCTAACAGATATGGAATTTCTTTTGGAGGGGATACAATGTTCTGGAATTAGACAATGCTGTTGGTTGTACAACCTTGTGAATATACTGGAAATCACTAAAATGTAAACTTTAAAATGATAAATTGCATGGTATATGAATTATATGTTTTTTAAAACATATCTGGGAACTGAATATGATGTTGGGACTTCTGGTTTCCGTCCTCATGCTTATATTATGTGTGATAAGTCACTTGCTCTTCCTAAGCCTTGCTCCTTTACCTATACATTGGGACAGGAGCTGAACCAGACTCTGCCAAAGGTCCATTCCAGCTTTAAATTCTGTGGGCACGTTCCCTTATCCAATTTAAAATCAACCTCCCTCTTTCAAACCTCTGCCACTTGAACCATCTTCTCATTCTGTTTCCCAACTCAAAGAAAAAAATTCTCACTTCTGAGTCTTAATATAATACCTAATGTAAGCATATATACTAGGGTCTTGAATAGATCATGTCACTTAACCTACCCAATAACTTTGTGAACTAGGCACTGTTGTTAGCATCCTCATTTTACAAATGCAGACACTGAGGCTCGGGGAAGAAAAGTATGTGATCCAAGTTAGCAAGAGGCAGATCCAGGCATGAAACCTGAGCTGCTTAACTCCAGAGGTCATGTAATGAATCACTGCACTGAGCTGCCTTCCTCCACTAACTCTTCCACTTGGCCCAAACCTCATGCCCCTCAACATCTGCTTTAGCAATTTGTTGATAGATTAATTCAACAGCTTTATATTCGTCACACCCACTATTCTTTTCAAGCTAGTTATTTAGGAGTTGGTAAACATCCCTGAGTTCTTCGTCAAATGTCTGACACAACCGAGATAATATTATTTCTTAATGAAGATAATGCTGGCATATCCAAATGGAATGAATAAACACCAAATTTAGGTTAATTCTCTGTAAATAAGATAAATTAATGTAAATTTCATCTCTTGTCAGCTATGCTTCTTGTACCATTGACTAGAGTAATTTGTTTAATTAACCTAGAATCTTCTTGTTACAGATCATTTACTATACCCAATAAAAGGTCATGCCTTTGAATCTCTCAATATGTTTAAAATTCCTCAAGCACGTTAGAGAGCATTTCTTTGTAAAGAGACAGATAAAATAGTTTAACAAGATCATTCTAAGTAATTTAGCTTAATTTAGGCTAGTAAATAAATACCACTACTATGCAGGACCCTCTAATAAAGTTGTTAGTGGCTACTCCCTCTTTACAGACGTTAAGCCCTAAATATGTGCATGTATTCATATCACAAGTGTATGTCTCTTAGTCAAACAGACAGATACCTAAGATTGAACTGCAGCTCATACCCAGAGATGCGGGAGTACTGGTGATAATTAGCAAGGTTGTGAAAGTTTCTACTGACTTTTAATGTGAAGTATAACCAGAAGGTAGCTTAAATAGACACTATATTTTTACTTTTAGTGACAATTTTCACAAGTAGTAGAAAAAACTTGCATCCTGGCAATGAAACATTAACATACTATCTAAATCTACTGGTAAAGTACACATTCCTATTAACTAGTGAACAATATAAGATTTAGTAAAATTTGAAGTCTTTTTTAAAACATTTAAATAATTTGTTGTGGAAGTATATTCCTACTCATCTAAAGTTAGAGTATCAAATCACATTGAAAAAAATCAGATCATTAAGTTAAAAAGTTCTAATACTATGCTTTAAAGGTTATATTGAAAATAAAAAAATTTTAGATTAGTCACTTAATCTCTATTTAAAATATGATATGATTTGCTGGATGTTTAGGAGGAAAGACTAGAAAAAAAAAAATCTTGGATCTATTCACAATACTTTCTTCCTATACTTGGATTTCATAAAATCTTGCCATTTTAAGAGTCTTATAATTTAACAAATTATTGGATCTAGGATGCCTAATTATTACAGAAAAAAATAAAACACACAGAAAATTACAAAAGTTTAAGCAAAAAACTGCTAAAATGATTAATGTATTAGCTTAGCAAAATTATTCAAGAATTGCAAAACACAAAAGTTTAATTTATGCAAGGTCTAACAATTCGAAGTGTGACTGCTACTAATCAGACCTACAAATACAATTCTCAGGTTTTACAGCCAGAATACCAATAATGTAGTAAAATGCTTTTAGAGCCAGAATACTAAATATTGAGTAAAATGCATTGCAGCCACTGGAAAAGGAACAATTTTGTATGAAAGAATATTCAAATATCCCTTTATTGAGCAACCACAATGAGCCTTGAAGATTTACATGACTGAACTGGAATTCAATGCCAAAGACAAGAGGGAAGCATTTTTTTCTGGGATGCACAAAGAGATATCCATAATTAAACATCACACTTTCCCTAGGGCAGCATGTTTTCTTATATTGACAAGCAAAATGAGGTATTTCAAATCACGCATTGCTGGCATACAGTCATCTTTTTGCATAACTATTGTTTTAATGTATTTCTGGCTATTAGGCATTTGTCTATATTTGGTCAGTGAGGCATATGTTTTAAAGAATGTTGGTTTTGCATAAAAGGCTGTAGTTATGTTAGTGAATTACATTTATACAACAGTGTCTGAAGAGTAATTATGGTCCTATTTGAGCTAGTCATACACATATTTTATATTTAAAGCCAAGTGACTATAACTTCAGTGCAATCAGTACATTAAAATTAACTCTAAGGGGAAAAACTTTCAGAAGTACCTTTTTAAACTCAACTCTGTGCTTTCTTTTGCCTTATTTGTCACAGCTACTTAAACACATTTACTTCACACACTAATCCTACAATGTGTTGGGAAAATGCCAAACAAATCATGTGTGCTTAACATTCCATTAAAGTCGGAGCCTAATGATAGATTATGTATTCAATAACTCTTTTGTTGTAGATCAAAGAATGCCAAATTATTTCAGCCTGATCCTAATATAACTGCCAAACTGCCAAAGAGCAGCAATTCTTTTACATTTTACCTACCTCTACTTTCTCACCTGCACCCTAATCAAGTTACATCTTTTCATTTTGTTCTTAAATTGTAAAGAATAGGTCAAACTTAAATCAAATTCAAAAAAATTAGCGTGCTTTTTGTTCCAAAAAGTGACCATTTATCTAAAAAGACATTTTACCCTCTGCTTTCTATTAAAAAACATTATTTATGAAGATTAACTCTGCTTAACAATATTCAGTTATTTATTAAATTTTAAGGTAATTTACCACTATCACTTGTATACACATACAACCATTTGGATCTCACTGAAACCTTAAAAAGGTCTCACGTACCTATCCATCCTACGTCCTATAAAAATGCCAAGTGACTAGTGAGAAACCTGAGCATTTGATTATGGAAGTCTAACTACCATCAATGAGCTTCACGTTCAGAAGCCTCTTCAGACCATCGATGGCCAATGATGGGAAGACTATTTGCAATTTAAGCGAATCAAAATACATTCTAATTCAAGTGAAACTGCCTTTATAGCTTTCAAAGTAACCACAGAAAATGTCTTGAAGTATCTGTGTTCTAAATAATATCTAACAATTTCATTCATAGGTTTTTGTTTGGCTTACAAGCTAAAATCTGAGGCAATATGATATATGCATTTTATATGTTCTTTCAAAATGTGTTTACAAAATACTTATGAATAATATTTAATGATTTTTCTCATTTAAAGCCTCCATCTTGGCAAATGAGAGTTACTTCATTTGACCAAGTCTTCTCAAATTGTCTGGGTCTGTAAAACCCAAATTAATTCCACCTGAGAACATTTTTTCCTCTCAAAAGAAAGTATATACAAGTCCTGGACTGAGAAAATCAACTGCTTTGGTTATCAAGATTTATAATTTTGGAATACCTACTTTTACTGAGGGTTTTCTATGTGCTCAGGCTTACATAAATTAACTCCTTTAATCCTCTGACTACTCAACATCTTATGAAGCAGGTGCCATTATCGCCACCTTTTATAGATAAGGAAAGCAAGCTTAGAAAAGTCAAGCATTTTGGCTAAAGCACATAGCTAAAAAGAATTGGGGACTGGATCTGCAAACAGGTCTATGTGACTCCGCAGCCCAAACTTTTACTCCTCCACATACTGCTTCTTTTAAATTTTTTTTTTTAATCATCACCTGAGGATATGTGGTTTTTATTATTATTATTGATTTTTAGAGAGAAAGGGGAAAAACATTGAAGTGAGAGAGAAACATCAGTTGGTAGCCTCCCATATGTGCCCCTACTGGGGATCAAATCCGCAACCCAAGTATGTGCCCTGAATGGGAATAGAACCCACAACCTTTTGGTGTATAGGATGATGCTCCAATCAACTGAGCCACCTGGCCAGGACCACACTGCTCCTTCTTGCCAATGCCAGCCTCCACCTGGACTCCTCACATGCCCTGCCACATCAGAACCTTTCACCACATAATAGTTTTTCTGCATACATTCCTGGACCCTACAGTTTGTTCTCCATGCTGACCCCAGAGTGATCTTTTATAAATGAACAGCTGTTCAAGTCACTCCTCAGCCTAAAATCCTCAATGGCTTCCCCTTCTCAAGATCCTGAATGGTCTGGCTCTGGTCTCCTATCCACCCTTAACACTTCCCTCTTGATGACAGATCCAGCCATTCCAAAGCTTGCTTTCAATTCCTACAACATAGCCAGTTTCTTCCCACCCTGAGACTTTTGCATCTACTGTTCCCTCCTTCAGATACGCTGTGTGCCACTTTCCACACACCTTTGGCTAATTCCTACTCATCCTTCACATCTCAGCTCAATACCACTTCCCCAGGAAAGCTTTTCCTAATTACATCCTATTTTACCCCAGATTAGATCTAGTTTCTCTGCCATACCCTTTCCCAGCACTCAGTACTTCTAGCTAGCTAGCCCGTAGCAAGATTTACTATTACATATTTATATGGTCATTTAAATAATGTCTATCTCTCCCATTTAATTAATCTAGATGAGTGGTTCTCAAACTTTAGTATGCATCAAAATCACTGGGAGTGTTTATTAAAAACTGATCACTGGGTCCCATGCCCAGAGGATCTGATTCACTAAGTCTAAGTAAGGCCTAGAACTTGGTATTTACAAGTTCCCAGTGATGCTAATGCTGCGGGACACTGGCCTAACCCAGTACAGTGGTGCTGGGCCCTGAAAAACCATTATAATCACCTAAGGAACTTTAAAAATTACCAATACCCAAGCCCCACTCCCACAGGTTTTGATTTAATTGGGCTACAGTAGAACCCAGGACATCTTATCCTAAATATTACATTCTTATACTAAAAATATATATATATTTATCTAAAATTCAAATTTAACTGGATGTCTTATAAATTTTTATTTGTTAAATCTGACAACCCTACTAGTGGGTCATGTTGTAACATAAGAAGAGGTAGTATGTTATATACAGGGTGGGGCAAGAGTAGGTTTACAGTTGTGACTGCGAAACACAGAGTTCATTCTTGTGTTATTATTTATTATTGTATTATTTCCCATATGAACAATTGCAAACCTACTTTACCCCACCCTGTATATTATGTACCTATGTAATTGTAACTGACCTTTCACCTCTGCAGAACACAAAAAGGGTGGGGCTAAAAATGCCGAATTTTTAAACTCTAAGAGGAATTATTTTCTTAAGGATTAGATCTTAGAAGTAGTTACCAACAGATTGTAAAGCCTATATGAGATATTCTAAAAATAGGGCAAATCCTCAATGTCAAACAGTTTATCATGATGATTAACTGATTTCCAGGTTCCTTTAAGCCCTACAGTGTGAAACCTCATCTTGGGCCAGCAGAGTGACAATGCGGCATCAACATTATGACTTGACATCAATCACCTGGGCAGAGCTACTGCTAGGACTGGGCACAGAGAAGGTACTCTTTCATATATCGAAAGTAGTCAAATATTTTAATAAATACCCCAGATAAAATAAAGCTCTAGACACTGGCCACCTTTGATAATGCAATTCTTTCTTCTCACATCAGTGGAGGAAGTCCTGTGCAGTTTTCCAATTTTAGAGTAAGATCAGTGATTTCATATCTTACACAAACTGATATACCAAGTTTGCATTTTTAATGCTTAAAAGGTTCTACTTAATTTCAGCTCGACATGTTTACTGCATTATGGGTAAAGTAGGGATTTCCAATTTGAAAAATCAGTGACCATCATGTAGCCTTCTTCCTCTCCACATAAGTAACCTGCCAGGCCTCTACTTTAAGGACAAAGACTCCATATAAGTGCCTTAAATATTAAATCACATTCTTTTATGAATACTCATAGAATTCAATCATTTAAACAGTTATTACTATCTTCCACATGCCATACTGAATGCTTACTTGCTAAACTTAACATGACACTTTTCACCTACTCCAGGATTTTAAAAACTGTTTATAAAAATAGGATACTGAATAATTGCAGTGGCATCAGAGTGAATTCCAATTCTAGCAACCTAAATGACAGAAGGGAGAACTTTACATGAACCTATGGGACCAAGTATAATAGTAGCAGAGGATGGAGGGAGGGATCTAGATGGTCATACCAAGCTCATGGTTGCCTGCACATTTACATGACTTATTTCAAGTCACCCTACTCCAAAAACAAACATACAAAAATCACTTCAGATTATTTGCTTTGAAATAATAAATGCCTAATATTTTAAAACAGATATTTCTAAAACAAGACATATAATTGTATAAAATATTGACAATTATTGATATTTTATGGCAGGATAGCTTACCAAATCCAAAAGCATTGGAACCTCCAATGCTCTGTGAAGCCTGAACACTTGTAGATGTGTAGAGTCCTGTCACCAGTAAGCCATCAAAAAAGGTGCTTGTTGAAATTGTTACTGAAATACAAGGGAAAAAGAAAAGAAAACTCAATTAATAGGCAGAATAATGAGTTACATTTCTGAAGTGTTAAACATTGTCAAAATTTTTACTCATATTAATCTGATAGTATTGCTAGTTAGTATTTTCTTTACATGTATTACAGAAGAGCAAAAAGAAGCTCAGAAGTCCAGTGTCTATAATTGCTAGTCCTAAATTTAGTACATTAGTCCTATCTTTCCACATTCATTTGCACTTTCCCTAGCTATGTGAAAAATCATATGAAAACAATGGAGTATTGAATAGCTAGTTTTTCCACCTCCGCCACCACCCCTGAAGGCAGTCAAAGGCATGGCTGGAGTTTTGGCAATGTGATGAAACACTTTATTTTTAAAGTATTCCATACTGTGGGAAACAATCTTACATCAGCTGAAAGAAGAATAGTAAGATGCACTTATTGTGAATCTACATTTCATAGATGAGTCCCTGAAGTTTTTGACAAAAGCAGACTAATTTGCATGAAGACAGTCAGTCCTTTTCCTGTGAGAACAAGAGAGGAAGACTGTGCATGCTTTAAGTTTTAGACCAAAGTCTATAAGATGACTCCAAATGGTTTCATAACCAGAAAACCAGGATGTTCCTGGGAAGAAAAGGTTCAAATTAAATGTATCTGTATGCGGCTCATGTTTAGTTTTTTAAAATGTTAGTTTGCTCACCACCCTAAAAATTGATCATAATTTCCTCCTTGACATAATATTTTCTCCTGCATTGGATTTATAAGATCAAGACGATGCCATTTGTAGGAGGCAGCTGGGAGAAGGTAATGTTATTCCGGTAGTACACAGTGCAAGGCTATCATCATGCTTGGTGGCAGTAAGGAGAAGAGTCACATTAACTTTGATGAGAATGTTTAAATTAAATTCCAAAATATCTAGTGAGTAGAGCTGACTGGTCTGAAACAGCCATATTATAAAGCATAAAACAAGACACATATATCATTAGAATAGCCTGACGTCATGCCATCTCCAAAATGGTATTGGATTTTGGAGTAAATCACCTTCACATCTTTAATAATAGCTACTACTTTGAGTGCTGGCGTGTAAACTACTGTAAACCACTCAGCTGGGCACTGAGCTAAGTAGTTAACATGTATTATCTCCTTTCATTATTAAAGCATCTCTATAAAGGGGATACTATTGTTATTACCAGGATACAAATGAGGAGTTTGTGGCACAAAACACTTAAGAACCTGTCCAGACCATCTGATAACCATCTAAAAATTTTTTAATCTGTTTAACCTGGCTTCTCTCCCATTTTCTACCCCTTACCCCCCAATCTCAAAGTGGCAAGGTGGCTGTGGCCAAACCGTTGTTTAATAATCTTTCACAGATCACCTACATACACGAGGGGTATTTGAAGAAAAGGAAAGTGAAAGCTACAGGAGTCCACATCACTGTTATTAGAGACAAAGAGGACCAAGGGCAGCCAGGAGGTGACCCCCAAGCCATGACAGATAAAGCCCTAGGCTGGGTAAGAGATGAATCTGCAACAGACTGGCGTATTTCAGAGGGAAGGGGGCAAGGAAGAAAGAGATTAACCAATGAATTTACATGCATACATGCAGAGTCCATGGGCAGACAATAGTTCAAGGGAAGGCATAGGGACGGGGTGGGAGTAGGGGGTGGCGATTAATGGGAGGGAAAGGGGTACTTCTGTAATACTTTTAACAATAAAGATAAATTTTTAAAAAATAAAAAATAAAGTTGGTGACTGCTAAAAAGAAGGGGGGGGGGAGATGAATCTGCACACTGGGCTCTCTGCTGCTGCTCCCTGTTCTTGAGCAAAACCACCTAATCTGAGTCTAACTCTCTTCATCTACAGAATCACATTCTAATCATCAGTCCTCCGATTTGTTTATTGCAGATTTCCATAATTGGTTCTACTGATGCCTCCATCCTTTGGTTCAGCGAGTTCATCTTGACTTAGGTAAAAAGAGCTTAAGCTGCTTCTGTGCCCCACCTAAGGGGGTTAGGATTAAGATACTTCCTATTAAATTGACTATATTGACCTCTGGACTCTAATGTTGTGTCTCAGTTTATCCTTCACAGCAAATCACCTGCAGTTTCTTACTATGGACTCGTGGGACCCTGTTTTAACCTACTCCCTCTCTACCCACTCCACCCTAGTCCAGTAAGATAGCAGCTGTCCTGTGCTAACGCACAAACACAGCCCCTGTGCACTCTGCTCCATTTCTTTATGCTTCTACTCTGGTTTCTAGCTCAAAAATTCTGAAAAGTGTAAGGGTTTTGTGAGTTTGGGAGTGAGGTAAACCTAAATTTGAGCCTTACATCTCTCTACCTCTGATCAATGTGTGACGTTGGGGCAAGTCTCAGATCCTTCATTTACAGAAGGGAATGGTAATACTTACAGATTTGTTGTAAAAATTAAAAGAAATATATCCTTCATCTCTCTATCAATGTATTTATGTACACACTAATAAAAGTTAGCTCCCTTTCCCTGCCCTCTCTCAGACTTTGAAGCCCTGCCTTTCTCTTCCCTTCCTGAGAACAGGAATCCTTTCATCCTGGCATATGCCTCGCCGGATGCCTGCACATAACCAATCCCTGGACTGCCCACACCTGAGTCCTGCTGCCTCCTAGGATTCTCCATCTACCCTTCCACCCACTGCTTCATTTCTGACCACAGTTCACCTCAAATCTGAGCCATGACTTCAGCAGGCCTGAGACAAGTGGAGTCCCCCAGGTTGTTATTAACTCACCTGCCCGTCTTCTCAGTGTCAGTTTAAAACAGAGGCTGAACACTCTTGGAGAAAGGGCTGAGAAAAAGAAGCAGCATGTGTGCAGCTCTCAGCCTTTCCTGAGAATTATTCAGTTCTGGTCTCAAACAGCTATTCTTCTCACAGCAAAACAAAACCCTGCAATGCCTACCATGACAACTGATAAATTCAATTTATTGATAGCTTATACATATCTAGTGATGTTTCACCAGGAAGAGATGTGCACCTAGGAAGCTGCCTGCATGGCTTGTAACTCATGTGGGTACTGAGCACAACTAGGGTCTGCTGTGCTCCTTAGATGTCCATCCAGGCTATTAATCCCATGCCAGACCTCCCCTTTATCTGCCACCCAGTACATCTCCAGACCCAAAGGATGAAGCAAATTCTGACCTTCTCTGCACCTCACCATTCTGCTTCAGATCAGTGCATTTCACATAGATCCTTGGGTGCTGAAGCACCAAGGTCTAGTGAAAACATCTCAGGAATAAGATCAGATTTTATTCCCAATATTATCAACTTGCTATGTCAGATTGGGCAAGTTCTCTCTCTGCTTAGTTGTATTCCTAGCAGTGATATTATTTGGTAACCTCATGGCTAAGTGAGCTTAAATATGTGAAAAATAATTTCTAAACACTGTCTGGCTTAGAAAAAAATGTAATTAATAAGAAAAACACTTATTAACCTTAGAGTCTCTTTGCTTTAAATACTATCTATAAGCTGCCTACTCTCAAATTTCAATCCCCAGTCCAGATCTCTTTATGTATATCTTTATATATACCCCAGACATGTATCAACGTGCTCCTTGACATCTCCACTTGGATGTCCAAAGAAACATCAACATCAACATAACCAAAACTGAGCACCCACCCCATCGCTCAAACCTACTTCGGCTGTGGCCTTCCCCAATGCATGCAGTTGATGGAGGCACCATTTTTTCTGCTGCTCAGGCTGAAAACCTGACAACTCTGGAATCACCTTTTCCCATACCCTGAATCTAGTCTACCAGTTAATCCTGTTGGCTCTGCCTTTAGATCATAACCAGAATCTCACCACTTACACCCTGTTCTGAGCTACCAACATCTTTCCCATGGATTATTGCATTAATCTGGTCTTTCTGGTTCTGCCCTCCTCTCTCTACAGTCTATTCTCAGTATAAGAGTCAGAAGAATTCTTCTAAAACATGTCAGATCATGTCCCTCCTCTGCTTACAAGTTTCTAATACTCTAAGTCAGTCTTTACACTGGCTGACAAGGTCCTATGTGATCTGCCTCCATTCCTTCTCTTTTCTCATCTCCCACTCTCCTCCTTGCTCACTCCACTCCAGCCACACTAGCCTCTGTGGTGTTGCTCAGATATGCCAAATCATTGCAGTAGTCCTTTCCTCTGCCTTGGACTCTCTTCCTCCAGATACCTTACTGGTCAATTCCCTCGCCTCTTTCAAGACTTAGCTCAAACCTGCCTTAACCATATTATTTAAAATTGCAAATGCCTCCTTGCCCCCCTGGGCCCACAATTTCCACAGTCCCAATGTTCTGTATTTGGTTCTACTTCCTCGTTTTATTCTGTAAGTAGTTATTACGTTTAACACATTATACTGATTTACTTGCAATGGATTTTGTTTTTATGTTTATTGTCAGTCTCATTCTGCAGAATGTAAACTCCATCAAGGCATGTATTTTAAGTGTTTGGAACAATTCCCGACAATTTTGAGTGTTCAATAAATATGTATTAAAATATTTATTAAGGAATAACTCATTCATACAAAACTGGTACAAGTTTGTCTTATCTACAACTAATTTCCAGAGGAAAAGTATGTTGTGAATCCTAGACTTTATGTCAGATGAATCCCACTTGGAAAAGCCACATGGAAAGAAAAGAAGACAGAGGAAAGTTGGCTATTTATATATTTAAAATGTTTTCCAGAATGCAAGACAAATTAATGCAGAGGGCAAAGAGACAGCCAAAGATATCTGTAAAAACAGCAGACCAACTTAAGTCTATGTACATTCTCACACGCTGTATGCTTACACAAACCACCCAAAGAAAAGTTTCCCTGCTAGAAACTAATTGATTATAATCTATTTCTCTACTGGCTAGAGTTGAGAATTCAAAGTACTTTTTAAGGGAAAAAATTACATTTGCATTTGTAATCTGCTACTCTCTTGACACTGTGCAACCAGCATTCCTTTTCCGCCTTTATAGAGATGTAACACATAATCCATATGTGAACTGGACTTTTTTAAGAAACAGGAAATGTTGCCCAGACTCGTATGGGATACAAGACATAACTTTCTGATCGCCAGGTTTCCTTTTACTCAAAAAGAGGATGGGTCAGTTTCTGTGTTTCAAAAACACCTGACATCATTTGGATTCCCTGCTAGTTTGTAGGAAACTTCATGATATCCGAAGCCCACATTTTATTGACTGGAGCACTAGTAGTGAGTACATGAGCAATCCAAGCAAGATGCTGAAAATTTTATGCAAAGGACACTTTGACTTTGAAACTGTCAGGAGCACCCTTCTCTCTGCTCTTCTCTTTCCCCTTTCAACAAATGTTTCCACTTAGCTCTACTTATGGCCTCTAGTTTATACGGGTTTCCTAAAAAAAAAAAAAAAAAAAGCCCCACAGAAACAATTGCTTCAGGCTTTAAGGCTGCTCTGGCTGGCTGTCCTTACTGTGTAATTCGGCATCATCAGCTCCTGCCAGTTCCAGTTTTCATTTGGGGCCTCTCCCCTTACCTTATCGTATCTTCCTCATTCCTTCCATCAAGCTTCACCTGACCCCTAACATGCACTGGCTCTTCCCTTCCTCTGTGCCCTGACCTGACTTTTCCCCCTCTAATTCCACTGGGACTCACCCTTCAAGCACTATTTTAGTCTCTCTAGTCTCAGCTCATCACTTACATCCACAAACTTCTGCCACCCAGGCAGTTGGAAAAATCTTCTTGAAAGCAGAAGAGTGGCTAAAGATAAATTAAAGGAACGGTTTACTATACACAGTACTAATATGGTTCATGATAAAAAAAAAATTGAAACTCACATTTCCGAATGTACAATTATTTTAAATATGTATATGAACTAGGAGGAAAACTTACAACTTTCATGGTTACCATACTACTTGGCCCTTTGATGAGGCTGATTAACTAAAGACAGAGATATCTGTGTCTAGTATTTTAAATAAACTATACATGAATCATACGATTCTATATGCATGTGTGTATAGATATACTCACTTGCAGAATGTAAAATACACAGTCCTAATTCCCACTACAGATATTTTTGTAAGTTTTTGATACTCTGATTCAGAATTTATAGTCCCAAACTGCAGAATTTAAAATATTCCAAAGCAAATGTCATTTTAAAATGTTTCCTTTAAAAATATTTTATGAAACTACCTTTGCATAAATAAAAGTTGTGGTTAAAAGATATAAATTTGGGTGCACAGGATAAGGAAAAGTTGCATAAAATTTTTATATTTAGACTACCTTTAAGATAAATAGCTGTTAGGACTACTTGTGTCTAACCGATACCTAACTAGGCCAGTTAATAGGCAAACCATTCTCTTTTCAAGATTATCAGCCAAATGCTCTAACTAATGTTAAGATGGGGAACAAATAATATTTACCAAGTGCCAATTCACTTTCAGATAAATTTATTATAAAACATGAATAACTGCTGAATCTAGGTGCTGGGTGTTCAGGGAGTTGTCTAGTCTTTTACCTTTCATTTCAGAAAAATTTCAAATTAAAAGCTGAGGGGGGAAAAAAGAAATTTATCATAAATACACTTATTATAAACACACTCACTACAAGCAAACTAACCCAAATAATAAAATGCCCCAGAAAGTACATAATACATTCAGACTTTAAGAACTAAGCTATGTATATATATATAGATAAAGTTTCTGTGAGCCAAGAACTATGTTAGCAATGTAATTTGGGCTTTATTAATGAGAAAGGCAAAAAGAGATTTAGAACTTGTTCCCTATTAGCAAAATGTTTATAAACTCTACCCGACATTTTAGCAATTCTAGATATTTTATACAAATTAAAATGTATCACCACATGGGACAGGATCCACCAGTTAGTTACCCATTTCAGACACCATAGGTTTATGTAAAGTCATCAAATAATAATTTAATGACTTTAAATAGGTTAACACCTACTTAAACTATTCAGTCTACCATATGATCTACTTCTTTCCATGGTTTTACAAATTTTTATGATACATTTATAAAATTCTTCCCCAGGAAATATTTTTCTTAGAGTCACATTTTATATCTATTCTATCTTTGTATCAAAATGTTATTTTTAAAAAACTAGTTATTTTAATTATAGAGAAAAAAACAGTATCAGTATTTGGATTGCAAGTAGAATTTTGAACTTGCCAGCACAGAAATAAAGCATGTATATTATTACCTATAATCAAAAAGCAAATGTGTCTGATCAGATCACATCATTCCCTTGTTCAACAAATATCTCTAGCTTCCTATCATGCACAGATTAAATCCTGTTTCAGTGCAGTTTCAAAGACCTTCAGGTTGTGGCTTTTCGTGTTGTGGCCAGAATTAATCACTCCAATCAAATTTCACCTGAAAGCACCCTTTGAACTAGAACATCTTTGATTCCCTGTCTCCTTGCCTTGCTTTTTTCTCTTTTCTTTTCTTTTCTTTTCTTTTCTTTTCTTTTCTTTTCTTTTCTTTTCTTTTCTTTTCTTTTTTCTTTTCTTTTTTCTTTTTTTAATATATCTTTGATTTCAGAGAGAGGAAATGAGAGGGAGAGAGAGAGAGAGAGAAACAACAATGGTGAGAGAGTCGTCACTGATCAGCTGCCTCCTGCACTCCTTGCACTGGGGATCGAGCCTTCAACCCAGGCATGTGCCCTGACCAGGAATCAAAACCCAGTCTCCTGGATCCTAGGCTGATGCTCAACTGCTGAGCCACACCCTGCCAGGCTCCTTGCCTTTCTTTAAAAAGCACCCTCACCCAAAATGACTTCCCCTGTTTCCTTTTGTTAAAATCCATCCCATTCTTCAGTTACAGGCTCAAATGTCATCTCTCTCAGGAGGTGACCTCCACCTCCTCAGTGATCCCATGGCTTTCAGGAACCAGGAACGCTGGATCACACCCAAGCTCTGCAGAGCTGGCTTATGGGGGGAGCTCAATGTTTGTTGAATTCAACCATACAAAAACATTGTTACAACATAAAATAACTTAAAAATAAAGTAAAAATAACTGAGAATACGGTGTATCCAATGTAACTAAAACTGTGAAATCTAACATCTCTTCCACACACACAAAAAAAGAGCTAGTGCTATTCATAGAGATATACGAAAATGGAGGTTTCTCCTGAAACAAGAAATAAAAATTAATTTCAAAGAATAAAAATTATAGTACTCAAAAATCAGAAATGTCAGAGAAAATTTTGGTTGAACTTTACATTTAATCATAATAGTGTTTATTTTGCATATATATACTTTATGGGTGAATATACATACATATTCTAGTACATAGCAAATTAATCTTCCGATAATTTTGTCACTAAGACACCTTTACCTTTATCCTCACTCTGAAGTTACTCTGCCACTTCCTCCAATAAAAAATAAAAAGGGATCAGAAGGCTGCGGAGGCTGTAGATCTCTCTCCCACATCTGCGTTAAACTGGCAGTGAGCTTAGCGCTGGGGTCTATGAATACGAATTGCTGGGCTGTGACAGCAGAATGGAAACATGATGTAGCGACACAATTCAACTCTTATCAGGGGCTCAGAGAGTCCCTCTGTCTTGAAATGACTAATTACAGAGTCAGTTATTATCTACCATAGCTTCTATTAACTGTTCCCAACAAGAGCCTAATACCATTCTTGCAGAAAATCACTGTAAGATGAAAGTCTGGGAGAAAATAAATTTAGGCATTTAATGCTGTTTGCATTTCATCCTAAAGCTTCTGGCCTGAAAATGCTCTATGGTCCATTAAATTCTGATCACTTCAAGCGTATTCCATTACTACTTTATAGAAAAGATCTTTAATATGCGCAGAAAAGAAACATATAATATATGAAATGATGTTTCCATCTTTTTCAAGATGGCAAACATCAGAGGACAGCAAATTGCAAAAATGTTGAAATTAAGTATTAGTAATGATGCACCGATTGTGGTTTCCATTGCTTAGTTTTATATATTTGGAAAATGAAAAACACCAGCAGAACTAATATTGTCAATATTTTTTAAAATGCCACATTTTGCCTTATGAACAGAAACTCATTTGCCTTTTGAATACAGAACAGATTAAATTGCCTGAGGAACAAACATATTACTCTGAAAATAAAATAAACTGAGTTTATTTGTTGCAAAATTTCATGGTGTGTTCAACTACTGATTCTTCTTTAAAGTGCTACTACTAGTTCTGTGTACCAAATAGAAATCATCAAAAACACATTACAATTTACATTCAAAATCTCTATAAGAACATGACTCCTGAACTACTTCTCATTAAATACATTAATTCCATTATGACATAGTTTTATGTGGATTTCAAATATTGAACCAGGCATTTCAGTGATAACACTCTCAAACCAACAACAACCAATAAAAAAATCCAAGTAAATATGTAAAAGAAATGACTGGAGGTCAAGATTCACTGAGGGAGGGCATGAATCTACAGTAGTGAATCACAGAGAGCCTTAAAAATCAGGCCAGGAGTGAATGGACTCCGGTTAGCCCTTTGTGAGTAGAGAGAGATCACCTATGCCTTACCTATGTATTCTCACAACTACCCAAAGGGGCATGAGGAGGAAGGACAGGGCTGCTCCCCTGGCATAGCCTCCTGCCATCTCTAGAGGACTGAGTGCTAAATGAACAACACTCACCCTTTCCTGCTTCCCTGAGTCTTTCCTGATGGCTGACCAGATCATCTGTAAGCACCCTTCACCCTCAGATTTAATAGACACCTCCACAACAATCATAGGAATCATACCTAAAAAGTACTCGTGTCTTTTGTAAGAATTAACTTTTGTAATACTTTCAATATCCCTCTGAAATGAGTACTATTATACTTTTTGCCCATGAGAAAGCTGAAAGTACCTTGCCTTAAAGGGCATGTAAAAGGTGGCTCCAAGAAATGGAAGCCACGCGCGGCCTGCATTAAATACAGCAGCCTCCCTCTCCCAGAAGCCCTGAGAGGGTCGCAGGAGCTTGGCCTTCTTTTGGAAGCAGTGGTACTTCCAAGTCCCAGGTACCTGGGGGTAGCTTCCTGGGAGTATGCCCAGCAGGCTGCTCTGTGGAATGTGTTTAACCTGATGCCTGCTGCATGGATCATCACAGCCCTTTATTATTGTTAATATTACTTTCTTTTTCACTTTATATGGATTTGTACTGTTCCTTGAAGGCGAAGAAGACAGAAAGAATAACCTCCAGGGAAGACTAAGTGCAGTGCGATGATGGACTAACCTGAAGGTGAAAATAATGTCAAAAGAGCCCTGGATCAGTCCACCTCCAAAAGTGGGACACAGGGGCACTGCAGGGACAGTGCCCTGCAAACACCCTCCTGTTTGTTTCCACTGAAAGGGGAGGAAAGGCTGAGCATTATCTTGGAGTTGTGACAGGTACAGAAAATCCATCATATATGCAAAATTTAACGATGCATTAAAACATTTTCTAGGGTCTATACAAACGGCCTTTGCTGGCTGGAACCAGGATCCAGCATCTCTGTGGAAGCCTATTAGGATATATTTATTACAGGCTCAGAGATTCAGATGAACCACACGAGGTCTCTAAGTCTTATCTTCCCGCACCACCAGTAGTAAAGGGAGAGCCACTAAGATTTTTTCCTCCTTTAAATTCTTCTTAGGAGATAAAACGGGTGCAGTCAAATCTGTTTTATTTTAAAATTAAGCCCTTTGGAAGTAAGTTTAAATGACAGTGGTGAGTGTAAAGTAAATCTTCCTGTTTCATCTCTCTACATTGCCTTTCTTCTTTATTCCCTAGGTCTCTCTCCCTCTCTCTCTTTCTTTCTCTCTCTCTCTCTTTCACACACACACACACACACACACACACACACACACACACACACACACAGACTTAGCATTTCTAAACACACTAATCTTTGGGGTAAAATCTCACCTATTTTATTCAGGTGAAATCCTTTTCCGAGGTTCGAAGATCTATGTCAGAATAAGCACCTGAGATGAGACCCCGAGCACTACTCTTGACTGTCCAATCTATGCTAAACACAGATTCCTTAACTACTGATCTTGAAACCAAAGAAGAAAAATATAATTTTACAATGCTCTACCCTAATTCTAGTCCCAATCGCTGTTAAAAAAGTAATAATTTTTTTCACCCACTTTTGGCTTTCATAATCTAATTCTGAATTTTTAAAAAATATTTCCTACAATAATGATGAATTGTTTAAGTTTCTAGAACCAAAAATATTTTTTTCTTGATGAATGACACTTTATTATTATTATTTAGAGAACTGTAGCCAAGAGTCACTGGTATTTGTGACTAATCTCTGACCTTATTTTTCACATGTTACTTTTATATAAGGCTGAATGATGCTCATACATGAAAATTTCATATTGTTGGCCCTGCACTCAATAAATTATTAAAGTGATATGAATAGGAATATGGTGTTCAGCTTTTCAGCAATTTTTATCCTTTTATTCTTGCTTTTTTAAAGGAAAAACTAGCTTGTCTATAACTCATCATAACTTTTAAAAATTTAAGCAAAGATTAGCCTTAAAAGAAAGCATTTGGAGAGATTTATTACCCCCAACCTTCTCAAAGAACTTCTAAGAGTTTTCTTTTCCTTGACACATGGATATTAATTAAGCTTTTCTAGGCTGAGGAAAATAAGCCCAGTAATTATCATAAGCCCATATACCAGTAAATATGTTACAATCAAATGCACAGATGCCTAGAGAAAAAATACTTGTGTAATTTTTTTCCCATTATAATCACGTGTTTAAAGCCTTTATACAATAAAAAAAACACCTGTGGTTATTTTGTTTTTATTACACTTTCTTGGATTTATTTCTTTGTAACAAGAAGTACTTCCAGATTGCTCCAAAATGTGGTTTTGACTGAGGGTAACTAAAGACAATTTGAACTCATGTAACAATCACAGGTGACTCCTAATAGTGCTGCCAAGTTCAAACATAAATATTTGCTTTTGGTTGTAGTTTTGTTTGGTTTGATAATAGACCATTATAAATTTTCAAAATATCTTCATATTTGCAAAAACTGTGTACTTGTTCAAGAACTTACCAAGGATTACATTACTGGTATTCATGTGTATGTCATACATGTTATGTGACAGATATATCTCCGTTGTATTTGCAAACTGACTAAATCAGCATTAATAATTGATAGAACTCCTAATAGAAATAGTTAAACTGCATGTAGCTTTAAAAATAAAACTATTTTTAAAAAAGACTTTTTTTCATAGTATTCTTATTTGGCACTCCTGTATGTTCATTTCAAAATACTTAAATAATTACAAGCAACTGTGTTAAAAATCAAAGGATGGATCTAAATACATACTGAGTAAATTACACATATGGCATACATACGATTAAACGATAAAACTCTATAGCTAACTTATATAGGCCAAATATAAAATTCTCATTTATTTTATGATCAGACATGTTTGTGTGTATGTGTATGTATATCTTGCTCAGCTTAGGCATTCATTAAACAAATATTTATAAAGTGCTACTACTTGATACTGGTGAAATAATTTGAACCACCTGTATGTTCATAAAAATAATATTTGAATAAGTGTTTCTGTTCCTTTTTAGAAGAATCCTTGTTCCATATTTCAAAATCCAATTCTTAAAACCCAAAATTGCTAACACTGAAATTCACAAAATAATGTCAAGAAAATGATGCAACAGAGAAACTCTCAGGAACGGGCACAGGTAGCTGCTCTACAACTAAATTCTTTTCCAAAATGTTCATATAAGAATAATGACTAAATAAGAATATAACTTAAATGACATTTACATTGATAGCATATTTGATAAATTATATAAAAAAGAAATAAATGCACAGTTCATTTGTTTAACATCAAATTGTAATTATAGGCTTAAAGGTGGCGGCAGACTGAGTGGAAGCTACACTGACACTCTCCCGGGACCAAATTGAAATTAAAACTAAAATATAGAAAAAACATCCTGAATAATAAACTGCAACTGAA
The DNA here is from genome assembly GCF_054644295.1 of Miniopterus natalensis. Lineage (NCBI taxonomy): Eukaryota > Metazoa > Chordata > Mammalia > Chiroptera > Miniopteridae > Miniopterus > Miniopterus natalensis. Next base: position 45,656,068 of record NC_142090.1, on the reverse strand, counting down.
GATGAAATCAAGAAATATCTACCAGAAACAACAATCTTTAGAACTTTGTAGTTTTCTAAAATTAAAAACAAACAACAAAAACTCACTTGTTGTTTTTTTAAAAGTGATTAGCAGCACATTCCTTAAAGAGAAATACTGTTTAAATTCCCTCCTAAGAACAGCAAGGAAAAAGAGAACTTGGGGAGCTAGGTCTTGCTTCCTAGCCAGTTTGAGGGTACAAGGTGATGCATAACTAAGGCTTTATGGAGGAAAGGATAGCAGGACAAAATTGAACCAGCTGAATGATCCCTTAATGCCTACAAAGTGGTCTTAAGGACTTGAAATTGGAAACTTGTATAGATCCCCAACCTAATTGCCCATTCAGTCCTTTGTCCTTACTAGAAGGCTGAGTGTTGTCAATAACCCTCTCCCTCCTTTAACCTCTATCCATTTTACCACTTCAAAAATATCTCTGGATCTGCCCTTCCCTCTCCATTCCCCATCACTCCTTAGCGCAAATGACATGGGCTTCCCAGCCAAGACCACCAGAACTGAGAAAGGTGCCCACATAACATCTGACTGTGAAAAGCAGCTGGGTTTCAGTCTGCCAGGGAGAGATGGCTGGAAATGCAGGCACCCTCTTAAAGAGCCAATGCACAGAGTTTCATGTGCACCACTCACTTTGGGCTTCAGCAGAAGGAGGGCAGACTAGACTGGAGCTGTGTGAGGAGAATCTAGTGTTGTGGGCTCTGGAGATAGAGCTCAGAGGGGACCCCTCTGGATTCCTGTGCTGAGTGATTCCCCCCATACAGCAGAGGACATCTTTCTCAGGCAGATATTTTGTTGCTTTGGCCAGGGGTGGGATGGGGGTGGGAAGCAATTGCCCTACCCAGAGGAGTTTCTACAGCCTAGGGCTCCTTAAGGGACTGATAATAATCAGCTGCCTCACCCTGTGGAGCTTCTATAGCTTGAGGCTGATTAACAAAGATCAATAAGCCTGCAGCCAGAGGCAGTCCTCAGAGTGCTTTGAGTCTCTGCCTGATCTGCTTCTGGACCTGGGCCTTGGAAAAGCAGACTTTGGTGTGCATCTTGGTCCTGTCCAACCGTACCCAACCCCAGCAGAGGAGACCTCAAGCAGAGGGTTGTTGATAGCTCCAAAAGGGTACTCAAGGCCAGTCACAAACTGCATTTGACATTAACCCGCATCAGAGACTATCCAAAAAGATTGAGAGTCCCAGAAGATCTACCTAATATATAGAAACAAACCCAAACAGGCAGCCAAAATGGGAGACAAAAAACAAGCCCCAAAGGAAAGAACAAGTCTCCAGAAAAAGAGCTAAACAAAATGGAGATAAGCAATCTATCAGATATAGAGTTCAGAATATTGATTGTAAGCATGCTCAACAGCATGAAAAAAGATATAGAAACTATGAAGGAAATTAAGAATGACATAGCAGAAATAAAGAATACATTGGAAGGAATAAACAGCAGATTAGAGGAAGCTGAGGATCAGATCAGTGAATTAGAAAACAGGGTAGAAAAAAATCACTCATTCAGAGATCCAAAAAGAAAAAACAATTAAAAAACAGGAGGACAGTTTAAGGGAGCTGTGGGACAACATGAAACAACAATATTCACATCATAGGAGTACCAAAAGATGTCAAAAGTAAGCGAGGGTTAGAGAACCTGTTTGAAGAAATAATGGCAGAAAACTTCCCTAACCTGGTCAAGGAAAAAGTCACACAAGTTCAGGAGACACAGAGAGTCCCAAGCAAGAAGAACCCAAAGAGGCCCACACCCAGACACATCATCATCATTAAAATGCCAAGAATTCAAGACAAAGAGAGGATCTAAAGTCAGCTAGAGAAAAGCAATCTGTTGCCTACAAAGGAACTTCCATAAGGCTCTCAGCTGACTTTTCATGAGAAACTCTACAGGTCAGAAGGGAATGGCATGAAGTATTCACGGTAACGCAAAACAAGGATCTGAAACCAAGACTACTCTCTCCAGCAAGACTATCATTCAAAATAGATGGTGAGCCCGGCCGGGCATGCCTCAGCGGTTGAGCATTGACCTAGGATCCAGACGATCAGGGTTCGATTCCTGGTCAGGGTACATGTCAGGGTTGTGGGCTCTATCAATGACTCTCTCCTCATTGATGTTTCTATCTCTCTCTGTCTCTCTCTCTCCTTTCCTCTCTCTGAAATCAATAAAGATATATTTTAAAAAAAAAAAAAAAGATGGTGAAATAAAGAGCTTCCTAGACAAAAAAAAGAATAAAGGAGTTTATCACCACCAAACCAGCATTGCAAGAAATGTTAAAGGGACTACTGTAATAAGAAATTGAAACAGAGAGAAAGAGAAACATAGGCATAAGAAATAAAATGACAATAGATAAGTACCTATCAATAATAACCTTAAATGTAAATGGATTAAACTCTCCAATAAAAAGATGTAGGGTGGTTGAATGGATAAGAAAACATGACCCATATATATGCTGTCTACAAGAGACCAACCTCAAAACAAAAGACTCACACAGAATGAGAGTGAAGGGATGGAAAAAAATTTTCCATGCAAATGGAAATGAAAAAAAGCTGGGGTAGCAATACTCATATCGGACAAAATAGACTTCAAAAAGAAGACCATAAAGAGAGACAAGGAAGGTCACTACATAATACTAAAGGGATTGACCCAACAAGAAGATATAACCCTGATAATCATATATGCACCCAATATAGGCACACCTAAATTTATTAAAAAACTTCTAAGGACTTTAAGGGAGAGATCAACAGCAAGACAGTCATACTAGGGGACTTTAACACCCCACTGACATCACTGGATAGGTTTTCCAGACAAAAAATCAACAAGAAAACAGTGATCCTAAATCATACAAGTAGGTCAGATGAATTTCATTTACATTTACAGAACATTCCACTCAAAAGCTACAGAATATACATTCTTCTCAAGTGCACATCAATAGATGAGTGGATAAAAAAGCGGTGGTACATTTACACCATGGAATACTACGCAGCTGTAAAAAAGAAGGATCTCATCCTTTGGAATAACATAGAGGGAACTGGAGAGTATTATGCTTAACGAAATAAGCCAGTCAGAGAAAAACAAGTACCACATGATCTCACTCATATGTAGAATGCAATAAAGAAAATAAACTGATGAACAAAATAGATCCAGAGGCACAGAAGCATGGAACAGACTGAGGGATCTCAGAGGGAAGGTGGGGGTGGGGGAGTGGATGGGGATTAATCAAAAAACTTATATGTTTATAAGCATAACCCATGGGCACAGACAGTGGTATGAGGAAGGCCTGGGAGTGGGGTGGATGCGGGGTGGAGGGGATCAATGGGGGAAAAAAGGGGGACATCTGTAATACTTTCAACAATAAAGGTAATTTTTTTAAAAAATTGTAATTACATATAATAGTTCTCCTATGTGTAAAATGGAAAATGTCACACTTTATATTTTACAATATGACATTTAGTACGCATCTTAAAATCCTTCTTAAAATAACAAAATCTCTTATAGTGAAAATTTTAGTGAAAATTTGCATTTTCAATACAACTATAAGACAACTTTTCCAAGGATAAAGAGAAAATACAAAAAACAAAAAAAAACCCTCCAGCTATGAATAATTACCAGGAAATGTCTTGAGGCTTAGGAATATAAAAAAAAATCAACTGATTATTTAAAACTGTTTAAATGACAGGAGTTTCCAAAGGACTAAATATGCTTTGCATCTGTGGTATTCCTTATTTTCTGGTACAGGATTTCTAAGTAAATCTTAACCTAGTCTTAGCACATATTTGTTTTCAATTTGCTGATTTTTTTGAGAAAATTGATCTAAATTCTTAAGTAGACACTTGCCATAGAAAACTAGAGCTGGAAGAAAGACAAACTTGTATATAGCTAGATTTTTATAAATGTGTACATCTCGTTTACAAGTATTTATAAACAGAAATGCTTATCTAAGATAGAATTCCAATCAGAATTTAAAATATCAATTCCAATATCTATTCAACACAGATCGACTCATATTCTACAATTGCTAACCTGGTATATAAAATCATTACTTTTTAGTCAAGTAACAACTATTTGGTAGACCCATTAGCCACACTAAATTCTCCCAAAGATTAAAATTCAGATTCCTACATCTCCCCCTCCCCCAGCCCTTCTCCCCTAGGGATTCTAATTCTGTAGGGCTGGGATAAAGTCCAGGAATTAACATGTTTAATGTTCATCCCAGGTAAATTTTGTGTAGGTGGTCCTGGAATAGACCAATTACAGTAATATGAAAAGCTCCAGGTTGACACCTAATGGGAAACAGAATTTCCAGTGAAGGCTATCCATGGGCCTAAAAATTATAATTGAATTGAAACTATGTTAAGAATTCCACTATAGTTAAAAGCCACTGTCTTTTATTATACTGCAATTTCCTCCTAGTGCAAATGATGTTTAACAAGATGAGAATATAATGGGACACCTGTTCTTTGGAGACCTCATGTGTGCCAGGGAATTTTCTCTGACTGAGGAAGACTAAAATAAATCCAGAATGAGGATGAGCAGCCAAGGTTGCAGTGGATTCCAGGTGAGTACTAAAGAGCAATTTCAGAGTCTGTGGTCATTTTTTTGGCAAGTGGAGGCCACTGTATGTCCTGACTATGAATTAATAACAAAGAAAAGAAGCCATTTCCTGAATTTGGCAGGTATACCTTTAAAGAACATTTACTTAATGTTACATTGGCTATGAATTCAACACACACAAAAAAAGTGGAGATAAGGTGCTAGGTTAAGTTAGCATATCTTGTGGGGAACCCTTTCTCAATGCTACGGGGCACCCCTTTCTTTTCTGATTGCTGGTAGGTCATCAGAATGTCTAGAATTTACTAATGAACCAACATCAAGTTAAGTGGCCTGTGGTTGCTGAAACCTTCGCCATCAGTAGTTGTACTTATCGGGGTGATCACTTCATAAGTTCTATACATGTCTAATCACTGTGTTGTACAGCTGAAACATAAAATATTGGATGTCAACTGTAATTGAAAAACAAAATTTAAAAAACAGTTGTACTACTTCTGTTATCCATGAAACAAAGAAATGGTGACTTAGTCACCACTTGTACATTTTTCATTATCATGGCAGGAGAACTGAGCTCATTTCCCTGTAGAGGTCATCTCACTACCTCTTTATCTTCCTTGAGCATCAACCCTTCTCAAAAGGTACTTGTGTTCTACATTTTTCATCTGGAATAAACTTTCTCGGTGGAGAAGGTAAAAACAGAATTTAGATGGAGAGATTTTACCACCACCCTCCAACATCATGCAGTCAATTCCCCTTATGTGTATGTGGTATTATGTTCTATAAAGCCTCCATGAACACTACATTAGTGAAAACAGAACCTTGCTCTGAAGGGATATATGGGGTAAGGTTCCTTTGAGCCTCTCATCACATTTTTATCAACACATCATTACATAACCTTGTTTTATGTGTTTCTGTTTAAAGACTACCTTATTTAATATATATTATTGATTCATTAACACTTAAGGGCAACAGTACTATAACTCATGTCTAACAAAGCTTATATAACACATTTTATCTATAAGGTACATCATAGCTTTCAGCACTTTACCACTATCACTTGGGGCCCATTTTAAACAGAAAATCACCAACAAAAATGCAAAAGATGTGGCACTAAATAGACTGAAAAGGGGACCTGTTTACACTATGGGGGCTGAAATAAGATGGCAGAGCATTCAACCTTAGCTGGGAAAATGTACATCTGGGAACTTGAATTTTTCGCAGTTCTGAAAACATCTGTGAATGACTGTAAAGATGCTACAAGTATTGATTTTGGGTGTTACAAATAAATGTCAGCAAGTAGAAGTAAAAAATATGGATCTGGGAAAAACAATAATCAATTCTTTTTTTAAAAAAATTTTATATATGTATTTTTAATTGATTTCAGAGAGAGGAAAGGAGAGGGAGAGAGAGATAGAAACATTAATGATAAGAGTTATTGATGGGCTGCCTCCTGCAAGCCCCCCCCCCCCCCCACTGAGGATAGAGCCCACAACCTAGGCATGTGCTCTGACCATGACCTCCTGGTTCATAGGTCGATGTTCAACCACTGAAGCACACTGGCTGGGCAATGACAATCAGTTCTATCACCTGCCCCAAGCTGAAGGCCCTAATCATAGCTTACCTCATGCCAAGTATATTAGTTTGCTAGGACTGACATAACAAAGTACCATAGACTAGATGGGTTAAACAACAGAAATTTATTTTCTCACAGTTCTGGGGACTAGAAGTTCAAGATCAAAGTGTCAACAGGTTTGGCCCCTCTCCTTGGCTTGCCAATGGTCACCTTGTCATGGTGTCCTCCTCTAGGCACACAGGTCTATGCCCAAATTTCCTCTTCTTATAACAATCCAGTCATATTGGATCAAGGTCCAACCAAAATATCTCATTTTCAGTTAATTACCTCTTTAAAGTCCTTAACTCCAAATACAGTCTCATTCTGAAGCACTGGGAATTAGGGCTTCAACATAGGAATTTGGAGGCAGACATAATTCAGCCCATAACACCATCAATGCCTTCCTAGCACACATCACTTTTCTCCAAGGTCAGTTCATTGCCGGCTTGAACTTCTCAAAAGCATTCTTCAGGTTATACTTCTTGGTTGTGTGTGTCTCTCTTTCTGCCTTTTAAAAATGCCTTTTGTAACTGAAGCTGATCAGAGCTCTCTCCCTTTTATTCCTCATGTAAAGTTACAATTTAAATTAAAATTTACTATTTAGAGACCCCTCTGTCCCTCTTGGGTCTTATAAAATTCCCCCTTTGGAGCCTCTGTCCAGAGAATCAGACCACTTACATAGTTTCTCTGCATTCTGAGCGTTTATTATATTAGGAGGCTTGCCAAGATTCCCCAGAATTCCATCCAGGCCTCCACAACCTGCCTCTAATCTGCCTTTCCACGTTTCCTTTCCATATGCTTCCATGCTCTTGTACACTTCTGTATTTCCAAGAATGTGAATACAAGGACTGCTTTCCCAATTTGGGGCCTTTGTTCTCACCATTCTCTCCACTCAGAATTCCTTTCCTCTCTGTGTCTCCTTGTTGAAACCTCTCCAATTCCTCAAGGCCTCATCTAGATGTCACCTCCTTCAGGATACTCCCTATAATTCTGATAGTAATTCCAATGTGTGGGAGGATTTTCTCACACCACCATGCACTTCTCCAACACCATACCAACTAGGTGTCCTACAGTTAAATTCAAATCTGACATATCCACCTGGAGTTAACATCAGATTCCACAGGGTAAGGGCTCTGACCCACAAGACCCACAAGGCCACCACCCACTTCAGATGGTAATCACAAGTCCAGGTTGCCATTTGTGCTTCTCTAACAGAAGCACACATCTGAGCACTAAATATCTGAGGTTCTATAACCCCCTCTTCAGGTTTGATTAATTTGTTAGAGCAGCTCACAGAACTCAGGGAAACAATTTACTTACTAGAGTATCAATTTATTACAGAGAATGTTAAAGGTATGAATCCACAGCCAGATGGAAAAGATGCATAGGGTGAGATGTGTGGGAAGGGGTGTACAGCTTCTATGGTCTCTTTGAACACCATTCTCTCTGAATCTCCAAGTGTTGACCAACCTGAAAGGTCTCTGAATCCTGTCCTTTGGGTTTTTATGGAGGCTCATTACATAAATGTGATTGAGTAAATCCTTGGCCATTGGTGATTGAACTCAATCTCAAGCCCCTCTCACCTCCCTGAGATTAGGGAGTGGGACTGAAAGTTCTAACCCTCTAATTACATGGCTGGTTCCTCTGGCAAGCAGCCTCCATCCTTAGGTGCTTTCCAAAAATCACCTCATTAAAATAAGACCTCATCACTTAAGAAATTCTAAGGGTTTTAGGAACTCTATGCTAGAAATGGGGGAAAAGACCAAATATATATTTGTCATTATAAATCATAACATCACACTCCCCCTTGATTCAAGCCTTCATGCTCCCTCCCTAGAGAGAGAGTGAAATATTCATGTGTATACATTTGATATCCCTTGGTAGGTTATAAGCACCTTGAAACTAGTGGCAAGGTCTCATTCATCACATCCCCACAGCTCTAAGCACAGTCCCTAGTAGATTAATAACAAGTGTTTTTAAAGTAGATATGCTCTGCTTTTAGTATAATTAGAATTAGAATTATTAGAATTAGAATTATTATTAGAATTATTATTAGAATTAGAATTAGAATTAGAATTAGAATTAGAATTAGAATTAGAATTAGAATTAGATGAACACAGTTGAGGTCCCTTATGACTACTCTATCTTGCTGTTTGTCAGCTATGATAAAATCATCATCCAGGTCTGCCATCTGGCTGGACAGTTCATTGTTGATTCTCACAGAATATCAAATTTCTGCCTCCTCCCTTGATCCTACCCAAAAGTTCTCCAATATGCTTCTACCTTCCAAACAACACTACTCTCCTCCCTTTTGCACAGCTCTCAGAAGTGGACGCTGAGGCAAGCAGAGGGAACACCAGCACAGAAGTGAAAGAAGCGATATGGGGAAGGGAGGGAAGGCAGCCAATAGAAAGTGCATATGAAATAAGCTATTGCAGTGGGCAACTGGAAGTTATTCTCCTTGAAGGTGAAAGGAACTAGAGGTATTTATACACTGATTTCCATCATTTACTGGTGAGGGCTGCTCCTGTGCATGTGGGCAGGAACTGAGTGACCTTCCAGAAAAAGGCCTCTGGCTCAGAGATGCAGATATTGCAGTTAAAAGCATGCTAAAGCACAGTGAAATGGCAACATTCAAGGACATGGGCAATGGTGTGCAGCTAAATGTGTAACAGCTGGATCTCTGTGACAAAAGGCCCTGATATCTTATTATACAAATATTACAAACTCCCACCACGGCTGATTTCAAGGTATCAGCTGCAACCTCACTGAACACTGAATTGGGAAAACAAGCACAGCGGCACACCATTTCACCATAGAGATACAAGAGACAAACAATAGTAAGAGGTAATAAAACAATTAGGAAGTGATGAGTTTTGAATTTTTGTTTTTGAAATAATTATTTATTGGATATTTTACATAATTTAATTTTTACTAATCGCTGTGTTTAACACTGGCTCAAAAATTCCTGAAAACTTAACGACACTTGTGAGCTGATTGGGTATAGGAGGATACTAAAGTATCTGTTGCAGTATCTCTGAAAAAAAAATACCATTTTTTAAATTTCTCAAAATTTATATTGCATTTGTTTCAGTGACAATGGTGAATAAAACAATACTGGTTTCAAGTATACAATTCTATAATACATGATCTGCATATTGCATCGTGCGTTCACCACCCAAAGTCAAGTCTCCTTCCATCACCATTTATCCTCCATTTACCCTTTTCTATCTCCCACCACCCTCTTTGTCTGTGGTTTTTGTTGTTGTATTTTTGCTTTGCTTAATCCCTTTACCTTTTTTACACAGGATCCCACCCTGACAGTTGTCAGTCTGTTCTCTGTATCTATGAATCTGTTTATATTTTGTTTGTTACTCAATTTTGTTCATTAGATTCCACATATAAGTGAAATCATATGGTATTTGTCTTTCTCTGACTGGTTTATTTCACTTAGCATAATACTCTCCAGGTCCACCCATGCTGTAGCAAAAGGTAAGACTTCTTTTTTATGGCCAAGTAGAAATCCATTGTATAACATACAATAGCTTTTTTATGCACTCATCTACTCATGCGCACTTAAGCTGATTCCAAATCTTGGTTATTGGAAATAACACTGCAATGAAAATAGGGGTGCATATATTCTTCTGAATTAGTGTTTTGAGTTTCTTCGAATATATTCCCAGAAGTGGGATCACTGGGTCAAAAGGCAGTTCCATTTTTAATTTTTTGAGGTAATTCCATACTGCTTTCTGCAGTGGTTGCACCAATGTCCATTCCCACCAACAGTGCATGGCGGTTTCCTTCCCTCCACATCCTCGCCAACACTTGTTTATTGATTTACTGATAATAGCCATTCTGACAGGTGTGAGGTGATATCTCATTATGGTTTTAATTTGCATTTCTCTGATGATTAGTGATGTTGAGCATCTTTCCACATGTCTGTATGTCCTCTTTGGAGAAGTGTCTATTCAGGTCCTTTGCCCATTTTTTAATTGAATTGTTTTCTTGTTGAGTTTCATAAATTTGTTATAAATGTTGGATATTAACCCTTTATCAGAGGTATCATTGGTGAATATGTATTCTCATTCTGGTGTTGTCTTTTCATTCTGTTGATGGCTTCCTTTGTTGCACAAAACCTTTTTAATTTGATGAAGTCCCACTTGTTTATTTTTTATTTTATTTCCCTTACCCAAAGAGATATATCAGAAAAAATATTGCTCTGAGAAATGTTTAAGATTTTACTGCCTGTTTTGTTCTAGGATTTTTGTGGTTTCTAGACTTACATTTAAGTCTCAAATCCATTTTGAGTTTTTTCTTGTCTATGGTGTGAGAAGGTGGTCTAGTTTCATTTTTTTTTTTTTTTTGCATGTATCTAATTTTCCCAACACCATTTATTGAATAGACTGTCTTCATCCCATTTTATGTCCTTGCCCCCTTGTCAAATATTAATTGACCATAAAGGCTCTCTATTCTGTTTCATTAATATATATGCCTGTTTTTATGTCAATACCATGCTGTTTTTATTATGGTCTTGTAGTATAGTTTGATATCAGGTAGCATGATACCTCCAACTCTGTTCTTCTTTTTAAAGATTGCTGAGGCTAACTGGGGTCTTCTGGGGTTGCATATAAATTTGTGGAATATTTGTTCTAGTTCTATGAAATATGCCATTGGTATTTTAATAGGAATTGTGTTAAACCTATAGATTGCTTTGAGTAGTATGGACATTTTATTAATGTTCTTTCCTATCCATGACCATGGTATATGCTTCCATTTATTTGTATCTTCCTCAGTTTTTATCTTCAATAACATAATTTTCTTTTACTCCTTGATTAAATTTATCCCTAGGTACCTTTTTGTTGCAGTTGTAAATGGGATTATCTTCTTAGTTTCTTTGTGATAGTTCATTATTAGCATATAAAAATGCAACTGATTTCTGAATATTTATTTTGTATCCTGCTACTTAACTGAATCCATGTATTAGTTCTAGTAGTTTTTCAGTGGAATCCTTAGGATTCTCTATATACAGTATCATATCATCTGCAAATAACAAGTTTTAGTTCTTCCTTTTCAAACTGGATGCCTTTAGTTTTTCTTCTTATCTGATTGTTGTGGTGGGAACTTCCAATACTATGCTGAATAAGAGTGGTGAAAGTGAACATTCCTGTCTTGTTCCTGACCTTAAGGAAAATGCTTTTAGTTCTTGCCCAATGATTATGATGTTGGCTGTAGGTTTGTCATACATGGTCATTATTATGTTGAGGTATGTTCCCTCTATTCCCACTTTGCTGAGAGTGTTTATCATAAGTGGGTGCTGGATTTTATCAAATGCTTTTTCTGCATCTATTGATATGACCATGTGGTTCTATCCTCCATTTTGTTCGTGCCGTGTATCATCTTTATTGATTTGCTGATATTGTATCAACCTGAATCCTTGGAATAAAGGTCATTTGATCATATATCTTTTTAATGTATTTCTGGATCTGGTTTGCTAATTTTTTTTTGAGGAATTTTGCATATATGTTCATTAGAGATATTGACCTACCATTTTCTTTCTTTGTAGTGTCTTTATCTGGTTTTGAAATTAGAAATAAGGTGGCACATAAAAAGAGCTTGGAAGTCTTCCCTCCTCTTGAAATTTTTGAAATGGTTTGAGAAGAACAGGTGCTATTTCTTCTTTGAATGTTTGGTAAAATTTGCAAAATACACCCATACTATGCTATATTCCAACCATGCATTTTACTCTACCTGTGGGGCATGAGTGGAATTGTCTAAAAATCCAAGTGGCATGGGAACTAGCTGGAGATGGGTCCTCCTTCTTTCAGTAGGAGAGGCTGCACCCAAGCTCAGCATCCCATAGAATGAGTGGCTTCCTCCTCCATTGAGAGCTGCAAAGCTCCATGGGCTCCAAGGTTTCCAGAAGCTGGGCAGAAACACAACTTTAGTTTCTGATAGCCTGGTCCCAAGTAGTCTGATTTTTCCCCTACTAACAGGACTGCTTTTTTCACTTGCTCTATAAAAAGGGAGGACCACGGGGGCAGGGACACAGACCTATACCAAGGGTGTTGCTCTACCCTGGTCCCTGCCCACCTCTCCCTGGGATGATGAGACACAGCACAATCTTCCATTTGTGGCCCTTTGTCCTTTAACTTTCCCGATAATGCCTATTTATTTATTTTAATATGTTTTTATTGATTTTTTTAGAGAGAGAGGAAAGGAGAGGGAGAGAGAGAAACACTGATGTGAGAAAGAAACATCTACCGGCTACCTCCTGTATGAATCCTGATGGGGGATAGAACCCTTAAGCTTTTAGTACACAGAATGACACCAACCAACTGAACCACACTGGCCAGGGAAATACCCATTTATTAATCCATACTCCGACATTGTGGAATTTTCCCCAACCCCTTCCAGGGCAGCTGGTGACTACAAAGGGATCTACCTTACAGGACACTTTAACAACTAGGAAATAAATTGTTATCCTGTATTAAAATTTCATATTCACTCTGTACCTTTTCTACTGTGGTTCTTTCTACTTCATACCTGGTATCCTTGGAAAACTCTTTTTTTTTCCTTCAGATTTATGGAGGCATTTGTCTCTCACTTCTCAAGTTCAGTGAGAATCATATGCCTGCCAAACACCTTATTTTTCTTCATGAGATATGCTTTATCCTGTGCCAGAAGCCCATTAGTCTCATAGCTAAGTCATTGCCAGAAACCCAAATTCTGTTTTTCAATGCTTATCTTTGTAGCCAGATGATCATATCCTATAGTCCCCTTTCTCTTCTAAATTCAGTTCGAAAAACGGTCCAGCTTCCCAGCCTCAGAACCAAAACTTCCAAAGGTGACATGAAGAGTTCATGTAATCACTGGGTCCATCAAGCCCCTGGAGCTAGACTATATTGTGTCCACATGCTGACAGACATCAGCCCCTCCTCCTGTTGCTAGGCAATCATGCTTACTGGCAGCACACGTGCAGTCCTGATATTCCACCAGTGGTGGTGGCAGCACTTATTCACTGGCTTTGGGGTAAGGATGGCTGGCAGCAGCAGGAGAGGGAGCTTCACTGACAGGACTCCCATAGTCTAGAGACATAAAAGGTATCTCAAAATGTCAATGAGTTTGGTTTACCTTACCTGCTCCTAGACAGAATCACAATTTTTGAAGAAGCAGCCATTTTGGGAGATATCCCATACAAAATAGCATTTTAACCTATATACTTGCCTAACTCTTTAGCATATAACAACTAGTGCCTGAAATGCAAGGCTCTACACATCTCCTGGCACAGTGTCTACACTAGGAGGGAAAAGCCATCAAAGTGACTCATTTATTTCTCTAGCAAAGGCCCTGGCACAAAAAAGTGCTCGGTAAATGTTTGGTTGTAAGTGAATGAAATTCCTCTACATTCTAAGTATTTATGTTAAAGATATTCCAGTTTCCCTAATCCCTGAGTTTTTTTGTTTGTTGGTCTATAATCATATTTTAAAAGTAATCAAATATCCTCATCCTTTGCCTCCAAACTATTGCCTCTCTTCCTTCATTTCCTATTCACTCTTCAGTCAATTCCAATCTAGCTGCCACCTCAAACATTCCACTAAAACAGCTCACTAAAGTCACAATGACCTCCATGTTGATAAACCCAATGGTATTTTTAGTTCCCATCTTATTTGACTCCTCTGTACCATTCTACTCTCTCTTCCCTTAGCCTTTCTGAGCCTCATTTTCATTTGTTTTCCTACATAACTAGAAATGCCTTCTTGTTCCTTTCTGGCCAACCCTTCCCCAACTGCTTAAGAAGTATACTTTAAGGCTCTGTCCTGGGCCCTCTCCTCTTCTTATTCTATTTCTTATGCCTAGGAAACCTCAGCATCTTCTATCATCTACATGTCAATGGATCTCAAGTCTCCCTCCTTTAAGCTCCAGCTTAGATTCCCATAAATCCAGATAGCTAGTTGACACCACCACTTGAAAATCTCAAACACATTCAAACTCAACCTGTCCAAAACTGAATGCATAATTCATTCATGTAACAAATATTTAGTGGATATCTACTATGTGCCAGAAACTGCTCTGGAGCTGAGGGACATCAATAATGAGGCTATGCCCCTGACCTTATGAAGCATAAAAACACTCTCCATTCCACCATCTCCAATTTTATTCTTCCTGTGTTCCTCACTTCCCTGAATAGCACAGCTATCCAACCATGTGCAAAATCCAAGGACTGCAATCAAGTTTAATATGTCTCTCTCACAGCTCCCCACACACCAGTTCCAATACTGTGAATTTTATCTCTTAGATATAAAGTCAAATATCCTCAAGTCTGTCCTCAAATATCTGAAGTCCATCCATATCTCAGGTCTGTGCATCTCCTCTATTACCTCCGTATTCCAAGCTTCTATCCACTCACATGCATTGATTCAACTACTTCTTAACTAGTCCTTCAGCACTCACTCTAGTTCACTTCTCCACACAGTAGCCAGAGTGGTCTTTTCAAAGGTAGATCTGATTGTGGGACACTCCTCGCACACTCATACCTCCAGTTCAGAACTTCTCTTTATTCCTTGGATATAGGACAAAAACATAAACAATGGCCTACAACCCCTAATTTAAAATGTTCCACCTCATCTTGAACAATATATGCTGTCTGTTCTAACCACATTTCCCGTCCTCCCATCACAGAACCTGTGTTCTTGCTGTTTTCTTTGCTGGGAACATTCTTACAGACTTACACACACACATACACACACACATTCACCTCTGCCTGGTAAAAATAATCTATTCCTTCTGTAAACTTAGCAGATAAACCCTCCCTAACTTTCCATATGTTCATTTAGTTTACAACTATATTCTTGCTTTGACCTATCTCCATGGATTTGAGAATTTAAAAGACTACATGATTTCTAAAGTCCCTTCCAACTGTAAAAATCATCTATGCCTTTATTATATAGGAAATTGTTATTTATGAAATAATGAGGAAGAAACTGAACTTGGTTAACATCAAAACATAGAGCAAATAACAGATAAAGTTCAAAGTTAACATCTGAAATGCAGAGAATATTCCGGTAAATTTATTTCCAAAAGAGGAAAGAATGGCTTAATGCTTGAAACATCTGGAAATCAGAATTCTAACATAGGGATTAATACACACATTAAAAAGACCACATCCTAATAGGTTCAGAACTGCAGGTTATTTGCTGTATTACATAAAACACAGCACAGCCTTCCAGTCCTGGCAGCTTCTGCTCAGTAACTAGGCTGAGGGCAGAACCAAAGGCAAATGGAGATAAATGTGACAAGAAAAAACTGACCTCCTACCTCATCCTCAATTTTGTAAATGAATTCCTTCTTATTTTATTAAAATTATATTGCCTTCATGGAAAAGCTACTTTAGAAAATCTCCAGTTCCTAAAGTTATAAAACTTCCTATATTTTATGTCTCTCTGATATGGTATCAAAGAGTCAAATATATCTTTAACGCCTGATAAACAACCTTAATATCAAAACTTTTTCATGTACTGAAAAGCCAACTATAAAGACTTTGAACAAAACAAAAACAAGCTCATAGATTCAGACAGCTTGGTGGTTACCGGAGGGAGAGAGGGGAGGGCAAAATGGGTAAAGGGGATCAAATATATGGTAATAAGTGATTTTTGGTGGTGAGCACATTATAGAGTACACAGATATCAAATTACAATGTTGTACACCTGAAACCTATGAAATGTTATTAACCAATGTTACTTCTCTTTATATATATATAAAAAAAAGGGAAATAATGTAAAAGAAATAAAACATTACCAATGCCAAAGGGAGGGGGGAAGCCTTTGATATGTATAATTTTAATTCCAATTTTATTTACAATCTTCCTTAAATTTCAGAAATGGACACAGGTTTTTTTCCCTAAAACCAGTTATATGGATGTTTTGAAAAAGCAAGCATAAAGGGAAAACTTATTGTATCATTCTCTCAACTTTTATGAGCTAAAAAAGACATTCTCCTAAAGTCTTATATGCTTTGATATCCCAAAAATATTTTAAAAATAAGTAGGGAGTAATTCTGTAGGTTTTTCAAAATTTCTATATAAAAGAAATAGAAAAATAAATTACCATGTTCAATAAGCATATGAAAACATTAACCTCACTAAAAATAAAAGAAAACCTAAACAGTGGTCAAATCACCAGTTTCTGTCTGTCAAGGCAAAGATACACACGCACACGAAGAGAACACCCAGTATTGGAATGTGGGCACTCATGAACTCTGGTGGATGGATACAGCCATTCTGTGGAGTAATTTGTCAATATGTATCAAGAGCTTTAAAATATTCATGCTCTTTAATCTAGCAATTACACTTCTGGAAATGTATCCTAAGGAAATAATCAAAGATGCAGTCAGAGATTTATGTTCGATACTATAATCTACAATGCTATTTATAATAATGAAAAACTGAAACAGTCTAAATATCCAATATTCAAAGAATAGTTACATAAATTATAAACCCACTTGAAGATTTATCGTGAAGCCATTCAAAAGCTTGTTTTTTGAGGAATATGTAGTAACGTAGGGAATATTTGCCAATAAAATGTTTAGTGTAAAAGGCAGGATGCCAAAATCCAGGTAACAGCAGGATCCAATTCTGTTTAAAAGTATATTTACAAAGGCTCTTCTTATTGATCTGGATAAAGGTAACACAGGTAAGTTCAGTTTAGGGAAATTCAATAAGCTATACATTTATGCTATTCGTTATTTTTCTGAAGGCATAATATACATCAATAAAATACTATTAAAGTTTTTTAAATATGTTTTTATTGGCTTTTAGAGAGAGAGGACGGGAGAAGGATAGAGACAGAAACATCGATGAGAGAGAAACATCATTGATCAGCTGCCTCCTGCACGCCCCCTGCTGGGGATCAAGCCTGCAACCAGGCATGTGCCCTGACTGGGAATTGAACCAGTGACCTCTTAGTTCATGGGTCGATGCTCAACCACTGAGCCACACCAGCCAGCGTTAATGTTTGATTTATTAAGTTTTATACAAATACCCAGTTTAAAAAAAAATTGAAGAAAATACAAAAAACAATTTTTAATCTTCCCAGCATTTGACTTGGTAGCTTATTGGAGTTGAACCACCTGGTGGGTAGCCAGGTGATAGATTAGATAATGGATTTAGAGAAGAGATATCTGAAACCAAAAATTTCCATAGCTGACTTTGTTAATAAAGTCATCTTACAGGATATCAGCTGTGGTTAATATTTCCTTCCTTTGTTAAACTTTTGCCTATTATCTGCACCTTGATGGACACTTGGATTCAATCCTAGCCAGGAAACTTCATTGCTAAATTAATAATAACCTCTTTTTCCAAAGGTCAAGAATGTATTAAAATTACCTTCTACTCAATAAACAGTCAAGGCCCAAATCTTCCTCTCTGGATGACATTACTCCCTTGGTAACCTCCCTTTCCCTTCTGGCTCCCATACCATTAGGTCAAAGCTGTTCCCTCAGAAGAGATCAGACATCCGTACCTGTCACCCTGGGAGAGTTTGCATACGAATGAAAAAGAGAAAAACATACTGAAATTTCTACTGAATCTGCCCTGACTATAAATCCCAGGCCCCCTTGTGTTTCCCCTAAAGTAGCTACAACACTTTTTGACACTCTGGACAAACGCAGGTTGTCAAGACTGTCCAAGGGGCATGGAAGAATCCAGTTTATTTTCTTTTAAAGGTTACTGGGCCTGGCCAGTGAGGCTCAGGCAGTAGAGCATCTTCCTGTGCACCAAGGGGTTGAGCTCAGGGCACTTAGCTGGGTTGCGGGTTTGATCCCGGTCGGAGCTTGTGAGGGAGGCAACCAGTTGATGTGTCTCTCTCACATGAATATTTCTCTCTCTCTTGCTCTCTCTCTCCCTTCCACTCTCTCTGAAAAGCAATGGAAAAAATATCCTTGGGTGAGGATTAAAAAAAACAAAACTGTGAAAGGTGTCCTAAGCCAGAAACACATTTCCATCCTGACCACCATTACTAATTTCCTCACCATTTCCATAGACAACAGTTTCCTTAAAATTTAGAAATCTTTCTGGATGGCAATATAACACTGGACCTGGTCAGACTGGTGTAAGGCGTCAGTGCCACATGCTGGCCAAGACCAGACCCTGGTAATTCACTGACTGCTATGGGGCTAGCAATCAAGTACACACTGGAACTCTTGAGATGAACCAGCAGCCTCCAGAAACTTGAGAAACTCTGACTGTAGGAGATTGGAGATAATACTGTGGTAAGACAGACCAGTAACCCTGCAGTTTTAGTACCAATAGCAGTGGTCATTCTTATTAGTAAATTAATAAATAACTATTCTGATTTTTCTGCTAAGAGTTACACAAGTGTGGCAGACAGTGGGTGGCCAGTGTCAGGGACTCTTAGGCCACACCTCTAACTTCACTGAGCAGACATGGATGCATGCATGGTGCTCTCCCTGGGATAAATACTGTGGTTAGACATCTGCCAAGAGGTGACAGAATAAGACTTGGGGGCCCAGAAACAGCCAAGTTTAGTTCAAGTCAGGGTGATTTAAGTCAGGAATTGATACACTATTTGTTTACATCATGATCATCAAAGAGCTCCCTGAATTCTCACTTGTGGTGACACTATTCAGGGCTGAAAAGAAAAAGAACTGCACTTTGGTGCCCATCTTGCAAATGAGGACTTAGGAAGCCAGATGTGATACAGCTATGCCTTTGCTCTTGAAGAAGAATCCCTGACTCATGCAGATTTGCAGGTTCTTGGGTAACGGTCTGAGTTGGCTTCCAAAGTGGCAAGGAGGCCCATAAGTGGGGACATTTAGCGACTCACCTATGGGGCTAGAAGACTCCAATGTGAGCAAATAAACACTGAAGACTCCTAACACTGGCTGAGCTTTGCATATTGGAAATGACCCTGTGCTTGTTTCAGTTTGGGATAATAGGCACCTATAACTTCTTTACTAAAGCCATTGTAGGGAGTCCTCCATGTTTGTTCCCTGAGAACTCAAAGTTCCCAGCCCCAGATATTTTTTTAAAAACTAATGACCCTCTTATAGCTCCAGCTGGCAGTGCCTCTAGTTCATCCCCAAAACAGAATTATAATAATTATAACATATAACAGGCACACTCACAGAAAGAGAAGACAGAAGCAAACAGCAAAAATCTCTGAACTATACTGTCAAATATTAATAGCTCCCAGGGTACTGAAAGAATTCTCAAAAGACTGACCAAGGGAAAGTACAGCACAACAAAATTGAAGTAAGAAAGTTCTTCTCCTATCTCTAACCCTGCAAAAGAAATCTCATACTGTTATTTCTTTACCTAAGTACAGTCTTGATCATGAATACTTATAATCCATTATTACAAACTGAAATTATGTGACAGATTCTACTTAGAGAAAAGCAGTTCTCATCTTGTAATATTACTTTAGAATTCAAACCTGATTCAGTTTACCTCCCTTCCGAAAACTCACGGACCTCAAGGCTTTTGTGTGTGGTTCCCCTACCCAGAATGCTCTTCTTTCAGCCCTTCCCCTGGCCAAATGTTATTGTGCCTGCAAGTCATATAATAATTTAATAGCTTTTCCTCAAGGAAGCTTCCCTAACAGCCCCATGACCAGACTGCAAGCTCCATTAAATATGCCCACAAAATCTCACACTCCTCCTGCTTAGCACTTACCACATTGTAAATACCAATAATTAATTATTTAGTAAATACTTGTTGAATCTCTAAATTCCTTAATAAACTATAGGCTTCATAAAAGCATGACAGTGTTTTTTTCATTGCTGATCGTTACCCCAGTGTTGAGCAAATAATAGATGCTGAATAATATCTACTGAAAGATAAAAGAGCACCTAAAAATTTAAATCAAGGTACCATGCTGCCCGTAGTTTTTGGGGTTGGCAGGCTTCTTTGCCCTGTGGAACTGGGCACCTGCACCTCCCAGGAGACCCCAGAGCCAGTGCACCTGGTGGACAGCTTCAGACCACGTCAAAACACCATCCAACTACCTCCACAGCAACATACTCAAGGGGCAGACTTAGCAGGTACTAGAGCTCTGCTGAAGTAAGTCCTGCTCTGTAGGGCGGGCCCCTGCACAGCTGATCCTCCAAGGTGGTTGGTGGTAGCAGCCAGTCTTACAGCTGATCAGCCTGGGAACATATCTCTCCCATTGTTGTGCCAACAACAATCAAGGCTCAACTACAATGAGAGAGTGTACACAGCCCACACAATGGTGGAGGGGAGGGTGCACAACTGGAGTGCCCAGCTTGGGTGCCCAGGCAGGCTGTGCAACTGGACCCTACCGGACACCTACTACAACAGGCCACTCTACTAATCCCGGGAAATATAGCAGCTCTACACCTAATACATAGAAACAAACACAGGGAGGCTGCCAAAATGAAGAGACAAGGAAATATATCCCAAATGAAAGAACAGAACAAAACTCCAGAAAATAAACCTACTAAATGGAGAAAAGCAATCTACTAGATGCAGAGTTCAAAACACTGTTATAAGGATGCTCAAGAAACTTAGTGAGAACCTCAACAGCATAAAAAAGAAACAGTCAGAAATGAAGGATACACTAACTGAAATGAAGAATAATTTACAGGGAATCAACAGCAGAGTAGATGACACTGAGAATCAAACCAGCAATTTGGAATATAAGGAAGCAAAAAACATTTAATCAGAAAAGCCAAAAGAAAAACAATCCAAAAAATGGGGCTATTGTAAAGATCCTCTGGGACAACTTCAAGCGTATCAACATTTGCATCATGGGATGCAGGAAGAAGAAGAGAGAGAGAAAGAAATTGAAAACCTATTTGAAAAAATAATGACAGACAACTTCCCTAACTTGGTGAAGGAAACAAATATGTAAGTCCAGGAAATGCAGGGAGTCCCAAACAAGATGAATCCAAAGAGGCCCATACCAAGAAACATCATAATTAAAATGCAAAAAGTTAAAGACAAAGAGAGAATCTTAAAAGCAGCAGAGAAAAGCAGTTAGTTACCTACAAGGGAGCTCCCAGAAGACTGTCAGCTGATTTCTCAAAAGAAACTTTGCAGGCCAGAAGGGATTAGCAAGAAATGTTTAAAGTGATGAAAATCAAGGACCTACAACCAAGATTACTCTGTCCTGCAAAGCTATCATGTAGAATTGAAGGACAGATAAAGAGATTCCCAGACAAGAAAAAGCTAAAGGAGTTCATGACTACCAAACCAGTATTATATAAGTTGTTAAAGGATCTTCTTTAAGAAGATCAAAATATAAACAATAAAATGGCAACAAATAGATATCTATCAACAATTGAATTTACAAACAAACTGAACAGAACAGAAACAAACTAATAGAGAACTTTTTTTTTTTTAAATCCTCACCCAAGGATATTTTTTCCATTGCTTTTCACAGAGTGGCAGAGAGAGAGAAACCTCAATGTGAGAGACACATCGATTGGTTGCCTCCCACACATGCCCCAACTGGGGCCAGGGATAAAGCCTGCAACTGAGATACATTTCTTTAACTGGAATCAAACCTGAGACCCTTCAATCCAAGGGTCAATACTCTAATCACTGAGCCAAACTGGTTAGGGCAATACAGAGAACTTTTTTGGTTGCCAGATGGAAGCGGTGTTGGGGTCATGGGTAAAAAAGGTGAAAGAATTAAGAAGCACAAGTTGGTTGTTACAGAATAGTCATGGGTATGTAATGCACAGTATAGGGAATATTGTCAATAATATTGTAATAACTATGTATGGTGTCAGATGGGTATGAGATTTATCAGGATGATCACTTAGTAAGTTATATAAATGTCTAATCACAGGGGTATACACCTGAATCTAATATAATATTTTATGTCAACTGTAATTGAAAATTTAAAAGTGATTTAAATTAAAAAATTTTTAAAGTAAAATAAAATGGTACACTAAGGTACTTTTACTTTATTAAGACTATGCAAACTTAATCTCAACTATTACTTTTAAAGATAATTATGGTTTAAAATATTTAACAGATATTGTTATCCTTTAATTTTTCATTCTGCTCTAGCTTATAAAACAGTAAAAAAATGGTAATGGTGAAAAGTTCAAAATAATATTTGCCTAAAATAAGTCATTTTGTAAGCTGAGCCTGCAAATGAAAAATTGTAACTAAGTAGTCCTACACTGACCAAGGTTCCAGTTAAATAATATCCAATCAAGGCAAGATATGGGTATTAAACATTCATGAGCTGCTCAGAATATTATGAATTAATCAGTGCTTCCTCATTTAAATGTTTAATATTTAATGCTAGTGCTTCTACAGTCTCTTGAAATTATTACACTTTACTATGTCTCTTACAATTGAATAACAATAGAGTTGATATGTAATATCTGAGAATTCTGGTTACATAGTGATGTGTACATTAGAGGAAAACATGGTAGTGTATTAAGCGTTTGATGAAATTCTCAACACATTTATCTCAGATGCAAAGAGATAATACTAATAACAACAAAAACACTTGTGATAAGCAAAAGTAAATGCTTGTGGGATATAAATGCCTTTCATCCATGAATTATTTGTAGAAGCTTACTGAAAATCTGGCTTTAATGAATTCCCCTAGATAAATGTAAGTGGTATATTAAAGGCATTTTATATAATTCAAAGGATTCATGCTTGCATGTTAGTCTAGTAAATCTTCTAAACACTAGCTGTGGAAAAAAATAATAACCTCCCAAAATGAATTCATTCATTTCAAGTCCTCTCAGGCATCTTAAAAGTAATGCTGGCATTTAAAAATTCAATAATCGCCATAATGTTTTATTCTTATATATGCTCTATCACACAAAAATTTCATGGAAATTAACTGACTCATTATATTTTAAAACATATTCAGTTCCTTTAATCCTATCAGGGAAGCGCATCTGTGCATCAAATACAAAACAATAGTTATTGTTATGGGTTGAATTGTGCACCTTCCCCCACAAATTTATATGTTGAAGTCCCAACTCCCAGTACCTCAGAATGTGACCTTAATAGGAGATAGGGTCTTTACAGAGGTAATTAAGTTAAAGTGAGGTCATTAGTGTGGTCCCTAATCAAATATGACTGTTGTCCTTATAAAAAGGGGAAATGTAGACACATAGACAGGCACACATAAAGGAAGGACTATGAAATAGCACATGGGGAAAAAGGCCATCCACAAGCCTTCCTCAGAAGGAACCAACCCAGCTGGGGATTTCAGCCTTCTAGTCTCCAGAACTGTGAGACAATACATTTCTGTTGTTTTGAGACACCTCATATATGGTACTTTGTTACAGCAACCCTAGAAAACAAATACAGTGATATAGTAAAATACTGTGCATTACAACAGAAATATCCCATTCACAAAATTAAATTTCCCAGTGAAGTTGAAATTTAACTTTGATGCACATAATATTGTAACATGAGAAATTATTCTATATTATTTAATGTTACTTTTTACAATGTCATTGCTAGTTAGGAGACTTATAGGTGTTATGGAATTTGTTTCTCTGAAATTTCTAACTTTTTCCTAATTTATACCGATTTTTAGTATGATACTGCATTTTTGTTTTTCAAAATAAATTATTTATTTCTGCATATCTATATCTTTCTCTCTAACTATAAAATATGGCCAGTTTCATCAGATGAATAACACTACTTTTCATGAAGTAAAACAAATTCAGAACAGATACACAATTTTACATAAGCAAGTTTATCTACATGTACATTAATATCAGCACCATTAATGTCATGACCATTCTGAGCATTAATGCATTAAAAATATTCAATAAAACATGTGAAACTTTTTTCAAATAGTTAATACCTATATGCATTTTGTTTGGATGCTTTACACTAGAAGCTACATTTTGTGACAGAAGTTACACTCCAGGTGCCCTAAGGAGTCTTCTGTGTAAAGAAACACTTGGTAAATACACACACACACACACACACATACACATACACACATACTTCCTTCTTTATATAATCAGTATGTGTGTTTGTGTGTATATTTTTTCAACTTCCTTCTTCCTGCTGCAATTGATTTTTAAAATAATTTGAGCATTTCATGTCAAATTTGCATACACTGGAATGTATATTCATTTTTAAGTTAGTTTAATAAATTTAATTCTCAAAATTCCTTTATTTGAAATATCCAAAATAGACAGTATTATTTATAATCAGAAATTTCCACGGAATGAAAAGGGATTTCCCCAAGATCATAGTCCAAAGGCCAAATCTGGGACTGGCCTGATCACATGTAAGGAAGAAGGACAATGATATTCTACATTACAACCCCTTCTTTCATTATCAGTAGACACATACACCAGTATGGAATTTTGAGAATATAAATTTGAAAAGAACATTTTGTTTTCTACTCTGACCTCTCATATGCTCTATAAGCAACATTTAGCTATGCTCAGGTGTTCAGTGAGCTGCATTTATACCTCTGTATCAAAATGCTAAACAAAGGAACTTACAGCAAACTTTTAGCACATATGCTTTAAAGGAAATCATGTTCTAAAGACCTGGCCAAATTAAAACAATTAACATAATTTGCTAAGATTCTATAAAATAGACCATATTCTACAATAAAATTTCAAGAAATGTATGGAAAATTAAAGCCTTTAATAAATTAATTCACAATAAACTAAGACATGAAATAATTTAGCAGCATGAATTTAGTTCTCCAAAAGAAGGCATATAAAACATTAAATCTAGACATGTGTTCTAAAGTGGACCCTGAGAGTTTGACCATTCTTATGCAAATGTATAAACCTTTAAAATAAATACCAAACATTTCTGGCATCAAATATTATTAAATGGCTTTAACATCTGCCCTATCCAGTTATTTAGAGGTATTTTCCAGTGTCTTCTACTAATAAGAAAAATATCTGATTTTTTTTTTACTTAAAGGCTTCATATAAATGCTTTTGGATTTAAAGAACAGTTGTCATAAAAATATTTCCCTTCCCACATTGTATACTGCCTGATGATCTATTCTCATTTCTGTATTAGACTGCTGAAATACTATTGAAAATATAACTTGGGTAAGTAATATTGAAATGTTGTTCTGGCCCTAGCCGGTTTTGTTCAGTGGCTAGAGCATCAGCTGCTGATAAAAGGTCTTGGGTGAGAACCTTGGTTGCAGGCTCAATCCCAGGCCCTGGTCGTGGGCATGTGTGGGAGGCAACCAATCGATGTGTGTCTTTCACATTGATGATTCTCTTTCTCTCTCTGCCTCCGTTCCACTCTCTCTGAAAAGCAATGGAAAAAAATATCCTTGGGTGAGGATTGAAAAAAGAAATGTTGTTTCACCAAAAAAGAATCTTCAGTGCTGTGTCATAACTGCAGCTGATTTTTTAAACTAGTGTGTTCCCCAGTCCTCTCCCAAGTCTATCAGAGATCAGATTAATTAGAAACCCGATACCACTTGTACCAACTCATTCATCAGCTTACCAATTGTTAAGAGTCAAGTACCTTTAACTGTAAGCAAATAACATACATTTCAATACATCACCTTTGAATTATATCTAAATGAAATAGAGAGGAATAATGTTCTAGAGAGTAAACCTAGTTTTTGAAGGTAATACAATAGTATGTTCTTTAATTTAAATCTTGTAATTGCCTTCTCACTATGTAATTACTACTTTGTTTTTTGTTTTAAATATATCTTTATTGATTTCATAGACAGGAGAGGAGAGGGATAGAGAGATAGAAACATCCATGATGAGACAGTCATGGATCGGCTGCCTCCTGCATGCCCCCGACTGGGGAATTGAGCCCGCAAACCAGACATGTGCCCTGACTGGGAATCAAACCCGATCACCTGGATCCTGGGTCAACGCTCAACTACTGAGCCACTCCCGGCCGGGCTATAATTACTACTTTGGATGTTGAATGTATCACAAACTCACAGTCCTAATAAGGCACACTTGGCAGGGTGGGAGTTATTTTCATCTGTTTTTTCTACAGCAGCCTGCTTTAAGGAGACACCCCTTTCACTATAGCATTTAGGCTGAATTTTCATCAAATCTTCTAACACTCCTTACCATGAAAACATTTTCATTATGTCCTTTGTGTGTGTTTATGTGATTTAACTCTCACACTTATCTATGTCATAGGCCTTCTTAGGCTTTTGAGCCCCTAAATTTAAAAGTCTAAGCGACTTATATTCATATTCAGACACCAGTTCCTACTTGATGTCAAACATCTTTTCATTGTAACAACTGTCAAGTTAATCCTAAAGAAAATAATTTAGATTTGGTGCTATTGCTACTTACTGCTTTTAAGGGCTTGTTTAAAACCAGTGATTTTGTTGTTGTTTTATTTTGTTTGTTAATTATTTGGTGAACTTCAAGGCAGTAGAGGGTTGAGTACAACAATCAGTGAGAGCCTTAGGTCCGGTTCTTTATCTCATCCTTACAGTCTCTTTGCAAAGTCAGAAAATATAAAATATTGATATTTTTAAAATTACGGAAGTTATGTACAACTCTTTATGATTCCTGACTTTAACACACTGTATAATACTCATTTTTAAGTAAGTTGATTTAAAATTTTACATTTGGTACCTAAGCAATCATGAGTTGACAACTTGCTCTTAGCCCTTTCCAGTTTTCAACTAAAATAAATATTTCTCCTGAAATATTTCTGTAAACTTTTCTTTAAACACATTTTCTGTGTCTCTTATTCTCTTCTGATGTAAACCTGACACTATAGGAAAATGTCTGGGGTCCTAAAATATGTCACTGGAAACAACCCCAAATGCATAAATCCATAGAAGTAAAGGGAGACATGAAGAGCCAGTATCTTTCCCAGAGAAAGCATTAGAGAGATGTGTATTTAAAAAGCATACACAGTAGCTGTTTACATTCAAAAGTTCAGGAAATTTTTTTAAAAATTATTATGTTGTTTAAACAGGAAGGATGCTGAGCAATACCACTGTATCTCTGACACTTTCACAGAAGGATGAAAGAAATATGCTGATAAAATGCTGTTCTGCTTTAAAAAAAAAAATCCACCTTCAAATTTCATCATGGAAATGGGCTCTGGCCTTACTTATTAAAGGGTGCTTCCCCCTTGCTATCCTTTCATTACATGAAGTCACATGCTTCTATGCTGTCACACCCAGCCTTCTGGTAAGGACTAATTACCAAGGTTTGGTTCCTCCCTTTCTCCTTCTCATCCTGTGTGTTGATCCAAGCTCCAAGATTCCTGCTTTCTTCTAAGGGAGATCCACTCTAGGATCAGCATGGCAGGGGGGAAAATCAGGGCAAGAAAAAGCTTCCAAAGGAAGACAAACTCTTGAAAGTATCCTACACTCACACTGCAAACAGTTTATTGAAAAAGTTGAAATACTTCCCTACCTAAAGCTCACAATAATGATTTAAAGGTTATCATTTTTTGTTTGGTTTTGAATCCGCGTGCTTACCTTACTGCACACTTTGCCATAAAGACTTAGAGAAAGTTATACAATGTAATTCAATCACTAGCAACGTTCAGTTTTCTCCACAGCTTCACCGAAAGCAGTCTGAATGTGCTCTTGACAAATCATGTTTTGGCAGTGTTGATATTTTTGAGCCAGTCGTTGGGGGAAATATGCATACATACAGAGAGAGAATTTCATATAAAAATATTAAATATACCGATGTAAACACCAAATGGGAACGTAATCTGAACTAGCAGCTGTAGTGAACTTGTTTTGGTGAAAATAAAAGATCAAAACCCCACCAGGCTTATTTAACTCACATGCTACCTTTACTTCTTCTACTTGTTAAGTACAGTTGCCAAGGATGCTATGGTGACAGGCACGTAACCACTTTGGGACAGAATGCTGTGTGGGGGTGGGAGGAGTTATTTACTCCCATTTTCCAATATTGGAAAAAGAAGATGCTCTTCATACATTCTTTCTGGCAATCTATTGACAATCATTTTCCAATGGTAGGCTATCTGAATTCAAGGCTGAACTGGTACAGAACACTAGAATTCCCAAATACTTTGAGACCAAGTGATAGCATGGAATATATAAAATGAACAATTATACATAAAATTAACATATCATAAACAAATTTTATAATTAGATTATCAAAGTGCTTCAATCTGGCTAGGTAAGAACCAATTTCTGTGTTCTCATAAACTAAAACAGAAATGATGACAAGTTCTCAATCTGGATACCGCTAAATTTTCAGTATTTCAAAAGTACATGAGCAGAAGTAAATGCTTCCATGTATATTTTATGTTGATATTTTAAAGATAGTAATTTCAAGGGCCTCAGAAAACACCAATTAGCATGATTGAGGAAAAAGAGATTTTTCATCAGTTGCAGAAGCAGCCAAGGGCTATCCTTTATAAAAGAGATTTTAGCTAATGGCAGACCATTCTGCTCATCAAACGCAGGCAGGGATGTCAGAAGCAGCTGTAGCCTGATATCCAGACCTTACAGGTATCCAGTAGTTATATTTTTCAAATAGCATATTATTTAGTTCAATATTAATTGGATTCCAGTCCTATCTTTCCATAGCTATGAGACCTTGAGTAATCCAACCAATTTTTCTAGACCTCGATTTAATAAAGCATAAAATAGAAGTAGATTCAATAACATACAAAATGTTTTCCAGCTCAAAATCTCTTATGACTCTATGTAGTTCTTAATTAGAGGTATTAATATATTATTATTAACAGTTATTTTTTTATTAAGTTATTGATATCCTTTCTCTAGAAATTAAAAGTAAATAGAAAAATGAACAGAACTCAACAGCAGAGGGATGAATATGACGTGGTAATTCCTTGTGATTCTATACCATCCAAACTAATCCTACTCAGTGATATTCAGTGTTCTTGTCAACCTGAGGACTCAAAACTTTCTCCAGTTTTCTTTCTGAATATTGCATCTGCCTCATCTGTGGCGTCTTCTCCTTCTGGAACTGCTATTGGATGTAGGCTAGTGCTTTTGCTACATTCTTGGCCCAGATTGGCTCAGGCTGTGAGTGGAATTGATTCAGGCCCTTGCCCATGTGAACAGTAGGCTTTAGCTCCTGTTTCTCTCAGGCGACTATTTTCTCACCCAAGAACCTGGACAAGAAGCCTGCTTCCGTGTCATATGCCAAATCTGCTGGGCAGAGATTTTCTGGTACTCATGCAGGAGCAGGAAAACTCATTCCAGCTTTGCTCCTTATTGTGGGAGCAGAGGTCCATCTTTCTTTTGTGTTTAGAGACCTGAATCCTTAATGCAGAGTTAAAATCTCAGCTCCTTGGGTATATGTTAGGTATAGACAACCCCGTGGGCCACTGTAAGCTTCTGTTCTTTCAAACTACTATGTCTTTGGGTCCTTTCTCGTTTCTGGCACCTGAAGATATCCCCTAGTTTGCTTTGGAGGTCAACTATGTATTTTAAATTTTTTCTGTCATATTATTTTATCCATCATTTTATATGTTTGGAAGGGCATCAGGGTTTCCCCATGTTAGTTCACCTGGTACCCACTGCTCTATCTGCATTCTATATAGACAATAAAGTGCTCTGTTCCTGGTAGTCCCTCAGGTACATTAAAAACTTCAGTTGCAATGTCAGTTTTACTTACTATGCTGCAGCTAGACATTAGAGTCACCTTAATATCTAGAAGAGCCACTACCTGAAATGAATAAATTCCCTGAAAGACATGAGATCCTGATAAAACTGATTTTAATGTTAAAAGTGTTCAATAAGGAAACAAGGTAACAATATTGCTGAAGCAATATCCTGTAAACAAAAGGCCAGGATAAAGCCAAACATAATTTTAGAAACATGATGAAAAATATAAATTTTAATTAGCATGACATAAAAGTATATCCTTACAGAATAATTTGGAATATAATAAAAATAATCTTATGTGAAAATCTCTCCTTTAGGCTAGCTTTCAAAACTTTTTAATTAGAAATCATACTGACATACTATAATCATTGGATAGAAGCTTGGTTAACAAGGAGAAGACATGAAAGCGTTTTAGACTAAAAAACCATGTTTACATCTTCTCCCAAAAGGGTTTGTTAGGAAGGATTTAAGAAGCTTAGTTAGAACTGCTAAAATGTCAGTGCACACTTGAAAGGGAAGGAGATGGTAAA
The DNA here is from genome assembly GCF_054644295.1 of Miniopterus natalensis. Taxonomy (NCBI): domain Eukaryota; kingdom Metazoa; phylum Chordata; class Mammalia; order Chiroptera; family Miniopteridae; genus Miniopterus; species Miniopterus natalensis. The sequence continues at coordinate 45,625,781 of NC_142090.1, read as the reverse complement.
GATGAAGCTGTAGATGGCAAGTACGGCTGTCCTAGAATAAAGAAGAATGGAATCAGTGGAGTGTTAAAAGAGAAATGTCCTGGCAACTTTACAACTTGTGCTTAGAAATGACAGTCAAAGATGAACATGAAAAGAAAAAAAGAAGGGAGGGTGATGAATTAATGTTTTTGGTGTCTTGGGATTCACTGAGCCAGAAAGAAGATTAACACTTCAAATTTGGAACTGGAAGCATAAATACAGGTAACAGGAGACTAAGAAAATTGCCATAAAGCAGGAAAGAAAAATGGCAGTGTACAGGCAATGTTGCAGAGGTATCACTGCAGGGGCACTGGGCTGTTTGCCTTGGCTTCATCAAGCCATTCTCATTGGAAATATCTCTGGAATTCTGTCCCTCGAGTTTAAAAAAAGAGAGAGAGGGACAGAATTCCGAAATCTGTCTCAAGTGAAAAAGGATTTTTCAAACTTTTCTCATCACTCCAGATGAAAATTAATATCTGAAGGAAAACAAATCATTCTTTTTATATATAGTTTGCTGAATAAAAATGGGTGCTTACAATAATTATATCAGGGATTGAAACTAGAGAATGAGCCTCTGGTTTTTAACTATAAACAGTTATCTAATTCTGAGAGAACTGACTCAACCATAAAAGCAGTCCTTTACATGTAACACGTCACAAACACTGCCACATGTCAAAGCTAACCTGACTTTCATAGTTACCTTGTATTATACATGCACGAGCACCGGCATGTACACACACACACACAGATGCCCACTCATCCCACTTTTATCCCAGGACCCCTGCACTCCCCTATAGGGGGCCCCTCTTCTAAATGCATCTGTATTAGTTTTATATGTATTTGAATGTTTTCAGACAGGGCTTTTTAGATTTCACAGTGATTCCTGGATTGTAATACTCACATGTTTGCGTGACAGAGAGGAAATACACTGAATTTGCAGAAAGTCTGCTGGAAGGTAAAATATATACCTTAATGTGGGTTTGAAAACATATTAGTAATAGCCTGAAGGATAATAACACATGGCCCAGTTGTCACCTGAGCATTGGACACACTAGAGCAGCAGACATTGATCCAGTACCAGCACAGACCTGGACCCCTTCATACTCCCCTAGACAGACACACCTCTCCTAAATTTTGCTCTCCTGACCTGTACACCTTAAGAATACAATGTGTATCATGGGACAACGTGAGCTCTGAGGCCCCAGAGCTTGACTCCTAACTTCTAAATTTAACAGGCCTACTGATACAACTCAAGGCAAGGAATTTAAGCTATTAGTGTCTCAAGTCCTCATCTAAACAATGGGTAGAACAGTATCTACCCATCATGGTCATATAAAGATTAACTAAATCAAGATAATGTACAATAAGCACCCAGCAGTGCCCATGTGGATTAAATACTCGATGAATATTCCCCTCCCCTAAGAAGAAGACACTTTTTATTGGCAATTCATGGAGTTTGTCACTCTTTCTGAAACAAACAAGACCCAGTGCCAGTCACTGTTCCTGAAACTGTTTATATCTTTTACAGATTTGGTACATGGCTTTTACTATTTCAAGGAGAAAGTAAGATTCATGGGCTGAGATTCCTGAAATAAAAGTTAAAGCTTGATTTGTGACTGATTTCCTGAAAGTTTAAAGATGCTTCTCGGCCAACAGGAAGCAGCCTCATAGGTCATTTTCCACCATTCACTGTTTTCTCAGCCACCCAACCATGTTACAGCTTATGCTTGGACAAGTGAAAGACTAGGGTCAGAAAGAGTACCTGTGATTAGTCATACACAGATGACTCATTATGCAATGGCTCTCAGAAATAATCTTACTGAACCAAGATGAAAGCATCTGAGCTTCTCAGCTGCCAAACTGAAAAAATTCAGAAACATTAGACTTCATATTTTAGAAATGCCCAGATCATTTAGTCCAAAAAAGGGATGACTGAGGCTATTTACTTCCCCATTCTAAAGACAAGAAAACTAAGTCTGAAAACAGAGATTTGTTTAAAGTCACACAAACCTCCAAACACACAACCTGATAAATTTTTCATAATCACATGCACTGTTTAGAGTAAATTCCCATGAACTTCCTCTTTTTTTAAGCACATGGATATTAATTTTATTATTATTATTTATCTTTATTGTTGAAAGTATTATGGATGTCCCTATTTTTCCCCCCATTATTCCCCTCCACCCTACATCCGCCCCACCCCCAGGCCTTCCCCAAATTGTGTCCATGGGTTATGCATTTATGCCTATAGGTTCTTTGATTAATCTCTCCCCAGCCACTTTCCTACCCCCACCTTCCCTCTAAGATTCCTCAGTCTGTTCCATGCTTCTGTGTCTCTGGATCTATCTTGTCTATCAGTTAATTTTGTTCATTAGATTCCACATATGAGGGGAATTATTTCACTTAGCATAATACTCTGCTGTTCCTTATGCACCCCTATGTTCATAGCACCACAATTTACAATACTAAGATCTGGAAACAGCCCAAGTGCCCATCAGTAGATGAGTATTAAAAAAAAAAAAAAAAAAGGTACATTTATACCATGGAATACTATCCAGCTGTAATAAAAAGAAGGATCTCCTACCCTTTGGGGCAGCATGGAGGGAACTGCAGAGTATTATGGACTTCCTCTTATTACCTCATTCACTCCTTATGAAACCATTTACATGTAGATGACCCCTCTATTTATATCCCCAGCTCACATCTCTTCCCTGAATTCCACTTTTGCATCCAACTGCCTACTAGCAATCCTCACATGTGTGTCCAACAGCTCCCTCAAACTTAGCATGTCCTAAACTGAGCTCCTGATACTCTGCCCAAACTTCTCTTCCTGCAGTCCTACTCATCTCAATAAATGACAATTCCATTCCCCAAGTCACTCAAGCAAGAACTCCTGAAGTCATCCTGACTTCTCTCCCTCCTCTTTCCCTCCTTCCCTCCTCTCCCTCCCTATATCCCTCGTCTTCCTCCCACCTCCTCCTCATATACACACACACATTATCTTCAACAAATTAAAATTGGACACCATCCTAGTCCAACTCATCAGTTAAAACGGCCTCCTAACTGCTCCCTGCTTCCATTCCTGCCCCTCTTACAGCTAATTCTCAATTCAGCAGTACAGAATGGTCCTTCTGAAAGGAAATTAGATGGAAATGCTCCTTGGCTCAGAATCCTTCAAAAGGTTCCCTTTCACTCAATTCCTTACAAAGGCCCATGAAATTCTACTTTACTGATTCTGTTTTTCTCCCATTCTCCTCACCTGCCTCTATTCCCCACCCACTCACACTATCCACCCTTACCGTGACTCAAATACAGAGAGACGCTCCTGTGTTTATTGTTGCCTCTGCCTGGAAAGCTCTTCTTCCAGGATTAGAGTGACCAACTACTAAGAAAAACACTAAAGCTTCTATTAAATGTGCCTATATATCTTTGCTTGTATTTGTATTTGTATGTCCATGCTGTGTGTACATGTGTTTGCAGTGAAGATTCCTATGAATAAGAAAAGTTGGCACTCTGACCTGCCCCCCAAATCCTTCTTTATATGTAGGATAAAGTATTGTAAAACTTTTCCCAAAGATTAGAAATGGCAGAGCTACAAAACTAATAAAGATTGCATAAGGCGCTTTCCTCGCACACAAGCTAATTTACTCTTCAGAAATTACTAACAAGCTTGGGCCAGCTTTATGGATAGCTGGTGTTTGAAGTGCACAAGAGGGATATGTAAATTATTAGGTAAGATGAATTTCTTTAACACAAATGTGGACTATGTGTTTGGTCAGCAAAGTACTAATGAACAGGGGAATTTAAAATGTTGTCCATTCTGTGACAGCAATGAGTGGCTTGCCCCACTCTCAGGTGTCCCAACAGAAAACTAGATGGACAGGGCCACCAAAATCCCTTTCCATGTACAATTCACCCAATCCCTCCAAGATTAGATGGGATCATTACCCTCAAATGATTTGGATAAAGTCTCTGCAGCTAGTGCTTTCATTCCTAATGTGGAAATTCCAAACTGCACATTAAGATGGAAAACAAGGTAAAATTGAAGAATTGTTTTAAAAAATTAAATATATAATGAAAAGTAGAGGGGAGAGATAAAAGGAAATTAAAAGAATGACATAAATTTAGGAAGATGAGTAAATATAAAGGAGAAGAAATTAAATCTCTTCAAAGATCCAGCAAGGCAAAGGATATTATTGCTTCCTTGTTCAAATCTAATCTAACCATTTAGTAGTTTTTTTTCACTATTTCTATAAATCATTTGCAAATAGAGATAAGGGGCACTCAACTATTAAGAGCCATTTAAAAAAGATGGAAATGATCAACCAAAAATGCTAAATGATGTCAAATTTTTACATTCTGCCTAAAAATATAAATAAAACATAATTGTAAAACCTGATAACATTTAAAAGAATTAAATATGAATTAGCATGGTTTTGTTGAAATATGAAAACTGGTCATATCAAATTCAGTTAAAATTTCATAATGATGGGAAATAAGATGACTGATTTAGTTTAACCTCTGGCAGATTTCAGAACTCTCTGTCCCTCCATTATGCCAACTGTAAAACAGGAGTAACACTAGCAGCTGGCTCATGAGGTCCTCCGAAGAACAACGGAGTTAATTCCCCAGGCAGGGGCCCAGCCATGGCACCGAGAGCCCAGTTAGTGCCGGGGCTGCCCTCGCTGTCTCCTCGCTGTGAGTAGATGGGAACCCTGCTTTTCCCAGCCACAAAATGGAGGCATTTGAACTCACAAAAGAGACACTTCTAAGAATAATCTGGGGGGTTGAAACTCCTCCAATTCAAATATTCTAAAATTTCAGTGTACTATTTTTGCCCTAAAGACCTGTTGGAAATAAATTTTATTCAGCAAGATGTAATATGAAGTTGTTGTGACCCCTTTCTGGTTAGTATACAATCTTCTTTTTCCCTCCATCCTGCCCTGTTCACTTTTTAATGCCTTAAAAATGCCTTCTAAAACTGGCAGAAATTTTGTAAAAATTCTGGGGGGGAAATTGTAAAAACATTCAGAGAATTCAGTAAGATGCCTACATACAAAATATATAAAAATCAGTAACATTCCTATGTAGTAGAAACGGCCAATTCTACACAATGGAATACAACTCGGCCATAAAAAACAAAAAAGAAAAAGGAAATCTTACCTTTTGCAACAGCATGGATGGGCCTGGAGATTATTATGCTAAGTGAACTAAGCCGGTCAGAAAAAGAGACATACCGTATGATCTTGCTTATATTTGGAATCTAATAAACAAAATAAACTGATGAACAAGATAGAAACAGAGGTATGGATACAAGGAACAGACTGAGAGCTGTCAGAGGGGAGGGGTTTGGGGGACTGCATGAGGGGATCAAGTAAAAAAACAACATATATACATAACACAGAGACACAGACAGCAGTGTGGTACAGCCAGAGAGAAAGGGGGGCAGGGTGGAGGCGGAGGGGGGCGAAGGGGGGAAAATGGGGACAAAATGAGACTTTGCTTGGGGTGATGGGTGCACACTGCAGTGTGCAGATGATGTTTTGTTGAGTTTGTACATTTGAAACCTATATGGTTTTGCAAACCAATGTCACCCAATAAATTCAATTTAAAAAATTAAATAATAAAATAAAGGGCCAAACACCCACCCTGAGGGGCACCAGCTAAGGGATGGTTCTGCCTCCTGGAATCTATAAAAAAAAATAGAAAAAAATTAAACCCAGGCCCCCCAGGAGAACGGGGGTATTTAAGTACCAGGGTATCTCTACCTTATTGTTTTTGTGTTTACTTTTAACATCCTACCCTCACTTTGGTGGGAGATAAAATAAAAAGCCTTCCTTCCTTCCTTAAATGTTCAAATTTAACCAGAAAGGGAATGTGGCACTTCCAAGAAAGGAGTCAATGCCAAGGTCTGGGGCAAGACGATTAATCAGTGGTCTCCTGGTGCCACATCCAGCCCGAGAACTGCCAGTGTGTGTTAGGGTCAGGGTGGGTAGATTTCCATGTGAAAACCATACACATCTGCAGAAGTGACCATTGCTACCACCAGCCCCTCAAGAACCCGAGGAAGAACTGCCCCAGAGAAGAAATGCCCTCTGTTAATCCCACCTGATGGCATTTTTTCCAAAAGATATCCTGCGTTCGCAAGAGGGGTTGAGGGTAGTGACCAGCCATTTTGAAGTTAGATTCATGAAACTGAAAGAGTCACACAGTCAGAAAGTTTCCGAAGTTCATCTAAGCAACCTTTCCGTTTTCCAGAGACCTACACCTATGGAAATGAATTGCCAAGGTAACCCAGAGCCAGGTGGCACAACTGGTACTCACCCCTAGCCTTCTACTTTCCTGTGCTTTTCCAGAACACCATGCTGCCTCTATCATTACCTTTCCCAATCTCGTCTGGGGCCAACTACCCTAAAAACAGCATCTGTGTTTCAATGCATTTGACAGTGAACTTAGTTCTCTTTGCTGAATCTTGTAAAACCTTTGCTGAAATAAGGACACTCCAAGGGGCCACCCTGTGCAGGGCTGGGACTTGCTTCCTAATTTGTGAGACTTGGCTGATGAGAGTCAGATAAGACAGTCAGGTTGATCTCAAGATGAATGGGTTTTGAAAGGGTAAAATAAAATAATACACACACGCAAAAAAAAAAAAAAAAAGTGTAATTTAAAAGATCACTTGTACTGTAGAATAGGATATTCTACTTGTACTGTAGAATAATTCTTAGCTAAGAATTAGTGGGAGAAAAACGTCCTATTCAATAAATGGAACTGGGAAAACTGGCAGAACGTATAGAAAAAAATTAAGCCAGTACCATTCTCCTCAGATATGAATAAATTACAAATAAATTTGAGAGATAAATGCAAAAACTAAACATTTTAAAAGTACTAAGAAAATGCACATAAGAATATCTGTATCATCTGAGGATTTAAGAAGCTTTCATATGTATAACACTGAAGTTAGAAACCATACGACAATAGCAGCTAACATTCACCAGCTTCCTATGTATCAAATATATACTATCTCATTAATTGTCATGTCACTATGATGTAAGTTTTCCTTTTACTTATAAAGTAAAGGGACTTAGAGAGAGGTTAAGTAACTTTCAGAGCAGTGTACAGTCAATTCTCATTATTCATGGTTTCCATATGTTAATTTACCTACTCGTTAAAACTTATTTGTAACCCCCACATCAATACTCAAGGTGCTTTCACCATCAGTCATGGACATGCACGGAGTGGCAAAAGAGTTGAGTCACCTAAATGCACAGTCCAGCTGAGGTTAAACAAGGCAATGGTCTGACTTAGTATTTCAGCTCTCATACTGTAAAACAGTGTTATTCTCACTCTATATTAAGGAAACAAATGATAGGTTTGAGTACATAAACATTAAAAGATAAAGGACAAATTGGGGGGGAAATACAGGTAACATATATTACAAAGAATTAATAACGTTAATAAAGATCTCTTCAAATCAATATGAAAAAGAGGAACTTTAAAATATAAAAGTGAGCAAAGGAGCTAACAGATATTTCTCTCTCTCTCTCTCACACGCACACACACACACACACACCCCAGTAATGAGACATAAAAAAAGTATTTAGTAAGCAAAGTGGTAAAAATAAAATAATTTTTTTCAAACCTATAGATTTGGCAAAGACTAAAAATAATTATATCACCCAATATTTGTGTGTGTGTGCAGGTAGGCTACTGGGGGAAAAAAAAGTTAACTAATATAAGCTTTTTGGAGGACAATTTGGCAGTCGGTATCAATATCTTAGCATTATTAATAAATTTTGAACCCGAAATTTCTGTTCTAGTTATTTATACTGTGAAATTATTTGGGCATCGATGAATGGATAATAAAAATGAGTTAAAAAAATCTCTTGCAATGTTGTAGATATTATCCCAAACTTGAATTCTAGAGGGATTAAGTATATATGGGTACATCCATACGATGTAAAACTATATAGCCACTAAACAAAGCTGAAGCTCTGCATTTACTGGCATTGAAAGATACTTAAGACATTTAGCTGAGTGAAAAAAGCCAACTGTGGTAGGTTCAGTTTGATCCCATTCCTGTCTGCATGCATATATGTGGATAAAAACACAAACTGCTTACAAGTAAGTTAGATTTAGAGATTAGTTTCCTTCTCATACTGGAAGGGCACAGTTCTGAGGACAATTTCAAAGAGGATTTCATTGGATCTCATACCAAAACTTTCTAAGTTTTCCCACTGAGTATTTCTCAGAATTACAGGGCAAAGAAGTATGACACTGTTCCACTGAGAAGTGCCGAGAGGGCTGGAATGCAGGAGTGGTATGGGCAGATCCATGTCACAATTACTGGCATCAGTCACTTGACTTCTGTTTGAAATAGAGGGGGCAGTCCTCCCTTGAGAATTCCTTAAGTTGAGCATCACTGGATTTAGGAAAAGAGAATTCCATGATGAGATACAGTGTACCACTGTCAGAAAGGCGTACAAGAAAGGATGAGAATTGAGAGCAACAAGAGTAACTTGAGAGTTCACTTAGAAAGAACACAGTTCGCATTTCATATGTGTTCACTTTCTGGCTTATTAATATTTTCTTTGATAAAGACAAAGATGCTTCACACACTGCTAATGTACATAAGCATGAGACAAAACATATGTGCTACAGGATTAGATAGAAATGCTCTTATGATTGGCAACCCAAAAAAGTACCATCAGCAAAAGAGTACATTCATGATGTCAGCAATTCCTCTGATCCAGTGGGGTTCCACAGTGAGAATATTAGAATCCCAAAAAGAATCATGTTCAGGACAGTGAACTATACACTGTTGAAAGAAGCAAAGGTGCCTGAAGTAGCGGCATCTGGCATTTGCACTCAACCACTGCAGTCTGTAGCAGTAATTCAATCCATATGGTGCAAGGAACAGCTTTTTCAAGAACATTTCTAATAGCAGCTAAGACAAAGCAGGTAATAGCAGAAGGTGACTGTAACAAAAGAGAGGCCTGCGCAGTGCTAAGGGAGCCACGTGCTCCATCAGGAAAAAAACATAAATAGATGAGATCAAGGCCCTAACAGTGCAGGCACATCACTATAATACATAAAATATAATAAGATAGGCAAAATATTTATGTGAATATTTACCTAGTGTCTAAGTAGGAAAAGACTCAAGGAGAAAAGCAATATGAGAGAACATATGAAACAAAGATGCATCTGTTTGCACAAATATATTAACATTATGTGCATAAGACCTCAACTTTGGGGAGAAAATTTTTGCCAAAATTTGAAAGATGTACAAAGATATTCATTATAGTGTTTATAACATTGAAAAAAAATAAAAATACCCCAAAATGTCAAACATATATAAATTAATAAATCATGCTACAACCATACAAGAGAATATTATGCAGTCATTAAAATTATGTTTTTTAAATGTCAATATAATGAGCACATAATGTTAAGAGAACAAAGACTATAAACTCCATTACTGTAAATATAGACCCTTACAGGAAAAAAATCAGAAAGTATGTCACATTAATAATACTTAACATTATCTGTGCCAAGTACTGTGCTGCCCTTTGTATGCACTATCTCACTGAAGTTTCATAACAAGCCTATGAGACAGATCCAATCATCAGTGCTCTTTTGCAGAAGAGAAAACAGACACAGAGAGGTGAGGTCACCTGCTCAGGGCCACATAGCTTGAACATGTGAAGTTGGAAATGAACTGAGGCAGTTCCCTGAGGACGTGTGCTATACCTCACAACAAATCTCTAAAAGTTAAGTCTCCTTTTATTTCAAAAGCTCATAAATTAAAGTATTCAAATACGTTAGAAATAGAGTAGAAAAAAAATTTAAGTCTTATCTATTTAAATCTTAGTAATTCTCATGAACAGCAACTGGGAACATTCATGTCAATATCCACAAGTTTGGAAACTCTGATGAACACAATAAATGCAATTTAATGAAGATCCAAAATTTTCAGTTGCTGTTCCTTTTGTAGGTTCATCTCTGCCCAAATAAATTTCTCTTAAAAGATGAAATCTTTTAAGAAACTCTTTGATTGTCCTTCTCTGTGTCTATAAGGTTATTACGGATCCGTTGAGGGTGGAGCCAAGCTACTTGGTCCTTGTTCTTCCCATTATTTATTCCCTTTCAGATGAATACAAAGTAGCTACCCATTCATCAAAATTGTTTCTAATTTATTTATGGTGCAGCATAGAGGAGCTTCTGGGAATAAGAGCTTAAAGTCTGTTATAGTTTCTATTAATAATTATAGTCACTAATTGCTATGAGAACTTTTTTGGATATGCTAACATATAGTTAGAGCAAAGCCAATCCAACAGGCTACTATAAATAGCATTACATAGTCTCACAAAAGTCACGAGAATTTTGTAAGTTTGGAGGGTGGGAAAGTAGAAACATGATTTTCAGATTTCTTAAAACACTGTCATCATGGGATCAAAAACCAAAATTTAGAAATTGTACTCACACATCCATCTTTATATTATCTTAATTACTTTGTTTTGGAATTATCATTTTCACACAATAATTTTAACTATAACTGAGACTTGACAGGGTTCCTACGTGTTATTTTTGCTCATTGACTCATTAACTCAAAATGTTTAAAGTGCCTGCTATGTGCCAGCACTATTCTAGGCACTGGCCACAGAGCAGCAAACAAAACAGACGAAAGTCCCTATCTTGGTGGAGCATAAAGGCATTATACTGAAGGCACACAGAAAGCAAACAGGTCAAAAGTAAAATATGTAGATGATGAAATCAGCTATGAAAAAAATAAAGCAGTCGAGGGGAATATAGAGTATTGGGGAAGAGGGGGACCACGGTTTTAAATAGTGTGGTCAGGGAAGGTCTCACTGAGAAGGTGGCTTTTGAATAGAAACCTGAATCAGGAAGGGAGGGAGCATGGGGCTCTGTGGGATACAGCATGCTAGAAAAGGGAACAGCAAGTGCAAAAGCCCTGAGATGGGACTCATCCCCTTATGAGCTTGAAGAACAAAAAAAAAGAGGTCCTCATGGCTTCAGTGGAAGAGTAAGAGGAAAGTAGTAACATCTAAGGTCAGAAAAGTAACAGAGGGGCCAGGTGTGACAGGGTCTTATAGGCCAAGGACTATCGCTTTTCTCAGAGATGGGGAGCAACGAAAGGGATGGATAGAATTATGACAGAATTTGTCATTTAAAAATGCTAAATCGGCCGTGGCAGGTTTGGCTCAGTGGGTAGAGCACTTGCCCACGGACAGAAGGGCTGCAGGTTCAACTCCCGGTCAAGGGCAGGTACCTCAGTAGCAGGCTCGATCCCCAGCCCTGGTAGGGGCGCAACCAATTGATGTCTTTCTCACTGTTTCTCTCTCCCTCCCTCCTCCTCTCTCTCTCTTTCCCCCCTCCCTCTCCTCCACTCTCAAAGGCAAAAATATCCTCAGGTGAGGATTAAAAAAAATGCTAACCCAGATGAGACACTGGGAAAACAGAGCCGGCCAGGCCTGTTCCGGCAACTTGGTGGGATGCACAGCTGCCCTAGGTAAGGAGCAAAGGAGTGGCATGGTTTTGGTTTTAATGGGATCACTCCAGCTGCTGTTTTATGACTAGAATGAAGGTGAGCAAGTATAAAACAGGGCCGGTGACTAGGAGCTACTATGATCCAGGTGAGAGGGGTGGCGGCAATGTCAGGTTCTGGGTGTTAGAGAAAGGAGGTTTGGGGACTGAACAGCTGTAGGAATTCAGCAATAATGGAGTTGAGGAGATTCAAGGAGCTACTTTGGGGGTGACAGGGTAAGGGGAGGCAAGAAGCTCATTTGGGGGTATATTAAGTTTGAGATGCCAATAGACATCCACGTGGAGATGCTGGGTAGGGAGTAAGACACAGGAGTCCAGGCCATCATCAGCACGTAGACAGCTCTTAAAGCATCAGAATAAATGGCATCCCTAGGGAGTTAGGGCAGGTGAGAAAGGAGAAAGGAGCAAGGGCAGAGTTGAGGGGAAGAAACAGCAAAGGAACCTGAGAATGGAGAGTGGAGAATGGAGGTGGGGAGGAACCAGGAAATTCCAGAGGCCAAATGATAAAAGTGTGTCAAGGAGAAGGGTGATCAACTGTGACAAGTGGTGCCCTGGTCCTGGTAAGCTGAAGACTGAGAGAAGCACTTTGACATCTTCCTGGGGAATGTAGGGATGGTTTGTCTATAGTGATACATCAAGACAGAATCATGTATTCATTAATTTACCTTTCATGTTCCCTGGCAGGCCACTGAATGCAAGTTTCCTGGGGGTTTGAAGTGAAGCTGGGCATACACATCCCAGAGAATGTGAGCTTCACATACAAGGATAGGCGGTCTGTAATGCACTGTGCAGATCTCAGAGGGGAATCAGACAATTCACAAAACTACAGAAGCACAATAAATCACTTTTAGGCTAGATCTATATATGTAATAAGAGGATAGTTCTGCTCCCTGTTCCTCTCCACACAAAAATCATGAACATCTTCACATCTGATGAAGGATGCTATAGTACCCCAGGGACCAGCACTTCTCCGCATTGGTCTGTATTGTACACAGCACCTTGCTATCTCAGAGATCACTGCACATCTTTTTTTTTTCCTTAAACACTGTGGCAGTCATCTGTTGTTTTTGTCTATCCTATACTTACTCCACCTTCTTTGGGGTAATAGCACCTCAATTTTCTTTGGAGATATATCCTTCCCACCCCAACATCCATGTCAGTGGGATAGCCATACCCCAGGCAGGGCAATGAGACCTGTGGTCCCAGGAATAAGAATTCAGTGACACAAGAAAGGAAAAGAGCTGGAGAGGATTCCTCTCAACTCTGGGGCCAGAAAACCCTGAAAATCAGAAAAAAAGCCAGAAAAACGTAAATATCCAGAAAATCATGGTTCTTACCACCACAATTCCTTTAATAGTTGATCACTCCCTCCTTGATATACTATCATCATTTCTAAGTCTAATGTTTGGAATTTCCTTCCATTCTGCAAGTTACCCCGCCTCCTATTAATAAACGCTTGTCACCCAAGTTAGCTGATGTGTGTTTCTATGGTTGGCAACCACAGTAGCTGATATACCTGATAATCTCCAACTGTATAGTTCTATGTAGCTAATAAAACTCATACATCTTCAAGTCAGGTCAGTTTTCCACCATAAGTAAAAGTAAAGGTTTAGAGGCTGTTATCATATTAGCAAAACAAAAGCTTAAGAAATTCCTTTATTTAGTAATATTCCATGGTTATTTAGTAACCATCCTTAATTACTTTTATTCACTATAGACACTTATTGGTCTGTAATTAATTAAAGTAAGGACTTTTTAATGACTGTTTCTACAGGATGGTGGCCAAGCATGTGCCTCATTCAAGATTTCCTATTCTTCTGTGTTTGTGGGGTTTCCATGTTTTTCATTATGTTGTAAAAACTCTTGGGAACAACTGGTATAAGTGGGACAGGACAAACTTATTTAGAGCAAAAATAACTCAGCAATGCAGGTCAAATCGATGAGTATAATTTTAACAACCGCGAAGAACTTGATCTCCAGAGCATTTGTACTTTACTTCAATGAATACAGACACGCATCCCCTGGGTACTCATTAGTGATACCAATTTTGAATTTTTGTTTCTTGTAGTTTTCCGTGTGTTTAAAATATTTCACAATTTCTTTGGAATTGAACTGTCTCACAGTTTCGGTTAAAAGGCCGACATAAACCATTTGTGTTTGAGAGAAATATTCTAAAAGGTTTAATGCCTGCATCGGGCCAGCTCACCAGGCAAGCAGTTCTAGGGCTTCCGATCCCACCCTTGAGGCTCAGAGATTTGCCCATTAGAACTACAACTCGGCACAGTTCACTAGCAAATGCTAAAAAGGAGAAATGATCAGATTTGTCCTACCTGAGAAAAGAAAACATCTACATATGGACCTTCTCTAATTTTATTTTACTTTATTTTTATTGTTTATACTATTACAGATATCCCATTTCCCCCCCTTTGCCCACCTCCGTCTCTCCCCCCACCCTCGCCCCCGTTTCCCTCTGGCCATCACCACACTGTTGTCCGTGTCTCTGAGTCATGCGTGTATGTTCTCTGGATAATTCCTTCACCTTCTTTCATCTAGTCCTCCCTCCCTGCACCCCCTCCACCCCCTGACAGCTGTCATATCTTTATAAAGGCTACTATCTTTTTGCGAAAGTCTAAGGCAAATTTTTTTCTCTCCTAGTGAAAGCATGGGCCTCCCTTCAGGCTCTCTGAGCACCTCTGCAGGTTCCACATAGGAAGTTATCAACCTGAATTTCTCCTCCACCGTCTGATTTTAGCTTCTACCAGGTGTCAGTGAACCTCAGTTCAGATCTGACGGCAAACTTCGGGATAAACTATAATAGTGACGAATGAGGAAACTTTTGTATTACTAACCTAATTATGACCCAAGGGCAGACCCCGTTTCTCTATACCAGACACTGACAGCCTGGCAATCCCTCATGTGTCGCCCCTGCCTGACTGCCACAAAGCCTAGGGCTGACCTCGCCCTGGGTGAGTTACTGGGGGGCAAGGGCAGGACAGGTTGCTTGGCAGTTGCTCTTTTTTTCTCACTCAAATGAGTTCAACGTAAAGTGATGATTTTTAAAGACCTGATCCACATAAAAAACAACCCTACAAAGGCAAGTACAAAACAAATGTTATGCCATTGGTGTCAATATCACTGTGCGAGCAGACCTCTGACTAGCGAGCAGGTCTGACACTGCAGAAACCTCTGGGTTATCGCCCGGAACTTTCATTATGTACATCACTCAGTTTACCTCCAGGCTGAAAACACTTCAGAAATATGTTAAAAAAAGAAATATATTACAAATAGATGAACTTCAATGAAAACCTTTTAAACTGTTTCTCTAACTTTATAATTCTCTATTCAAGTTCTTTTGGTGAGTCAGAGAACAAATTTACTATTTACTTTAAAATTTTTATAAGTTACATTCATCAAAAATAAATTTGAATACAACTTGCGAATTACGTTGTTATATTTGTCACCATATTTTGAAGGCACCTGAACTCTTTCAGAGCAGCAGTATACTAAATGATATCTTTCCTTTGTACTTTACCTAGAAGATAATGTCTTGTCAAGGAATATTTAGTACTATACAATTCCGGCCTTGTTAGGCATGGATGTCAACTTTCTGGTTTGATTTTTCAATTTTTGTTTTAAATAACAGAATTAGCTTTTACTTTTTCTTGTTTTTTCTTTCTTAAAATGTCTCTTACTGCCCGGCCAGGCGTGGCTCAATGGTTGAGCATCGACCTAGGATCCAGGTGATCGGGGTTCGATTCCTGGTCAGGGCACATGCCTGGGTTGTGGGCTCGATCAATGACTCTCATCATTGATGTTTCCATCTCTGTCTCTCCCTCTCCTTTCCTCTCTCTAAAATCAATAAAGATATATATATATATATATATAAATGTCTCTTACTCCTTTTTATTATCCCTTTCCTGAAATAATTATCATTTCTAAAACTAAATGCATACTGGTTAAAAGTATGGATTCTGGAGCAAGATGGACTGCATAATAGCTCTGTGATCTTGGGCAAACCATTTCTCTCTCTGTGACTCAGTTTTTACATCCACAAAAGGAAGAGAATAGTACCTACCTCGGGAGGTTGTTCTGAGAATTACAGGTATTAATATATGTAAAGCAGTTAGATCAATGCCTGGCACATACTAAATGTTATTTAGGGTTTGCTGTTGTTTTTTTTTAATATATTTTTATTGATTTCAGAGAGAGAAAAGGAGAGGGAGAGAGACAGAAACATCAATGATGAGAGTCATTGATTGAGCCTGCAACCCGGGCATGTGCCCTGACCAGGGCATCGAACCCTGATTGCTTGGATCCGAGGCCGACGCTCAACCGCCGAGCCACGCCCGGCCGGGTGGATTTGCTGTTGTTAATGTCATTATTAATTTATTTCTAAACCCTTGAGTTGCCTTTTTAAAAATATTTTGATGGTATCAGTGCTTGGGATGAGAATGGGAACACACTTTTTCTAAAAGAGCCTAAAACTAACTAATTTCCTTATATTCCTTCATCACAAACACTGGACATATCACATCTTTTTGCAGGATGAGAACGCAGGAAGTGTTTACAGAGAAAGGAAGCAAGAAAAGAACTGGAACTATGACCATAGGATAGTTCAACATTCATAACAAAAGTGGCATAAACAAAAAGATTACATGTTCCTGAAGGTAAGACCGAGATGCCTGTTTCCTCTGTCGATAATGTATCAAGCGAGACAAATGACAATGTTGGATTTGGTCCTAGAGGCTGAGCCAGACATGACAAATAAGGTTAAGGCTGGGGCAGAGCTCACATTTACAGCTATGTCACATATCTAAGTACTTTAAATGTCAACAGGATTTACATATGGTGACAATGCATTTTAGAAAGATAGGACTGTCAGGAAACAAGGTTCAGTGAAGGAAACTAACTAGCATAAATTGTGAGTTACGTAAGAAACTCCAGAAATTGGAGGTCAGGCACAGGTTACCTTCTCAAAGCATTATTTAAAAAGTTAACATAAAATGCACTATTTTGCCATCTGCAGGAGTCATACAATTTAAGGGATATTTTGAAAATATATTATCACAGGTGTCTTAGGAAACATCCTAGTTCTACCATGGTGACAGAAAGCAATTCTACGGGAGAACCAGAGCAATTCAGAGCTTGATACAAGTGTAACTGACCTAAAAGAGAATGTAAACTGGGTCATATGTGTGCTTATAAGAAATCATTCGGATTATATTCAGCTATAAATAACAGGAACCTGATTCATTTTTCTTACGGTACAGGAAGTGCAGAAGAGGACTTCCAGGGCTGGTACAGCTGCTCAAAGGTATAAACAAAGGCCCAGGCTCCTTCCAAACTCCTAACCCACCATCTTTAGCATGTAAGCATTATCCTCAAGGTCATAAGATGTTTGTACCATATCCTGCCTAGAATAAATGGGTAAGAGGAGAGCAAAAAGCAAGTATTTGCTGAATCTATTTAAAAATCATCTTTATCAATTTTATCAATAATCTTTCTAAAGACCCTACCCAGTAGACTTCCACTTCTCAGTAAATTACATGGCAAGGGAGCCTTGGATGTGAATATTTTTGACTGTACTCATAGTTGTTCTCGACAAAATCAGTCAGAAAGGGAATTCTGGTAATGACTGGAGAGAAACAAGCAATCAATGCCACAAAACAGGGCATTATAGAGTCTAGAAACAGGACAATGTTCCTCTGATTCTGTCCAGGAAAGGAGATACCAACCAGCCTACTGACATGAGTTGGATAGAGCAGCTTTCCTAGATACTGGAATCTGCCATTGAGATTATCTAACTCCATGTTCCAAAGCACCTAATAGTCATTTGCCCACCTACATAAGCTTTGCTACAGTGGACAGAGTGCACTGGGCCAGCCAATGCCTTTATCCTAACATTTATATTTTTTATTGTAAGTGAAGTAGCTTTCTACTTCACCACCTACCCACTTGTGGATTTAAGTTTCCTCCCTCAGTCCCTGAGGACCTGGGGAACTCTGAATCCACTATCAAAATCAATCTCTCTTAGTTCTCTAGTTTGCCTGAAATAGTTTTATACTTTAAAATTATTTTACATGAGGTTGGAGACATATTTTATATGATTTGACAAAATATATTAAACTCTGAAGTTGCTGTTTACTTATTTTGACATCTTTCCTAGACTAACACCTAAATACACAAAATGTGGTTTGTTTTTTTAAATATATCTTTACTGATTTCAGAGAGAGAGGGGAGAGAGATAGAAACATCAATGATGAGACAGTCATTGATCAGCTGCCTCCTGCATGTCCCACACAGGGGATCGAGACCACACCCGATCATGTGCCCTGACGGGGATTCGAACCATGATTTCCTGGATCATAGGTTGACGCTCAACTGCTGAGCCATGCCCAGCCTGGCACAAAATGTGGTTCTTATCATGACCATCAACTAAGGAAGACTACCCAATTGAGAACAGGAAGGTTTGACTTAGGAATTGGCTAAGTTTAATACTAACTCTTTAAATTCTAGGCAAGTCATATATATATTGGCTGGAAGCACTTTCTGATAATATGTATTTGCTGGTGGGTCTATTTATTTTATTTTATTTTGTGAGCCTCCTCAATATGCCCAATTTGGAATTTCCCTTGAAACATACCACATCAACAAGGCACAAAGTGAACAGGCATGGGGGAAAGAGCTTCTCTAGGTATATACAATCCTTCAAATGCCCTTATCTAATGTCGAGTGACTGTACCAGATGATAAAAACTACTATTTGATAAGCACCTACTTATTCGATAAGTACCAGGTGCCTTATATGTTTTACCTTATTTAATATTTGTAGCCCTGAAATAAAGCTATTATTAGTTCTAGATTAGAAATGAGAAAACTGAGGCTTGGAGAGAATAAGCAACTTGCTAAAGGCACACAGTTGAAAGTGGCACAGAACAGATATACACACGGTCTCTCTGCTGCCAATACCTGAACTCTTTCCACTACATCACTGTGCCTCCCTGGACTTCTCTTTCTAGTGTTATAAGTCTGAGCTTTCAGCCGAGGAATCTTTGAATTTCTGAGGTGGAATAGACATTAGAGTTTGCATGGTACAAAACAATAAAACCGATATTGTTCAAGAAAGACTGTGGTACTTACCTCAGAGCTACTTGACTCCCAATCAAGTGTGTGTCTTATACCAAGGTCCCCCAGCCCCTTTTTTACTTCTGTTGAATGCCAGCTACCTACAACGGCAACATCACTATTTCATAGCTATGCAACTGCAATTATGAGCCTTAGCAATGAGACGAGCAAGAAAATGAGATGACTTGAGGTGACAGAGGTGATAGAGACAGTCTGTCATCAACTTAGTAGAAAAGACTCTATACACTTATGCATTCAAGGCATCGTGAACTGAGTTGCCTTTAGAACCAAGCTAATTCACTGTGCAGTTTTCTAATTTCTACAACTCTCCCTCATGGTGTATAGATGTGCTGCTCTGCACAAACATCAGATTCTGCAGTTTGACCACACAACTGACAATGGGGAAAGAAGCTAACTCAGGATTAAACAGCTACAGGCTTGAAAGTACTTCTGAGAGATTTCACAGCACAGGAGGAAGGGCCCACTTTTCTATTAGGAATAGCTAACCCATAATTTTCAAAAAGGGCAAGTAAGTGTCACAGAAAGATAACATTAATTTTTAAAGAGCAAAAAAAAAAACCTACTCACCCACCTCTATTATTGCAAATATCCAATGAGTACAATAATTTATATAAATGTACTGATATGTTTCAGATGAGAGAAAGGGAGTAGAAATGGTGACAGAAAATCTGAAGGGAAGAAAGAAAAAGAGAAAGACTAGAAAGCAAAGAAGCAGAGTTGTAAAGAGAAAAGAGGAGAGGAAAAGCAAGGACCTGTTACATGGTGAAAGGGAGCAAAAGAGGAAAGACAATAAAAAAACTTAGGAGAGGGGCCAAGGGAGAAAGCAGGTAAGATACAGAGGGAGGGAGAGGGGCAGAGCACAAAGGCAGAGAGAGATGATTCTGATGTGAGTGTAGCAGTTATTGGTAAACCATTATCACTCCTTCTCTATGTCACTTGAGACGAGGGCGCCAATGTCATCAATAACCAGTCCTATTTGAAACACTCATGAGCTCTCATATAGTTTCAAAGAACCCTCTAATCAATAAATTTAATTTATTTTGTTTTAAAAATAAACTTTTATTTTCCTCAGGAGAGCTAAGTCAGCATTAAAAGAGAACCTGGGTTTTCAAGGTTTACTTTGGAACCTTGGAGTTCCCATAACTTCCTTTCTGTGGCATTCAAAGCACTCTAGCTACCTGAGCTTTGTTTTTTGAGTGATCCGTGCTACCTTAAACCACAAACCAAAATTTCTACTGATCCTTCCACACACCCCCAAGTCCAACTGTTGCAGTTGATTTCTACAGGGGATCAAATAAAGAAGAAAACTGTATAGCTTTAGAGAACCACACATTTTAGAAATAACTAGTTAACCCATAAGCACAGCATTCAACCCGTCAGAAGCTCTGCCTTCAATAAGATGGGCATGGCAGGTGACCATGACAAAAATTACTCTCAGAGATACATAACTGACACCAACATGAGATCATGTCATAGGGAATTTCCTGAGAATGAAGAATAATTTAAAAACAAAACATCATTCCTGTGTTTGAACAGTCAGTATGGGATCTTCATGTTTGAAAATTTAATTCCAATTGCTGAAAATGTGTTTTTAATACTTCTTTGCCTGAGGTTGATTAAAATTACACACTTTGGTTATTTTATAAATGACTCTAAAATTGGGGGGAGGTGGACTAATCACTGAAATGTTTCTTGAAGTCAAAATATTTAGATAAATGAATTTCCTATTTTATATGTGTGTTATGTCATCACCCAGACACAGCCTAAATCACTTCTCTCTGTTCAGGTTGAACATACTCATCCAAACAAATACATTCTGCCGTTCTCCTTTTCCTGACAGAGTGTAGAGCCAATCATTTTTTCTATTTCTGTATGACATAAAGAATTTTAAATTTAAAAAAAAACTTTATATTTTTGTGTGAGAATACATACAACCTTTTTTAAAAATATATCTTTATTGGTTTCAGACAGAGGAAGGGAGAGGGAGAGAGAGAGATAGAAACATCAATGATGAGAGTTGTCATTGATCGGCTCCCTCCCGCACACCCCCTGCTGGGGATCGCACCCCCAACCCAGCCATGCACCCTGACCGGGAATCGAACCTCAGTCTCCTGGATCCTAGGTCAATGCTCAACTGCTGAGCCATACCTGGCCAGGCTATACAACTTTTTTTAATGCCAATGTTCAAAAAGTACTGGTCACTCAATTTATGTTTTTTCAAATGTAAATAAATTGAAATAAAGGGGTCAGAGCATCAGCAAATATTTGTGAAGATTAAAGACATAATAAATAGGTGTCACAATAGCATCTGAAATAATTGGAAGAATAATTATAGCTTAATATGCAATATATGCTATATAATTGATAACTGAACAGTCACTATGGGATCTTCATATTTGAAGATTCAATTCTAATTGCTGAAAAGGTGTTTTTAATACTTCGTCACCTGAGGTTGATTAGATTAATATCATACACTTTGGTTATTTTATAAATGATTCTAAAATTGGGGGGAGGTGGACTAATCACTCAAATGTTTCTTGAAATCAAAATATTTAGATAAATGCATTTCCTACTTTATATGTGTGTTATGTCATCACTCAGACACAGCCTAAACCACTTCCCAGATCATTCTATAAACTTGACCAGTTCTAGAGAGAAAAAAGCAAGACAGATTTTAGATATTCCTTTTGAATAAAACTAATTTATGAAAAAAGTTAAAAGTCAATAGTATATTCACTTTAAAATCTTATTAAAATACCTATCACCTACTCTTTAAAGATGAAAAAAAAAATTTGAATAAGACAGTTCTGTAAAAATTATACTTGTAGGATTAAATAACTTTCTTATTTTAGTCTTTAACATTTTAATGAAAATAAAAATGTTTAAAAGAAAGATTCATAAAAATTGGAGGGAAATATTCTAATTAAATAATTTCTTGTAATGTAGTGTGGTGAATGAAGTAAGAATATCTGCGTAAATAAGTTGTTTTCGATAATTCTAAAGACCTGGTTTTTTTATTTTTTATTTTTTTAGTTAATGGCTGGAATTGAAACACACAAGAAATATAAATTAAAGCAACATTTATATGATTTAAGAAACAATCTAAACCACTTCAGTGAAATGTGTTTGAACTAAATGGTAGAAAGTGAGATGAAATACATGACAAGTAGAGCAAAATGCTTCAAAAAGCTCAATTTTCACAGTCATACACAAGAATCACACAGCTGCAGTTCACTTATAAATTGTGTCTGACAAATGATTCGGAGAGTTTAAATATACTGATCCTTGCATCTGAGACATAAAAAGGATAAATAACCACACATCTGATCAACAGTTACCTTTGCAATAGCAGATGACTTTAATTCAAGTATTAAAATCAATTATTTGAAGGGAATTTAATCTGGAGTATATTACCAAAGATTATGTCTGACTTACATTATTTCTGTATTTGAAAGGTCATTATACTGCACTGCCTTTGAACAGCGATTTTTAAGTAACAACCAGTTGATTCCAGAACATATGTATGTATAATAGTAATACTGGCAATTGTTACAACAAAGTGCCCTAAATACTTTATCCTGATTACATCTTTTTTTCAGGTAAATGTTCAGTTTTAGCAGTAGGAACTGATTTTCCCACCCACCCCACAATATGATTAAATAAGTAATGGGATGGAAATGTAGCATGAAAGAACTATCGGTAGTGATATGGGATTTACAAAATACAAAAATCCCCTTTTAAAAGCATCATGTCGTATCACAAATTCATTTCTGCTTAAAGAAGAGTTTTTCCCCTCAATTAATATTTTAGAGCATATTTTGCACTATAATAGAACATTCCCCCACCTTATGCCACCATAAGAACAGAGATTCTAGTCACCTGAAATTTATATAATGTTATTAGCCAATGTAACCTCAATTTAAAAATTTATTTTTTAAAAATTCAGATAAATTGTCTCACCAAAGTTCAAGCACTTTGTGCAGACTCATATATCCATGCTTGGCTTTCATATATGTTTTTTTCCTAAGGTCTGACCTCTCCTTCTGATGGTCACTGAGTAAAGCCAATCTTGTGAGTTGATGGGTCCTTACTAACATGATTTCAGTGGTATCTAGTCTTTCTATCCCAAAATGATGCCAAAATTCTTTTAAACAAAAAGGAAAAAACATCTTTCCACAGTTGTAATTGAAACTGTAGGAGAATTTAATATTGACAAATATTGACATAGTCGCTATAAATTAAATGGGGGGAGGGGCTGGAAACAACAACAAAAAAAGATACCTGACAGGTAGGGGTGAGAAAGAGGAATTAGCCTGGGAAAGGAAAGCAGACACCAACTCAGCATTTGATTGTTTCACAATACAGCCCTAATTCCTAGGAAAAGGAGCAGTGAATCACCAGGCATCACTGGGAAAGAGAATGGCTACCTGACTGCCCCATCTACATTTCCATTTCCTGTTTTCCCATCATTTGCAACTTTCTACCAAAAAAAAAAAAAGAATTTGCAGGTTTGGGCCTGGAAACCATGTTGTGGAAAATGACAATATTTTTGGATTTGTGCAAAAAAAGGAAATTCTACAAAAATATTCTGACCCTGAGACCTTTCTTTTTAATTCAGTAGGATGTTATATGAGACCTCTTTTTGATGAGCTTCTGCACTGTGGTGGTGTGGTGGGCTCATGAAAAGACACCACAGTTTGTTGCAACTAATAATGCCATCTCAAGAGTCAGAGACAACAGAGTTTAAAAGATATAGGAAGATAACAACAGGGGTACCGAATGACACCCCTTAATTAAGAGATGAGAACTAGTAGAAGTAAAATAGGTGTACACACTACTTAACATTGGAAATATGTAGCAATTCTGTTAGACAAGCTTCAAATTCTTCAGTATTATATTTTTGGTTTTGTTTTTTTCAAAAGATTTTCAATATAAACCTCTAATAAATATGACATACAGAGAGCCATAATGTTGAACCACTCATACCAGACTGATATTTGCCTTTCCATTTCACATTCCAAGCTCTGTCACACAGCACAAGTGTCAGAGGGTAGCTGACATAGTCTCATTTACAGTGATGTTCTGTGTTGGGTATCGCTGAACATACCACCTCTATCTATCTCTATGCATTCTTTTAGGTAAAAAAGAGACAGCCATGAGCTGTGCCCAAACAAGATTCCTCCTAATGCTGAGTTCAATGTTAATAGATAAGAATGATTTTTTTTCTACAGACTGCTATGTTTTAAAGATTTAGAAGGTTAGAAATGAAGCCTCATGCTAATATTTTACTGATTTCTTAGCTTTAAAAATTTTTGGCCGAATGACCTATTTTGTTTTCATATAAAAGGAAATCAACCACAAAGGTATGTTAGGTTAAATTTTAAGCAGTTATCAGCAGCTCAATTCTTAAAAGATACTATCTAATTAATTTTTAAAAGTCTAAGAGAAAAAGAGATACATGTAAGCACTGTTTCATTTTTAAACATTTCTTCTACCTGTAGAACATTTTACAAGGAAAAACTCTTACTGAAGATCTGTTGCTATTGTAGCCAGTTTCAAAATCTAAATATTGATAAAATAGATAACAGGAATTTTATATCTGACATTAAATATTCTCAAACCTTATCATAATTTGATCTTCTTAAACTTACATAATAAAATTTCTCTACCTTTTCTGGTAGTGGACAAGAGGTACAAATCAAGACTTTCCCCCCAATGTCCAACTTGAAGTATTACACTTTGTTCTCACTCTATATTATCCATCCCTTTTCAAATTTAAGGATGTGATTATGGTCAGACTTAGGGTGACTTACATTTGCTAGATTTATCGCAAAAGCAAGTACTATATCATATTTTGATATTTTTAAGTTTTCTATGCAGGCACCTTACAAAGGATGTAAAAAACAGGGGAAAACACACACAGAAAAAGGCTTTGTATTATCACATGGTCTTCCATCACTACCTGACAATCATACCTGTTAGCCCAGCCTTGGCTCAGTTCCCTACCACTCTCACTTAGAGCTACTAACAGGCAAGCACCTTTGCTAAGGGTTACACAGACTGACCCGCTCAATCAGCCCTTGGGTTAGGTCTGGGTTGCCATCTTGGCTGGTCTTTACACTTAAACAGTCTTATGACCCCAGAAAAACACTAGATTGCTCTTAGGAAAAGAATGTAATATGCCTTTTTATTAAAGAAGAGACTACTACAGAAAATTAATCTTCCAAAGTCTAAAATTCCACCAAATTAAACTGCTTTACAGATGAGGCTGCCACTATGCCACAAGAAAGTTGTAAAAGCACTCATTTAAATCTTTAGGAAGCATTTATTTAGGCTTAACATTTTAAAGTAGATACAAAGGGTTTTTTTTAAAAAAAAATGAAAACTTAAGGATTCTTCATTTTTATATGCATCGTTATCTGAAATGCCTGCTGGTCCGTGGATTGTCTCCTGCTATGTAAATAACTGTTAGCCTACAAGAGGTGGAAACTGTAGTGTGAGGTTACTAGACAATAGTTTCTATTTGGTTAGGTATAAGAATTTTTGCCTTGAGCTTCTTATTAAGTAGTGCCTGTCATGGCTTAAATGCTCCATGGAAGTGAAATATTAAGAAGTTCCAGCAGAAATACAGAAAACAGACAATGCCTTTTTATTTTCCCACAAACTAGATTTACTAGTTTAAAACATTAAAAATACATGCACCACATAAAATTGTATTTCTTGGAGCTAAATTTTATTTCTTCATTAATATTTAATTTTGATGAAGGACTCCATAATGGTCCCTTTTTAAAAGATATCTTTAAATTATAAGGACCTTCCAGCCCCTACCTGGAATTTAAAGCTGTGCAAATAAAAGACGAAGTCATTAATAAATATCACAGAGAGCATTCTAAATATAAACAGCACGTTTAAAGTGACAGAGGAAGCAGGAAAAGCATCAATTACTGACATTTAAACACTTTTAAAAGAATAGAGAGCTGGGAGCAGCCGCTACCTCCGGGGGCTGCTGGATACTGAATGAAACGAGAGGGACCCCCGGCCGCGGAGCAGCGGGAACTTTGCAGCGGGCTGGCGACCGCGCCGGGCGGCAGAAGACCCGGCGCGTCAACCTGTCACCAGACCGTCCGAAAAGCGCGGTGCCAGCCCCGGCGTCATCCGGGACCCTTCCGGGGGGAACCGGGCGCAAGACAAAGGTCTGGAATTCAAGTACCGGGGTTGAGGAAGCAAGGTGCGCGGGTTCATTCAGAGGGTCCGCTGCACGAACAAGGGGTGAGGGGCAAAGACCCGACACCGAGAAGGCTCAGGCATTTCTTACAAGTACCAGCTCCTCGCGAAGCGATAGACGCGTGAGGAGAGTGTGGTGTGTGGGAAGGTAGTTAATAAACCCCAACTCGCGGCTCGATTCTCACTAACTTTGTTCTGTGTCCCTCCACAGGGCGCAATGTTGAGGGGAGGGTTGGTTCTGTTTAAAGAGCCCCTCGGAAAAAGGAGAAGAAAACGCTGCTCCGCGGGCGCACCGGCCGGGTGGCGAGCGCGGAGATGCCGCGGTACCTACCATGGTATTCCTGTCCCGGTACGTAGTAGGTTGGGTTGCCCGCAATGTGCAGGGAAATGAGCACCTCGCCTTGCTCCCCGTCCCCTTCCAGCTCCCCGTGGTGGGTGCACAGGAAAAAGAAGGGCGAGAAGCGGGGGTAGTAGCCCACCGCCGCGCGCGCCCTCAGCGTCGCCCCCAGCACCAGCGCCAGGAGGAAAGTCCGCGCGGCCCAGCGACTGCGCTCCATGCCGCCGCGCGCGCCGAGCGCCGCTCGCTCATGCAGTTTTGGAGACGCCGGGACGGGAAGCCGCGCGGAGGGAAGGCGAGAAGGCGGCGGACCGGAGCAGAGTGAGCTCGGGAGCGGAGCCCCGCAGGGAAGTTCGGCGGGAGACCGCGGCTCCCAAAGTTTCTTTGGGCCGCGCTTGAGCGGGGCCGGGGCTGCGGGCGCTGAGAGCGCGTCGTCCAAGCCACTGCGCGCCGCAGCCGCCGCCGCCTCTGCGCAACGCCCCTCGGCCAGTCCCGGGAAAGCGCCCGCCCCCCTCCACACCTTCTTAAAGCCCCGGGCGCGGAGTCCCCCCCGCCGCCGCCGCGCGAGTCCCGGCTGCTCCTCCGCCCCGAGCGCCGCCCCCCGCGCGCCCGCCAGCCCCCGCCCTCTCGAGCTCCCTGGCCCGCACCTCGCGCGGTGCGGGGCGCAGCCTCCCGGGTGCGGCGCTTGAACCCAGGTCGCACCCGGAAGGGCTGCTGAGGGGCGCGAGCCGACGGGGTCGGAGGGCGCTGTCGGGGGTCACGGGGCCCGCGAATCTGCCGTGAGGGACCGAAATGCCTGGGAGGGAGCCTCCTGCCTAGCTGTCGAGGAGCAAAAGGAGGAGCTCGTCCGCTACGGCCCTCAGATTTCCCTCTTTTTCCTGAGGGGAGGCGCGGGGGAAGGAGAGAGGCGGTGGGGACCGGAGCTGGCTCAGGCTTCTTTGTCTGCGCCGGCTGCGCCCCGCGCCCCTCGGGGCTCGGTCGCCTCGGAGCCCGCACTTGTTCTGGGGATCGCCCGCGGCCCCGAACCGCCGGGGGCCCCTACGCTCCCCTCCCATGCGGGCCCCGAGTCCGTCCCGCTGCCCCCCACCTGCTCCTCGCTGCAGCCACAGATCCTCATCTGTAGCCGGGTTTAATATGAGATTAAGCGAGAGTGGAATTGGCAGCCTCGAGTGGTGCCTGGAAATGGTGGTTTGCGCTGCTCGGCGCGGGGAATTGTGCGGCAGGAGGGGCTGGCGCGGCTGAGCCCCGACAGGCGCTCTTCGCTGGACTGTTCTGTTTTCATTGCCGCCGGTTCTTCAAGCGAGATGGTTGTAATTTTTTAAATCAGTGTTTATTTCCTTTCAATGTCAGTTACGACCAACGTCCCTGAAACGGGGGAAGGGGAAAACGTTCTGGGGAGGTGCTGGCAGCGGTGATTGAATCGGGTGGTAATGAGCTACTGCACATAAGACTGCGGGGAAGTGAAATAAAAGGCATGTTTTCAACCGAGGACGGCTGGCGGGAGCCCTGCGGCATCCGGAGATGGGGAGTGGGGTTGCCAGGTTTTAATGCCTGTCCCCACCCACCCTTGGCTTTCCACCAAACCCAGATAAACCCGCACATACAATAATGAATAGATTATAAAATTGGAAGGGATGGTGGCTTTGGCTACATTTGTAGGGGGCGGGGCTGGGCGTTGAAAGGCAGGGTCCAGGGAGGAAACCTCTGTAGTCATTTAGTTACAAAAGAGATTGTTTTTTCCCTCTTACCCAGCCTGAGTTCAAGCAGGTAGAAAGAGCGCACTTCTAGCTGCCTTTAAAATCCCTAAGGGCTCAACTGCTGTGTGTGTGTGTGTGTGTGTGTGTGTGTGTGTGTGTGTGTGTGTGTGTGTGTTTGATGTAATAATCGTTACCACTGCAGCTCTGTGATGGGTGCAGGCTATATGAGCTGTAGGTAAGTTACCTCATTGAATCCTCAAACCACCCAGAGAGGCAAAAATTATCCCCATTTCACAAGGGAGGAAACAGAAATGTTAATTCGCCCCATGTCAGTAACAAAGGCTGTAGGCAAGGCAGCCTGGCTGCTGGCTCCAAGGCCTCTCACCTAGGACTGCCCTGAAACCATCTACAACCCTAGTTAGAAGGGAAGCTACCACCACCACCTATTCCAGGCAGGCAGTGTTGCCCCAAACAGAATTACAAGAAACTCACCCACAGCTGGCAAGACTATTACCACATCTTCCTGTCCAGTTATGTGAATATAGCCTAAGACAAAATGAATCACTTCTAGAAAGAATCCAGAACTATTGAACATTTTTATTTCTTTAATTTTTATTGAATTTATTGAAGTGACATTGGTTAATAAAATTATACAGGTTTCAAGTGTCCAGCTCTATAATACATCATCTGTATATTACATCGTGCATTCACCACAGAAAGTCAAGTCTCCTTCCATCATTTATCCCCCTTTACTCCTCACTATTAAACATTTTTAGTTAACACTTTAAAAATGTTTACTATGTGCTAAGCACTACATATATTCTTAATCTTCATAACAGCCCTATACTATTGATATCTGCATTTTACATATAATGAAACTCATTCAAGATCACACAGCTAAATGAGAGAGCTATGACTTGAACAGCCTGATTCCAGAGTCCCAGCACTTAACCCCAGAAAACGCCTCTAAGGAATGCATGTTGATGTTGTTAGAGAGATGGGAAGAGAACTATTCTTTATCTAATGTCAGATTACCTCATTTAGTCCTAATATTAGCCTGTGAAGTAGGAATAATTATCCTCATTCTTTAGAAGGGAAAGTTGAGATTCATAAAAGTTGAGCAATTTATCAAGGGCACTCAGTAAGAAGAGAAGCTTGGTATCAAATCCAGTCATGCTTGATCCCGAGTTGCTGCTAAAATCATCTTTAGTAATACTAATATGTGGTCCAGAACATAACTAGCACTTAATTACCAAAAGGTCCGAAATCCCCATGAGGTCCCCCTCTTTCCACCCTATGACAGGTACTCTCTTGTGCATCACTCACCACGGCTTTCTGAACATTTCATTTGTGACCAAGTTTATTTTCAATCTTCGCCTTTTTTGTGCTTCCTTAACTTTTTACAACATTGCTATGTGCATTCAGGTGACTTTTATACTCTTATCCACTCAAGCTCCAACCTCTGACTACAGCCCCATGGTTATTCATTAACAGGCACAGAGACTGTTTAAATAATGCCCTTAGTGGTGTTGAGCTGCTTAAGAAGAGAGTAGATGTACACTCCACTTAGTAGTCCTTTAGACGGGACTGTGTCACACATCTCTGAGACTTTCTTGGTTGAATCCAGTTCAGCTAGTTATTGTTAATACTTTTTAATAATCTTAAAAATAAATCAGGAAAATATGTAAGATGGTTATAGAAGCACCTTAAACATTAGGAATAGCATCATCCTAATAGAGCATTTTACTTTAAGTCACACAATAAAATGGTATCCAAAACTTCCAGTTTCCCAGCTCGTGTGCTAAACCTTAGATCTTACTTCTAGTTAGAGGGCCATAATAAACATCAAGAATATTTGTCTGACAACAATAACAACAAAACATACACACTGTCTAATGAAGAAAAACATGGTCTTCTGAGAGGTTAGGTCTTCTCTATTTCATAAAAAATAATAATATTTGTCTGCTCCACAAAAATCTGTAAAACTAAATGGGAAACTAGAGAAGTGCTTTTCAAGAAAAATTGGTTTATATTAAAATCTGCAAAAAAAAATATTGTGTCAGGGGTGAGAAATGAGTAAATCTGTGGGAAAAGGAGTTTAAAATGGGATGATTTCTTTATAATTAAAAGAGTTTTGAAGTAGTAATTAGTGTACCCAAAAAATGACACGTAACTATCCTTAGACTATAAATCCTTTCCTGAGATAAGAAATTATTTCCCAGTGTTAAATTTGAATAATCATAGCACAATGGAAATTAAATATGATATATAATATCAGAATATATATATATCGATCCACAACTTTCAAAACATTCGGAGATGATGAATCTAAATGAAATACAAAAAAAGACACTGAATTACATTTAAAAGTTGTAAAAGCTCACACATTATCTGCCTTTCATTGATTTTTTGAACCAAAGTATCAAATGTTTTGATACATATGGGAAAATGAATTGCTGTTCTTTTTTAAATTTTATATACTTTCTGTTTGACATTTATATGGTAAATTATGTAAGTATAAATATGGCGAGGGTGAACAAACTGAAATCAATCAACTCTTTAGGCTCCAAAGTGGTAATAAAAGGCCAAATAAGAGAAAACCCTTCTTTACATAGCAGTTAGTAAACATATAAAACATGATACAATCTGAAGAAATTGAGGATCTTAAGTAAAAAAAGGTAAGCTAAGTCTTTAGGGACTGAAACTGCACTGGGAAAGGTGGGATATTTGAGGACTGGCTCTGATATGCATCTCCTGCCAGAACATGTTGCTTAATGCATTCCCAAATTAAAGTATTGAGATGAGAGAAGCCCTAGGTCAATAAAAAGTCATTTATATCATAAAATTTCTGAAAAAGGACCCAATTTCTTAACACTAAAAATCCTTTTTCTAAGCTGCTTTGTCTCCAGGCATTTGCAAATGTTGTTTCCTCTCTCTGGAATGCCCTTCCCATTTCTTGTGTCCTAACTGCATACCTTCCCCTCCCCCACCTTACTCCTCACTAGAATTCTATCAACTCATCCTCCACGTTTCTATTTACATGTTTTTACCTCTAAGAGACCTTTCCTGACCAACAATCCCCCTTCCTAAATTAGGTTCTCTAGACCTGCATTGTCCATTATGGTAGGCCCTAACCTACAAATTGAAATTAAATAATATTTAAAATTAAGTCCTTTAGTCACACTAGGCACATTTCAAGTATTTGATAGCCACATGTGGCAAGTATTTACTATATTGGTCAGAGCACTTATAGACTGCGATGATTAATTTTAAGTGTCAACTTGACTGGCCTAAGAGATGCCCAGATAGATGGTAAAACATTATTTCTGAGTGTCTGTTAGGGTGTTTATGGAAGAGATTAGCATTTCAGTTGGTAAACTGACTAAAGCAGATGGCCTTCTCCAATGTCTGTGGGCATCATCCAATTCTTAGAGGCCAAAATAGAACAAAAAAGTAGAGGAAGGGAAAATTTACCCTCTCTGAGCTGAGACATCTATCTTCCCCTGCCCTCAGATGTATGCACTCCTGGTTCTTAAGATTTTGGACTCAGATCAGGACTCATACTATCAGGCCTTCAATTCAGACCAAATCATGCCACTGGCTTCCTACGTTTTCCAGCTTACAGATGGCAGATCGTGGAACTTCTTGGCCTCTGTAATCACGTGAGCCAATTCCTATAATAAATAAATATATATATTTATATCCTATTGTTGGGGGTGGCAAGAATGGCACCAGGTGTTAGACCAGTGGGGTCAGGCCTGACTTGGGTTCAGCAACCTCAACACTTGAGTCTAGCTAGGAAAGAATTCAGAGCTAAGACTCAAACTATAAGAGAACATTTATTTGGAAAATCACAGAGGTAGAAGAAGTGGGCTTAGGAAACAAGTTATAGATGCAAAGAAAGGGCCCTTGGAGCTTAGAAGTGAGGAAGGCAAAGGTGATGCACTTGGGGGGATTGGGAGGGGGAGGGAGGAGGGAAGGGCTAGGGGGTGCTCTGGGGAGAGAAAGGGCTGGGTCCTCTGTCCTAAGAGTTTTAAGGGTGGAGGTTTTAGGGGAGGTCCCAGGGGAAGATCGCAACAGAATATTCAGCAGCTTTCCAGGTGTCTTCTTTCAGGGCCTGGGTCTCCACTGATTGATTGGCTGGCACCAGGGCAGGGGGTCATTATTCAATGCAGCTGGTCCTGAGCTCAGCCTTGACTGTGGTGTTGATTGTTTGGTTTTCCTAGTTTTCTGGGCCTGGAGCTGAAATACAACTGAGGCCTAGATGTTATCTTTAGGGAGGAAAGGTCAAGGAGTCCAAACCGTATGATCAGCCACATGCTAGGGAAGGAAAGGTCACCCTGGGGACAAGATCCCACCCTACAATTTTCCTTTGTTAGGCACCCAGGGCTTTCTGCCCTGGTGACCTTCCAGTACCTGGCCAATCTCCCTTGCTCTGCTCATATCTGCCTAACTGCCTATGCCCACCACACTATTAGTTACATGTATGTAGCCTATTCATATTTTTCCTCTGGAGAATGCTGACTAATACATAGGTTATTTCCATCAGTGCAGACAGGTTTATCGGACAACATTAATCTATATTGAATGGATGAGTGAATGCTCAGTCACTAACACATTTATTCAATATTTACCAAATACCTCCTACATGCCAAATTACTAGATGCATTGGACATAGCAGTGAATAGGTGAATAAAGCTAATACAGGGCCTACCCTCACGTGGTTTACAATCTATAGTGTTGGGGATAGAACAGGAAACATTACAATAAAGAAAATAATTTCTGCCACTGGTAACTGTTATGAAGAAATGAAAGAGGATGATGTGATAGAGAGTGTCTAGGGCAGGGAGGATCCGTTAGATTAAGGGGTCAGGGAAAACAACTCTGGAAGAGTAAAATGGGGGCTGAACTTCATGAACAAGGAAGAGCCCACCACGTGAGCATGTAGGAGAATAGCCATCCTGTCAGAGTATACAGCTAGTATGAAGGTCCTAGAGCAGGACCACACTTGGGAGGTTCGAGGCTCAGGAAGGGCAGCACCAGAATGGATGTGCAGTATGAGATGAGGCCAGAGAAGCAGGAAGGGCAGATCATATCAATATGATGTAGAGATTGGGTCAGGGAGAAACATGATCTAAATAAATTAATTAAGGAATAGAATGTATAGGAGTGCCCAAAAAGTTTTGAGAAAAGAATTTCTAATAAGTTTTCGCAGGGTTCAAATAAACACCAAGCACATTATTTTAATGTAATTGTCTCCATCCAGCACCATTTCTATTACAATATAGCAAGGGTACATTCATTCACTTACTCAGCAAATATTAATTGAACAACTATTAAACTGTGTTAGACATTGGAAAAATGGTGGTGAACAAAACAGATACAACTCCTTCTCCATAAAGCTTACATTTCAGTGGGAAAGACAGATATCAACATCAATTACTAAAATCAGCGATGAAGTTATCAAACTGATGCATGCTCAAAGGGAGTTATCAAAGTGATGCATGCATTCTTTATTTAAAGGATGGCAAGAAAAAAAGAGAACAGTGGAAGCTTAACTGAGGAAGAGGTTAAGACCTATGAGTAGTTAGTTTGGTAAATGTCCTGAGGAGAGGAGGGAAAAGTATTTTGGGCCAAAGCACCTGCACGTAAGACGGAGTCTACATGGAAAGGAAAGCAGCTGATTTGAGGCCTGAAAGAATGTCAGTGCTGCTGGAGTAAAGAACAGCAAGGGAGGCTGCCCTGATGAGCTCCTAGCACTGGCAGTGGACAGACGGGGCGGGACCCCGTCAGCCACAGCAGGGATTTTGGTCTTTTTCCTGAAAGCAATGGTGAAGCATGGAAGGGATTTTAAGCAGGGACATGTGGCATGGTCATATTTGTATGTTTGGAAGATTATCTTGGTTGCAGTGCATTGGAGAGCAGTGAAAGTAGATGCAAGGAAAGGGTTAGGATGTGGTACAAGTAGCTCAGGTCAGAGATGATGGTCTGGAGAGGAGATGAAGAGAAGAGAATGGAACTGAGAATACTAAGAGAGAGAACTGCAGGAATGGGTGATAGATTAGATCATTTACTGGACAAAGGCTAAGGGGAGAGAGAAGTGTTAAAGATGACTTTCAGGCTTTTGCAGCTTGTTGACTGTTGCTGTTGGGTAAACTTTTTAAAAATACTTTTTATTAAGTAAACTTTTTAATGAAATATAAACATGCACAAAAAGGTGAATGCATCGTAAATATCGACTTCAATGCATTTTTATAAACGGAATACCCCATGTGAAGAGCATCTAGAGAGCATTAGGCAGAAATACCTGTGGACAGTCCTACCCAGTTTGGCTCAGTGGTTAGAGCATCGACCCTTGGACTGAAAGGTCTCAGGTTCTATTACAGTCAAAGGCACATGCCTCACTTGCAGGCTTGATCCCTGGCCCAGGGCTCAGTGTGTACAGGAGGCAACCCATTGATGTGTCTCTCTCACATTGATGATTCTCTCTCTCTCTCTCTCTCTCTCTCTCTCTCTCTCTCTCTCTCTCTCTCTCTCTCTCCCATCACTCTCTCTGAAAAGCAGTGGGAAAAATATCCTCAGGTGAGGATTAAAAAAAAAATACCTGTGACCTCCATGAGCCATCACTCCTCCCAAGGTATGGAATGGATTTCAAGCAGGGACATAACATGTCTCTAGGATGGTTAATTTTGCCTGTTTTTAAACTTTATCTAAATGGAATTATACAATATATATGATTTTATGTCTGGCTTCATTGGTTCAACATAATGTTTGTAAGAATTATCCATGTTGTTGCATGTAGCAATAGTTCATTCTTATTACCATATTATATATGAGATGATTATAATTTGCTTATCTGTTAATGGAAATTCTGACTATTTTCCGTTTGGGACAAATATAAAAAATGTGGTAAAAAATACTCTTGTGCATGTCTTTTGGTGAACATATGCATACATTTCAGTTAGGAGAGTGAGGGTTGGATCATGGGGGGATTACTTTTAAAGCACTGTCAAACTTGTGAGATATAAAATGATATCTTAAGAGGTCAAAATGAAGTGAACACAGAAATCCAGAGATAAGCCCAACCCACTCAGGACTCTGGGACATCTGCCCATTTCAATAGACCTTGAACTTCTATTCCAATGGCAATGTAGGATGTGGGAACAGGTGATAAAGCTTAGGGCCTGTCCAAGGTGGGAAGAATGATAGGATAGTGCTATTCTAAGTGGAGTTTGTAGAGATGTCTATAAATTATCTGTTACTAGTCCAGAGATATGAATAGAAATTGAAAGTAAGTGTTTAGAAACTTTTATAGTAATGTTATAGTACAGTGCCATCCAAGTAGCATTCCATTTTTCTAGTAACTCATTTTGGTTGTATTTTACAATAGTATCTATAATATATCGCAAACAAGTAGTTTGTGAAGCACTGTGATAGGAAACACATGAATAAATATTGACCTATCGTCAATAGCTAGACTCTCAATGAAAAGGTGAAAGAGAAAAAAAAATTTCCTCATTTGTCTCAATATTGGCATAGAGCAGAGATAGATGGCAGGGGAATTATCTCAACAAAATTTGAAACCACAATCTGGTTCTTAAGAGTTTGTTACCCAAATTATACTTCTGTTTGATTCAGAAAAACCTCTAGCCAGGAATTAATATTAAAATGGTCCTAGATTGAAAGTGCTCCCAGGCATCAGGCAGAAACAACTTCAAATTGTCCCTAGGAAGGAAAAAAATAATAACAACAAGTCAGGCTTCAAAGAATTATGACAGATGCATTGAACATATGTTCATAATCAAAAATCACTAATACTGTGAGAAAACAGAACCCAATGAGTCAATAGAAACATGAGAGAACCAGAATCAGACCCACGAAGACTTCACATATTGCAGTTATCAGATTTGAAATACAAGATGTATATATTTAATAAATTTAGAAAAATGAAATAATCTTTCAAAAATATAAGTAAGAAAAAGGGACCATCAAGAATGACCAGGCATTCTCACAATGAAAAATATAATTTAGAACTTTAAGGAGAGAGACATGTGTTTCTGACAGTATGGCCTAGTATACATTCTTGGAGGCCTTCTTCCTATAAAACAACTAGATCCAGCATAAAACATATTTTTCTTGCATTATTGGGCTTATAAAAAGTAAAGGAAATTGCTAAGAGACCAAGACATTTTAAAAAGGAACCAACCATGAGGGGAAGCCAGAACATGTGCAGTGGGCACATATAAATGTGGGTTCCCAATTATATTGGAAACTCAATATATCAGCAGGTGGTACTGCAGATCAAAAGAGGAAAAAATGGACTTTTCAATAAATGTGCTGAGACTATTGGTTATCCATATGGAGAATAATAAAATTGGACCTCTGCCTCCTAACTAAAGCCACAGGTTTAAGTACAGGGCGTTTCACTTGCATGAGCCTCTTCCAGGGCCCAGGTAGGGGTGAGGGACTAGAAATGGGTTTACATGGTCATATTTTTGTAAAATGTAAGAAGTAAGATATTTTGATCACATTGGTTAAGATCACTGTCCCTTTCTATTCCCACTACCTCTTCATCACATTTCTCTTTGTGTAAACTGTCACTGGAGCAGCCATGAGCACTTTGAGGGGTATGTATAAGGGAAGTCACCACATTTGTGTATAGTTGGGTATATTTATGTGGTTTACAGTCAGTGTTTGTTCACTTAAGTTACTGCTAGCTTCTGTTTCAGTAAAGAGTGACTTCCAGAAATATTTTTGCTGTCCATTTTGCGGACCTAACTGGAGTCATGATATGTAGGTTCCAATTAGAGGTTATATCATAGGCTGTGTCCTATGGCCCCTGGTACTAGAAATATGTGGATAGTGGAAGGGTAACAAGGTTTGAAATGTATGGAGCCAGAAGTTAGTCTGTGGAAAATTATTCTAATCATAAGATGTTTCAAAAATTCTCCTGTTAGAAATACATGAAATAATGCAGAGTTTACAATGATGATATATTTTTTATAGGATCACCTGAAATGTAATTTAATTTAACTTGATTTTCTATATTCGAGGGGCACAAACCTGTAGTACCACTACAAATAAATACACCTATGAGTGAAATCTCATGTTTCAAAATTTTCAGTCGATTAAGTCACATATTTAGTGTGTCTGATGCCCTCACTCTGACAGTTTGATGGTTCCAGAAAAAAACAGTACACAAACTTGTCACCAGTGCAGTAAAATGGCCTAAAGAATTAAGTGTTCCAGTGACAAATCTAAACATATTAATCAGTAGAATTAGATATGTAGTATTAGCATGAGTAATTTGATGATAATTGCATTTGACAGCTTTTGGTGTGACTTAAAATTAATTTTGTTTTTCATAATTACTGATTATACCAATATCCAAATAGGGTGAGGAATAAGTATTCTAAGGAGTGTTAAAAACATAAAACAAAATTTTAAAAAACAATGTAAAGTTTTGAAATGTCAAAAACTACCTCATAACAACAGAACCCAAAACTCTGATAGTCAATGTCATTAAGACAAAGAAAAGAATTAAGATAGCCAAGAATATACAGGGGTGTGCACAAGGAGGTTTACAGTTCTAAGTACACGAAACAGAGTTTATTCTTGTATTATAATCATAACCTGCATGTCTTTTTCTATATGAATAACTGTAAACCTACCTTGGCCCACCCCTGTATAGATGAGAAAAATAGAAGAGATAATGAAAATTATGAGAATTAGCGCCCTCCCAAACATGAAATACAGATGACAAGATGAAAATAATAAAGAAAAATACAGTTTATATGATCAATAGAATATACATGAAAGTCTGAAGCAGCTTCAGTTTGACAAATTTATTGCATATAAATCCAACTAACTCTGTAACTCACATATTCATTAAAGTAGTTTTTATGTCACGAGTGATTCAATTACCTACATGGAAAAATATAAAATGATACTACTCAGAGCAGCACAACAACACAAGAACAAAATATGCCCTCTAGGAATAAGTTAAAACAAAAATGTGAAATTATGTACAGACAAAATTATAAAACAATTTTTCCAGTTACCTAACTCCTAGTTAACGGTAGGACCATAATTCAAATATAAACAGAATGTTCCCTAGCAACTAACCATTACACTATTCTATCTTGAATCAAAGAAGGGAAATACCAGTGTCTTATACCAGATGTCAAAATGCTGGAAAGCAAATTAAACAAAGATACTACTTCATAACTACTAGATTGTCAAAAGTTAAAATCTGACAATAGCAAGTATTGGTGAGGCTATGAATTGACAAGAACTCTTACACGTTGCTGCTGGAATATAAGTTGTTGCAACCATCTGGAAAGCAATATTTCAATATCTAGTAAAGTTGAAGCAATAAAGTAATTTTTCCTTTAACTCTAAAACAGAGAGGCATGCCCAGTGGATATAGGAGAAAAGTACAAGAATGCTCATAGTAATATTCTATTATTAGCAAAAACAAAAAATGGAAAACACCTAAATATCCATTAATTGAAGGATAAGTAAGTGATCTATTCATACAGCGGAGCAAAATTTCTTTCATTTTTAACAGCTTCAGTGAAATTTAATTTAAATACCGTAAATTTAATCCATTTTAAATGCAATTCAATGACTTTTAGCAAACCTACAGAGTTGTATAACATCATCACAATCCAATTTTAAAACATTTCCATTACTCTAAGAAAGATCCCTCCTGCCCATTTGCAGTTAATCCTATCTTCCTCACCCCTAGCCCCAAGCAACCACTAATTTACTTTCTATATATAGATTTTCCTTTTTTTTTTTTTTTTATATACCTTTATTGATTTCAGAGAGAAGAAAGGAAAGGGAGAGAGAGAGATAGAAACATCAATGATGAGAGTCATTGATCGAGCCGGCCACCAGGGTATGTGCCCTGACCGCCTGGATCCTAGGTCGACGCTCAACAGCTGAGCCGCGCCCGGCCGGGCTAGATTTTCCTTTTCTGAGCATTTCATATAAACGAAATAATAAAATTTGTTATCTTTTGTATCTGGCTCCTTTCACTTAGCATGATGTTTTTGAAGTGCGTCCATGTTGTAGCATGTATTAGTAGTTCTTTTTATTCCTTAAGGAGTATTCTAATGTATGGCTAGATCATTCATTCTTTCGCTATTATGAATGATGCTGTTATGAACATTCACATACAAATCTTTGTATGGACATACATTTTCATTCCTTCTGGGTAGATGCCTAGGAGGGGCATCGCTTGGGAGCAAAAGTTATTAACCTTATTTGTGCCAAGGACCTCTTTGGCAGTCTGATACAATCTATGGACCTCTTCTCAATATAATGCGTTTTTAAAATGTAAAGCCTTTAAATAAAATATGTAGGATTATAAAAAATAAATTATATCAAAATGTGGTTGTTATCAACATACTAAAAAGTTATGGCAATACATGTGTTTTTATTAACTCATTAAATAATTAGATATAGTAGCAAGACAAACAACTAACAATTTCAAAGTAATTAATGAGCTTAGTCTATATTTCAAGATCTCTGTACTAACCATAATGTGATATGGAAATATCTGTGATTTCTATTGGTAATAAATTGTATTACTCTGGTAGGTTGCCTACTTCATAATTGAAGAAAATGCTAAATTTCAGGTAAAAGGTTAGAGAAAATTCTATTTCATAGATTTCCACTCTCCCTTCCCCCCCTCCCCAGGTTCTATAAAGAAATTGAAATATAATACCACCTGGTCGGCATGGCTCAGTGGTTGAACATCTACCTACGATCCAGGAGATCTCGGTTCGATTCCTGGTCAGGGCACATGCCCAGGTTGCGGGCTCGATCCCCAGTGGGGAGAGTGCAGGAGGCAGCTGATCAATAACTCTCCCATCATTGATGTTTCTCTCTCTCTCCCTCTCCATCTCTCTGAAATCAATAGAGATATATATATATATTTAAAGAGATATACTATTATACAGTAGCAAAAATGAATGAAGAGCTACTCATTTCAGCATGAATGAGCCTTATAAACATAATGTTTAACTTAAAAAGCAAGTTGTGCCTGGCCAGTGTGACTCAGTTGGTTGAGTGACCTCCTCTGTACCAGAAGGTCTTGCTTTGATTCCCAGTCAGGATGCATGCCCAGGTTGCGGGTTCGATCTCCATAGGGGGTGTGCAGGAGGCAGCTGATAGATGTTTCTCTCTCATCAATGTTTCTCTCTCCCCCTCTCCCTTCTTCCCTCTGAAATAAAAAAAAAGCGAGCAAGTTGCAGGAGAAAATATACTCTTATATAAAGCTTAGTTAACATCTAAATAACACTATTTGTTGTTTAGGAATTCATACATATATGGTAAATATGGAGAAATACATGACAATGATAAACAACCAATTCAAAATGGTAATTACCTCTAGCAAGGAGGGAGAGAGATTTATCCAAGGCGGGGGGGGGGGGGGGGGGGGCGGGGGGGAGGGGTATGGAAACTTCAACTTTACTGTAATGATATACTTCTTAGACTGATACATAAACAGACGTTGGTTATATTATTTTATGTGTTTATATTTTGTTTCCAATATATTTCCATATGTATGAAATATTTCATAATAAATATTTATTTTTTAATTTATTTTTTTATTTTCATTGGCTTGATTGGGATGACATTTGTTAATAAAATTATATAGGTTCCAGGTGTAGAATTCTATAATACATCACCTGTGCGTTTACCACCCTAAGTCACATCACCATTCATTCTCCCTTTACCCTCTTCTGCCTCCCTCCACACCACATTCCCTCCAGTAATAACCATACTGCAGTTTGTGTCTATGAGGTGTGTGTGTGTGTGTGTGTGTGTGTGTGTGTGAGTGTGTGTGTGTTTGCTTATTCCCTTCACCTTTTTCACCCAGGCCCCCAACCACCCTCCTCTCTTACAGCAGTCACTCGGTTCTCTGTATCTTAAGTCTGTTTCTATTTTGTTCTTTAGTTTCTTTTATTCATTACATTCCACATGTAAGTGAAATCATATGTTAATTGTCTTTCTCAGACTGGCTTATTTCACTTAGCATAATACTCTTCAGGTTCATCCATTCTGTCAGAAAATGTAACAATTCCTTCTTTTTTATGGCCAAGTAGTATACCATTGTGTAAATATACCAAAGCTTCTTTTTCCACTCATCCATTGATAGGCAGTTGGGCTGATTCCAAATCTTGGTTATAGGAAATAATGCTGCAATGAACATAGGGATGCATATATTCTTTCAAATTAGTGTTTTGAGTTTCTTTGGATATATTCCCAGAAGTGGAAACTCTGGGTCAAAAGGCAGTTCCATTTTTAATTTTTTGAGGTAATTTCATACTGCTTTCCACAGTGGCTTCACCAATCTGCATTCCTACCAACAATGCATGCGGGTTCCCTTTTCACCACATTCTCACCAGCACTTGTTGTTTGTTGCTTTATTGATTATAGCCATTCTGACACGTATGAGGTGATATCTCATTGTGGTTTTAATTTGCATTTCTCTAATGATTAGTGATTTTGAGCATCTTTTCACATGTTTATTGGCTATCTGTATGTCCTCTTTGGAGAAGTTTCTATTCAGGTCCATTGGCTATTTTTTAATTGGATTGTTTGTGGTTTTGGTGTTGAGTTTTATAAGTTCCTTATAAATTCTGGATATTAACCCCTTATCAGATGTATCATTAGCAAATATGTTTTACCAGTCAGTGGGTTGTCTTTTCATTTTAATGATGGTGTCTTTTGCTGGGCAAAAGCTTTTTAATTTGATACAGTCCATTTGTTTATTTTTAATTTTATTTCCCTTGACCAAAGAGATATGTCAGGGAAAAATATTGCTATGAAAAATGTTTAAGATTTTACTGCCTATGTTTTGTTTTAGGATTTTTATGGTTTCTAAACTTACATTTAAGTCTTGAATCCATTTTGAGTTTATTCCTGTGTATGGTGTAAGGAGGTGATCTAGTTTAATTTTTTTGCATGTATCTGTCTAATTTTTCCAACACCATGTACTGAATAGGTTGTCTTTACCCCCATTGCATGTTCTTGCCTCCTTTGTCAAATATTAATTGACCATAAAGGCATGGGCCTATTTTTTGGTTCTCTATTCTGTTCCATTGATCTATATGTCTGTTTTTCTGCCAGTACCATGCTGTTTTGACTACTGTGAACTTGTAGTATAGTTTGATATCAGGTAGCATGATTCCTCCAACTTTGTTCTTTTTTTTCAAGATTACTGTGGCTATTTGGGGTCTTTTATTGTTCCATATAACTTTTTAGAATATTTATTCGAGTACTGTGAAATGCACCATTGGTATCTTGGTAGGAATTGTGTTGAATCTATAGATTGTTTTAGGTAGTATGGCCATTTTAATGATGTTAATTCTTCCTATCCATGAACATGGTACATGCTTCCACTTATTTGTATCTTCCTTAATTTTTTTCTTCATGGTGTTATAATTTTCTGAGTACAGGTCTTTTACCTCCTTGGTCAGATTTATTCTTAGGTATTTTTTTATGCAATTGTAAGTGGGATAGTTTTTGTAGTTTCTTTTTCTGATAGTTCATTATTGGTGTATAAAAATGCAACTGATTTCTGAATATTTATTTTTTATCTTACTATCTTACTGAATTCATTGCTGTTCTAGCAGTTTTGCTGGTGTTGTTAATCCTCACCAGAGGATATATTTTTTCATTGATTTTATAGAAAGAGTGACAGGGAGTGAGAGAGAGGGAGAGAGAGAGAACATCAACTTGAGAGAGACACATCTATTGATTGCTTCCCAATGTGCCTGAACCAGGGGCTGGAATCGAGCCTGCAACCCAGGTATGTGCCCTTGACCAGAATCAAACCTGAGACTTTTCAGTCTGCAGGCCAATGCTCTAACCACTGAGCACACTGACCAGGGCTCTAGTAGTTTTTTGGTGCTATCTTAGGGTTCTATATATATAGTATTATGTCATCTGCAAATAATGACAGTTTTACTTTTTCCTTTCCAATTTGGATGTTTTTTGTTTCTTCTTGCCTTATTGTGGCTATGACTTCCAGTACTATGTTGAAGAATGGTGAAAGCAGACATCCCTGTCTTGCTCCTGATCTTAAGGGAAAAGCTTTCAGTGATGGCCAATTTAGTATGATGTAGGCTGTTATATGACAGGTTATTCAGAGCATAAGAAATATAAGTGACTAATAAATATGAAAGAAATACTCAAGCTCAGAGGAAATCAGAGAAAATGAAAGAACAGCAATGAGATACAATTTTTTTCAGGTGCCATATTTTATCTACCAGGTTTGAAAAATTGTGTGGCAATGATGAAGGAAAATATAGACTCTGCTAGTAAGAATACAATTTAATACAATATGAGGATTTGGGGGGAGGTGAATGGCAATTTCACATTGTTTAGCTGAATTAAAAGTGCATAAATTCTTTGTCCTAGAAATTTTATATAGAGAGATTTCTACTCCGTGGAAATATTGGTATACTTTGATGAAGACAGAGCTACTCTTTTTAGCATAGGTTTGATCCATTTTGAATTAAATTTTATATATTGTGTAAAGTAAGGGTTCAACTTTATTCTTTTGCACATAGATTTCCAGTTTTCCCAGCACCATTTATTGAAAAGACTGTCTTTTCACCATTAAATGGTCTTGGAACCCTTGTCAGAAATCAATTAACTAGATATGTGATATATTGCCTTTATTACCTTGAGGTATGTTTCCTCTCTTCCCACTTTGCTGAGAGTTTTTATCATAAATGGATGCTGGATTTTATTAAATGCTTTTTATGCATCTATTGATAAGATCATGTGATTTTTATCTTTCATTTTGTTTATGTGGTTTATCATGTTTATTGATTTGCAGACATTGTGCTAAACTTGCATCCCTGGAATAAAGGCCATTTGATCATGGTGTATGATTTTTTTAAAAATCCCCACCTGAAGATACATTTGTTTGTTGTTGTTTTTTTATTCATTTTAGAGAGAGAGAGAGGAAGGGTGGTTGATTTCTAGTTTTATACCATTATGGCGTGAGAAGATGCCTGATATTTCAGTCTTCCTTAATTTATTGAGACTTGTTTTGTGTCCTAACATGTGGCCTATCCCAGAAAATGTTCCATGTGAACTTGAACAGAATGTATATTCCGCTACTTTGGGGTGAAATGCTCTAAAGATATCAATTAAATCTATCTGATCTAGTGTGTCATTAAAGGCCACTGTTTCCTTGTTGATTTTTCTGTCTGGACGATCTATCTATCCATTGATGTAAATGAGGTGTTAAAATCCCTTACTATGACTGTATTACTGTCAATCTTTCCCTTTATGTCCATCAAGATTATTCACAGGCATGTATTTATTGCCATTATATTTTTTAAAGTATGTTCCTCTGTGCTGCCTCCTCCTCCTCCTCCTTCTCCTCCTCTGCCTCCTCCCCTTCTTCTCCTTCTTCTCCTTCTCCTTCTTCTCCTTCTCCTTCTCCTCCTTCTCCTTCTCC
This sequence comes from Miniopterus natalensis, assembly GCF_054644295.1. Classification (NCBI taxonomy): domain Eukaryota; kingdom Metazoa; phylum Chordata; class Mammalia; order Chiroptera; family Miniopteridae; genus Miniopterus; species Miniopterus natalensis. The sequence continues at coordinate 45,581,306 of NC_142090.1, read as the reverse complement.
TCCTTCTCCTTCTCCTTCTCCTTCTCCTTCTCCTTCTCCTTCTCCTTCTCCTTCTCCTTCTCCTTCTCCTTCTCCTTCTCCTTCTCCTTCTCCTTCTCCTTCTCCTTCTTCTTCTTCTTCTTCTTCTTCTTCTCCTTCTCCTTCTCCTCCTCCTCCTCCTCCTCCTCCTCCTCCTCCTCCTTCTTCTTCTTCTTGCCTTTTAACATTTCTTGTAATACTGGTTTGGTGGCAATAAACTCCTTTAGCTTTTTCTTATCTGGGAAGCTCTTTATTTCTCCTTTAATTTTAAAAGATAGCCTTGCTGGGTAAAGTAGATTGTAGGTCCTTGCATGTCCTCACTTTGAATATTTCATGCCAATCTCTTCTGGCCTGAAGTGTTTCTGTTGAGAAATCAGTTGACAGTCTTATGGGCGCCCCCTTGTCTTTCTCTTGCTGCTTTTAAAATCCTCTTTGTTTTAAACTTTGTCATTTTAATTATGATGTGTCTTGGTGCATGCCTCTTTGGGTTCATTGCGTTTGGGACTCTGCACTTCTTGAGTTTGTGTGTCTTTTTCCTTCACTAGGTTAGGGCAGTTTTTAGTCATTATTTTTTCAAATAGGTTCTTGATCCCTTGCTTACCCCTATGATGCAGAGGTTGTTACCCTTCATGTTGTCCCAAAGGTCCCTTAAACTATCCTCATTATTTTAAATTCTTTTTTTTTTTGCTGTTCTGATTAGGAGTTTTCTGCTACCTTGTCTTCTTCTGCTTCATCCAACCTACTGTTTATTCCTTCTAGTATATTCTTCATTTCAAATATTGTATTCTTCATTTCTGACTGGTCATTTTTTATTGTTTCTAAGTCCTTTTTTATGCTGTTGTAGTTCTGAGTTTCTTGAACATCTTTATAACCATGTTTTTGAACTTTATATCTACTAAGTTGCTTGCCTCCACTTTATTTGTCTCTTTTTCTGGAGATTTCTTTTGTTCCTTGATTTGGGGCATGTTTCTTTGTCTCCTCATTCTCCCTGCCTCTTTGTGTTTGTTTCTGTGTATTAAGTAGATCTGCTATGACTGCCAACCTTGGTAGGGTGGCCTTATGTAGTGCATGTCTTGTGGGACCCAGTGGCACAGTCTCCTTGATCACCTGAGCTGGGTGCTCCAAGAATGTTTCTTGTGTGTGTTATGTGGGCCCTACTGTTGTAATTGAGTCTTCATTACTATAGGCCCATTTGGGGATGGGGTTGACCCTTAGGCTGGCTGGCTGACTTGGAGAATCAACCCTGACCATAATGTATGAGCTGCTGGGTAGGTGCTGACCACGTGAAGTGAAATTTGCCTCAGTAGGGTCTGGTGCTTGCTGAGATCTCCCTTTGGGTATGCCACTTGTGAAGCTAATTGGATCCTGCTCTTGTGTTGTCTGAAGCTGCCCACTAAGTGTTTTGTTTCTGGGGCCTCTTGAGAGAGACTCTGGTGCAAGCCAAGGTCAGATGCTGCCTGCAACTGGCCCTAGGTAACCTGCTTAGAGTTACAAAGCAATTCACAATTGTGGCTGCCTGTGCTCAGGTTAGGTGTGTGGGAAGGATCAAGCTGCATACCAAGACTGGTTTTTAGCAGCAGCAGGCCTAGGGACAGGTCAACAAAAGTCCCAAGGCACCCCTAGATCTGCCTAGATCTGCTGATGATTAGGCTCAGTCACTGGAAGCACATCTGGTACTTGAATTGCATGAGGAAGGTTCTTAGTGAGTCACCAGTTAGGGGTGAGAGGTGATCACCAGACTGATACAGGTTCAAAACTTGGTGCCAGTGCTGGGCCACTCAGCAATTGTCCCAGGGTATATCAAATCTACCTGCCACACACTGTGCTCACACACCTTTGTGTTGGGACAGAGTTTCAGGGAGTCATCAGGGTGAGGTCAGCTGAGTTTATCAAGCCCAAACAGACCAAGATTTGGACATGTGAAAGGAGGACTCTGCACCAGTTGGACATGCAAGGGAAAAATGTCCCTTGTCCTAGAGTCACACAATTCAGTCTTTCCCAGATTCTGCCAAAAGCCCAATTTCATCAGGAAGGGACTTCCTTTAGTCAGGAGGGTGGGGCTAGTGGATGTCCTATGAGTGGGAGATACTTGTCAGGCTTTGGGGAAGTTGAGGTGAGTCACAAAACACAGTCTATCGCAGATTCTTCCCAGACATCAGCAGGGTGTAGCCACCAGGAGTTGAAAGGGTTGGGCCACCGGGAGCCTGGAGGGTGAGATTAGCAGATCTCTTGTATGGGGAGGCACCAATCAGCTTCATAGGATAGTGGGAGGAATGACCCCCATTCCAAAACCACACAACTCAGTCAGTGACACCACTGAGTCTGCCCAGACCTCTATACCTCAGCCCAGTCAGCTGACTCCTCAACAGTGTGCAAGCTCTACAAGGTGGTTCAAGAAGAATTCCAGAGGGTGGAGCAATTGCTTTCTCCCCAGGCTGATGCTGTGTATAGAGGAGTGCTCCACCTAAGAAAGATGGTGTCTGCAGTGTGGGAGAGTGACTCAACACAAGGATTCTGGCAGCTGTCACTTCAGCTTTCTCCCCAGAGCCACAAACCCCAGACTCTCCCAAGGAAACTCTAGTCCACTCCACTCACCCTCTGTAAGAGCCCAGGGTGAGTGGCTGCAAACAAAATTGGCCCTTTAAGAGAGCACCTGTGTCTGTAGTGGACTCTTGTCTCTCCCTGATGGACAAAATCCCCCACTGATTTTCACAGCAGATGTGATGTGGGCACCTCTTCCCATCTCTGGCACTCTGGGCTGGGAAGCACGGCTTGGGGTTGAGAGCTCAAGCTTCTCAGGGGACCCCCTGCAGCTGAGATATTCCTCTGTAACCTCAGCCACTGCCTGTGGGATTGGAGCCAATCCTTTTTGCATCTCCACCCTTCCTACCAGTCTCAATGTGACTTCCTTTGTAAATCCTTGGTTATAAGACTTCTCTTCAGTTAGTCTTCAGTTGGTTATTCAGCCACTCAGCAATTGTCCCAGGGTTTATATTTTAGTTGTAATTCCAGTTTGATCCTGGGAGGACGTGAGTGTAATATCCGTGTACTCTGCTGCCATCTTGAATCTACTCATAATAAATTTTTAATAAAATGAATTAACCCTTTTAAAATCATGTAATTAAAGAAAAATGATAGTCTCTAACTTAAATAAGTATTTAATATTCAAAATGTTAGTGCCCAAAATATGACTAAAATGGTATGCTATACTCAAAATTGTGAAACTAAAATATAGAAAGTGAAAACATTATAACTTCTTTTTGCATATATCATTCTTAGTTTAGAATTTGTCTAATTTTAAAACTAGCTTTAAAAGTTTTTCAGAGATGTTTAATATTCATTCCTTTTATATTTTCTTTCACTCTTCTATTATAAGAATTCTCTGGACTTTCCTCAGACATCTCTTCCAGATAATGATTTATTTCCATTACATTATCATTAGGGTTGATAGAACCTTTTGGTTGTAGGCAATGGAGACCCTACTCAAATTAGTTTAATCCAAAAAATGCTATTTATTGGTTGAAATAACTGAAATATCCAAAGAAGATTCTAGCTTTGAGCATAGATTAAATAATCCTGCCAGCACTCCACTCACTGTCTCTCCAACTCTCAGCTCTGCTCTTTTCTTCAGTGGTATCACTCCTGGGCAGGACCTCTCAACATGGTAGCCCCTGCCGAGTCCAGGCATAATTTATCATTACAGAGTTGAGTCTCCTTGGATTGACTTAGTCTTGTGCCAGTCCCTGAATCAATCACTGTGATAGAAATGCTGATTGGTCCAGGCATGTCTGGTCTAAGCATGTCTCCTAGAGCCTAGAGTGAGTGAATGTAGAGTCAGGCCCACAAAAACCACATGGACTGTTAGTGATATAGAGGTGAGTCCATAAAATAAAATGTACCGAAAGAAGGGGAAGTGAATGATAAGCAGAACAATGGCATCAACTGAAGACTGAAATATCCTTCCATTGTCTAGCAGTGGAGGTTTATTCTGTTGTCATGTAGTCCTCCAGTAACTACAGGATGTCTGACAATATGTCTGAATGGATTATTCTGTTTAGTAATGAGTGCTGATCAGGGCTGATTTTCAGAAGTAGCATTCATGGTAAGATAAATTTTAACTTGATCAAGAAATGTCTGGACCATTGTAAAATAGAGGTCTGGACTCTGATGTTCTATACAACTTAATAATATTAATGGTGTTTCCTATTTGAGTCCTCAGTTTGCTACCTCCATGATGAAGACCTACAATAATAATTTATAATTCTGTAAACCTTTCCACTAAAGTTAAATAAAAAAGAAGGATTTGCTTAATACTGTTGGATTCAATGCTGTGTACTAACGTGATGGGAAAATTATTCAGGGACATTTCATTTTTAAGAAAATACTGCCCTCATTTTTAATGCCTTGATACACTTAGGCTTATAAAAAACTGTAATCTATACTTTCTGAGCACATGACCTTGTTGGCAACTTTTCCTTGTTAGAATTCAACGGCTATTAGTGGTGCTCAAAAAGTAAGTTTTTTGAAATAAGATGAGGGTACAAATGTAGATTTTATCTATCCACTTTCTTTTCACAGTATTCCAGAAAATTTTCTGGGTAGATGCTCTCCTTATAAACATTCCTCCCATTGGAATAGCCAGTATTTTGCTTATCAGGGATAAGCTAAAGAAGATTAATAAATATTGATTCACTAAATATTGTTCACCTGCAGTATGCCAATTATCATGCTAAGCCCTGGGGATATAAGAGTGAAGAAAGACAGTCTGAACTCTCAAGGAGTTATAGTTTAATGGAGGAAACACACAGACAAATAATTATGATACAGCATGACAAATACTTCGATAAAGTGAAAAATATACATTGTGGTACTTAGAATTGAGGATCAGCAAGAAAAATAATGGAATGAGATGGCAGAGGTATTAGGAATGCTTCAAAGGGGAATAAATGTCTTAGGAGAGACTTGTACTAAGTCTTAAGGACAAGCAAGAATTATTCAGATACAATGGAAAGAGCAACCCAAGCACAGTAAACAGTGAAATGAGCAAATATAGTGAGTTCAGCTAATTAAAAATAGGCTTAAGTGAAGGATACATGTAACTGAAGATGTAGGCATTTCCTGCTAGACCTTAAGAAGAGTATCTACTAAAAAATATGTCAAGTGCCCACTGAAATTTTATTCATATAATTGCAATTAATTTTGTCCTAAAATATTTTAATAGGTTAATATTTTGGGGGTGGTCATGGGAGAAATATTAGTCATCTACATCTTAGTGTCAATTAGTTTAATCAGTTTGGTCTAGATCAGGGGTCAGGAAACTTTTTGTATAAAGGGCCAGATGGTAAATATTCTTGGCTTTTCAAGCCATATATTTTCTGTTGCAACTACTCAACTCTGCAGTTGTATCGTGAAAGCAGCCATAGGCAATATGTGAGCAAATCGATTCAGCTGTGTCCCAAAAGAACTTAATTAACAAAATCAAGAGACCTTGATTTTCAAAAAATAGACCCTGCATTCCCAAAATAGTGCCCCTTCCTAGGCATGCTGATCCCCAAAACAAACCTTGGACTGTGAATATCTGCCTGGACAGACAACCCTACCCCCTCATTTTTCTCTTAACTGGTCACCCCTTTAGAAATCATATAAGACTTTTTCTTCATTTGAAAGATGGTCCTGAAGAGAGAAGGAAAACACTATCTATCCTTTCTTGATTCATCCCCTGCCTGGGAGAGGCAGAAGGTAGGAATCCTATACAACAGCTAAGTGGCTTCCCTTGTTCCAGGGATAAGACTCCCTTTCAAGTCTATATTGTAAAGCATCAGAATTCCTCTTCTCCCCTTTGGTCTGGCTTGTGCATGGCACACAGGTGTCCATGGAAGTAATTCTGTGCAGGTTACAGGGAACATTGCATTCCAATTCTGAATTTATTTCTTTCCCCAACACCTTCCTCCAAATATAGTAAATCATAGTTAAGGTTAAACCTAAACATAAGTCTATTTAGTACATTACATAGCTAAAATATAGCATTATTCCACTGCTAAAGCTCTGTCATGTTTAGTAAATATGTGGGTCTTGGACCATGAAACTCTCTCCGAAAGGCATAAAAATAAGAACTAGGAATACCAAGCCTTTTGGGAGGGGAAAATAAGAATATAACTGGCTACCTTTAATAATTTATTTCTCTCATTCTTTATACTCATTTGAATTTGAGAAAATATTTAAGGCTTAAAGGGGATTTGTTCATGCCAAACAATTTATCTCTATGAATTCCTTTTTTGTGCACTTCACATGTCAGAGGCACAAAATAATGCCACCATTACTTGCCAGTTTCATGAACTTTGATCTCAAACGGGTCATGGGTCAGTTCAAACAAAGCACTAAATGTGAAATGATAAACAACTTCCATGCCTATGATATTACGAGATTTTATTTTTCACATAGTGGACACAATGGTGTATTTTTGTCTTTATTTTTCAGTTAATGACTATAATGTGGATATTGCTCAAAGTCAGGAACAGGTCTAACAATTTTGTTGATGACATAAACTTCTCAGCATTACACAATCCATTATAACATATCTTACTTTCTAATCACTTAATGGACATTCCATTGTTCATTAATATTAGAGGATTAATAAGAGAAACGCCATTGACAAAATTTGCCTTATAATTGAAAATGTAACATTATGAGAGTTATAAAACTGGTCACTGTTAAGACATGGTTTCACAAAGTTGCTGCTGAAGCTGCAGGTACTAATGCAAAAATTAGTAATTTTAAAAGCCTTAACTTAGCCAAATTCTCTATCATTTATATAATAAATACAGAAAGTGATAAATAGCACACATTTTATATTAAAATGTGAGGTAAGACACATAACAAGACAAATGCTGTAGCTTCAGTATTAAGATATGTAAATGAATTTGGACCCATGACCAACAGTGCTCAAATCCAGTGGTTTTGTAAATAATCAAGTGGTACAAATGGTGTGACTATAGCATTAGATTTTGGGGTTGTAACCAACTATCTGACAAAACCCCCTGTTTGCAAGCACTGTCAGCCTTCTGTGGTTCTGATTATTCTAGAGGGCTCGTGAGTTTTGTTTTATGGGAACCCACAAACCTAAGAATCCACTAATAAAATTCTGACCCAATTTAATGTCTAACTGGAAGTTATATGCTCATTTTTAAGAAATGGTAGTTATTTTACTACTTTACAAACATATATATATATACACATTTATACACACATATATATGTATATATGCATATGATAGTGTGGCCAAATTGAAGCCTTTAAAATTATGACTATTATTATTATTTTGCACTAGTATGTGAAGCATGAGCAGCAAACGTGTGCAACCATGTCTTAACAGTGATAAATTTTATAATTCTTAAAGTTAGATTTCTTAGTTATAAGATAAATTTTGTTAATGGCTTTTCTCTTATTAAATTACTTTTAATAAGGCTCACAAAATTACTGATGACACTGTTCTTCCTTTCTAGTAAAACTCCCAGTTTAGTTCACTAAACTGTCTGCAAGATGGATTTACAACTTTTTTAATTTACTTGCAAGTGTTTATTCTAGATAGCCCTTGTCTAAAGTGTTTTTGAAATATTGTTGATCACAAGAATCTCTTTCCATTTTATAATAGGTAATAATTTAAGGTACACACAATAATGTAAACCACTAGCTGCTTGCCTTTTCAGTTAAGGTAGAATTCAAGTCAAAGGTATTAAACATTTTATAATTGTTTTCTCTATTTAATATGATTAGTTTTACATTTTGGGGATATCATGGGTAGAAAAAACTGGCAAAAAGGCTGCATTTTATGCTTTTATAATGCATAGCTCTCAGATATTGCACTGAAATACTCCCAGAGTTAAAATATCCATATGTTTAATATTTACTACCAAATGTTTAACATGTAATAAAAGGGTTGATTTCCTAACTCTCCTTTACTTTCACGAAAATGCAATCTGGCCACTCTGCTTTATTTTGCAGAAGCCCATCCAGTAGGCCAAGCATGGTTCTTCCAAGAGTCATTTAAAGTGCCTGAGAGAGGATTTTCTCCAAGAACAGTCAATTCAGAGGCTCCACATGAGATGAAGTGAGAAATTCTCCACAGTCAGAAGGCCCAGGGACCAGGTGCCCCACAGTGAAGATGACATGCCCCTCTGTATAAAGGATCCATACTCTCTGACATTGGTGGACAGGGCAGTTCCCATACAGGGTGACAGAGGCTGGTGAGTTATTGAGATCAAGCAGCTTTGTTAGCTGACCCAAAAACCCTAAACTCTGTATGTCAATAAGTAGCACTTTCAGGGAATTCAGTAATGGGCTCCCACTGCAGCCCTTCTCCCTGACTCTGTTAATCGTTGAACTCTCTTTTTCTGAATTTGAGAATGAGTCATGGCTTCAATTCTAGGACAGCCTGATAAAGGTCCAGCATCAGTGACCTGCCCTGGTATTTCCAGGTCAAAGGAAAAGGAAAAAGAGGGGAAAATGACAACTGCCAACTTAAGACAGGTCCCGTGACAAGTGTTAATTCTTGAAAAATAATGTTGACCTCAAAATGACCTCACTACAACAATGCTCCCTGCTTATGACTAAACTGAACCTAGACTAAGATATAACATCTAAAAGAAGGATTAAGCTTCTTTTATCCACCACATTTTGTGTTTTGCTAATAATTGGCGTAAAGGGCTAATAATTACTAGGACGGCTATTGTCCTGACCTATATATAAAGCAACTTGTTCACTGAATTTGAAAGTGAGCCTGTATGACATTCTCTTAGAAAGGAAATCATAGGTAAACCCTCAAAGGTTTTGATGACTCTGGCACTCCCCAATACTTACTAGTAGGAAAACCAGGCATGATTTTGTTGTCTTGGAGATATTTATTTTTGTTACAGTCCTTTTAGGAATTCAATTGTTAGTATTCTTTGGAGAGCTTGAAGCCAAAATTATGGGGGTGGGGTTCTTGGCAGTACATATAGACAAGGAAATATGAACTTGGGGAAAAAGAAAATCACATTTCAAAGATTCAATAATCAGGATAAGTTTCCTAACAATCCTAGCAGACAATTTTAAGACCTCAAATGAGAACAGAATATGTTAAATTAGGTCAATATAAGGTAATATATATACAAGATGAAGTTCAGGAACTAAGGAAGCCCTGGGGTCACATCTTATCATATCAGGCAAACTTTATATGCTGCCCCAAATACCAATGAGCAGCCTATTGCTGATGAAATTTATTTATAAGTTGCTTATTATTAAATGATAAACTATTAAACAAGAGTCAAGTAAATAAAAACACAATCAGTGTTTAGTGGATGACTTAGTGATCCAACAGTCTAATTTTAGTAGAGATTTAGGCCATGAATTTTACATCTTCATAACATTCTATAATTAAGAGAACACTTGCAGTCACAAATAGTCATTTTAATTAATCATCAAATAAGTTCATGAGGTTGGTATTGCCATCCCATTCTATAGATGCCAATGGTGAGGCTCAGTGAGTTTAAGAACACTCAGCAGTGATTAATTGACTCAGTTCTTGCTTGCCTACCTTCAATATGCCAAGCACAGCTAGTAAATAAATGGTCCCAAATCTAATAACTATATCTATTTTCAGAAGCGTGGTTTCAGTATCTTTCTCCAATCTATTTGAGTTGCCATATTATTTGAAATCTCTTTGTCATCCTAGCACTCACTGTTCCAAGCTACCTCTGACAATCTGATAGCTAGAAAGTAATGGCTTTACTTAACCCCTGAAGTACTAATTATAGGCAAAATATTGAGCTAGAGCTGAGAGCCAGGTATCCCCTTCCCACCACAGGGCCTTTCTCTGGCTTGCTCTCCTCTGCCTGTGTCTCTCCTTTTCCACTTCAATTAATTCTTATTTGAAGAGCAATCTGAAAAAAAAAGTAGGCTCCTTAAGAAAAATAAAAAGATAAACCTGATTAAGAAAAAAGAAGGAAAGCAACAGATAAGCAGTTTTTAAAAAAAGATTTAACCACAGATATGGAAGAGATTAATCAAAATTAGCCTAAGAAAAGAATGAAAACCTAAAGAGACCAATAAAAAAGAAGACTAAAGATATACCTTTAAGAAAAGCTACAGACCCAGCTGGCTTTACAGATCTATTTAGTCTTTAAAAACTTATATTTTATGTCATTTAATGTACTTTTGCTCTTAGAATAATGCATTAATCTTTATTTGATAAAGACAGCAAGACCTTATTGACAAAACCCAATAGGTAGTACAAATAAAAAACTTATAAATCAGTTTTGCTTAGAAACATAGATGCAAAATTCTAAGTAAAATATAATCAATCTAATCTAGCAACAAATATAAAGAGCAATAATTTGAATTTTTCCCAGGTATGCAAAGATAGTTCAATATTAAAAAATCTTTCAAGATAACTCATTACACCAACAAATTGGGTGTGAAAATGAATATTGTTATGAATATAGTAATAGTGTACTAAAACAAGACTTATCAAAATTTCAACATCCGTTTCTAATTTTATAAACCTTGAGTCCTGGCTGGTGTGACTTAGTTGGTTGGAGCATCATCCCATATACTGAAAGGTGGTAGGTTTGATTCTCAGTCAGGGCACATACCTAGGTTGTGGGTTCAATCCTTGGTCGGGGTGTGTATGGGAGGCAACTGATCGATGTATCTTTCTCACAAAGATGTTTCTCTCTCTCTCTCCCCCTTCTTCCTTCTCTAAAATCAATTTAAAAAAAACAAAAAAACCTCCAAATAAAATAGAAGTTAAAGGAAAACATGATAGTGCTTGACACAAGTCAATAGCTAACATTGAACTAAATATAAATAGTAAAATGTTAAAACCATTTCTGTTAAAATCAGGAACAATGCAGAAAGAATGTCTACATCAACATTATTGTTGAACATAATTTTAGAGCTAAAGCATTAGACAAAAATTTCATGTAAATATTGGAAAATAAAAACCAAAATTATTCTTTTTTTGCAGGATATGATTTTAGGCATAGAAACTCCAAGAAACTAGTGTAATAACTCAATAGTATTTTTAAAAGAATGTATTTGAGGTAATATACAAACACATTTTGTTCTTTTCATACTAGCAATAAGCAGCAGAATAGTGTAGCATATTTATAACAGATAAAAATATCATTCGCCCGGCAGGGCGTGGCTCAGCGGTTGAGCGTCGACCTAGGATACAGGCGATCGGGGTTCGATTCCCAGTCAGGGCACATGCCTGGGTTGCGGGCTTGATCAATGACTTTCTCATCTTTGATGTTTCTATCTCTCCCTCTCTTTTCCTCTCTCTGAAATCAATAAAGATATATTAAAAAAAAAATATATATATATATATCATTCAAAAATATATACATGAAGAAAAACAAAATTATACTAAGAAGCATAAATAAAGACATGAACTTACAAAAAGCTACACCTTGATCCTGAATGAGGAAGTTTAACTTCATAAAATGTTACCCTTTCAAATTAATATGTAAATTTAATTCCATTCAAATATGCATATTTTGGAACTGAGTAATATTTTATTTTATTTTATTTTATATTTTATTTTATTTTATTTTATTTTATTTTATTTTTAATCCTCACCCAAGGATATTTTTTTCATTGCTTTTCAGAGAGAGTGGAAGGGGGAAAGAGAGAGAGAGAAATATCAATGTGAGACACATCAGTTGGTTGCCTCCCACTCTCATACCAACCTGGTCTGGGAATCGAGCCTGCAGCCGAGGTATGTGCCCTTGGCCGGAATTGAACCCAGGACCCTAAGCACTGAGCCAAACCAGCTTGGGCACTGAGTCATGTTTTAAAAGTCAATGGAAAGCATCTGAGAAAAGCTGAGAAGACTCTGAAAAAGAGAATTTTGATAAGGGACTTACTTGCCTTGTTAGATATTAAGTGTAAAATAATGCTACTTTAATAAAAATAGTAGAAATAGACAATAAAATAAAGAGTGAAGGCAAACCTATCAGGTTATAGGTAAATGACAAAGGAAGCATTTCATTTATAGGAGAAAGAACAGCTTATTTAATATATAGTGTAAATATAGTAGGCTAGTTATGTAGGAAAAAAACAAAATATATTCCCTATCTCATTACATATACATAAATTATATATGTATTTAAGTTTAAATGAAAAATAAAGCTATTAGCTTGCATAATTGTGGGGCAGAAGAAATCTTTATATGACAGGAAGCTCAGGAACCATTAAGCAAACTAATAAACATAGATCCTGTATAACAATTTAAAAGGTTTCTAGGGCAAAATATATTATAAAAATAACATTAGCAAACAAAAACATACTAGCTTACTGGGCACCATATCTAGTCCGAACGTTCTACATCTTTAATTCATTTAACCCTCATCCCACCTCAGGAACTAAGAACTGTTATCTTCCCCATATTTTAGACGATGAAGCTATAGTTCTAGGTCACCCAATGAATACATTATAAACCTAGAATTTGAACTCAGACAGTCTGGCTTTGGAAACTGGGCACTACACTAAACTGCTTCTCATATCATTGATTAGGAAAACATATGTGCAACAATATTACTACCAATTATACCACCAATATACAATGAATTCTAAAAATTAGAAGTAGTAATAGTAGTAATAATAATAGACAAACAACTCAATAGAAACAGTGAGATGCCCAGCCAGGCGTGGCTCAGAGGTTGAGCGTCAACCTAGGATCCAGGTGATCGGGGTTCGATTCCTGGTCAGGGCACATGCCCGGGTTGCGGGCTGCAGCCGATCAGTGACTCTCTCATCATTATCTCTCTCTCTTCCTCTCTCTGAAATCAATAAAGATATATTTAAAAAAAAAAAAAAGAAACAGTGAGAAAGGTTATGAATGGTTAATTCACAAAAGAATAAATCCATTGGCCAATAATAAAAGATGTTCAGCCAACTGGGCAAATACAAGTAAAAGCAGTAGCAAATTACAAAGAATGATAAAAATCTAGTGCTGTCAAAGATGTGCAGAAAAAGTCACACTCAGATGTTGCTGGTAGGAATTTGAGGATGAGTTGCCACACTTTTCAAATCTAGCCTTATCGCTGAAAATGTAATATATACATATCCTTCTACCTACAAATTTCACTTTTGGGAATCCATCTTATTGAAATAAAAACATAAGAACGTAAGACCACTTATAAGGATATTTATTACAACATTGTTGTAGTTGTAATTAGTTATGGTATATCCATTCTAAGGAATATTGTGTAGCTGTTAAAAAGAAAAAAGTAAGATTATATCTGTTACTCTTTATAGATGTCTATGTATTGTTAAGTGAAAAAACAACTAGCAAGTAATATGTATAGTGTCTTCTTATTTTAAAAAATCAGACATTATAAGATATTAATTGTTTTTATATGGGCATTGAGAAATGCTGTTATAATATCAGTTCCTCTGGGAGTGAAATAAAGGAGGTGGTTATAAAGGAAAAGACTATTATCTTTTAAATATATGGAATTTCCCACTTGAAAAAAATTTAATCTAATTAAATACTTGCATATGCAAAGATAATTTCTGAAAGATACCCAAGAGTAACCTGGAATTTGGGTATGGGAAAGAAACTTTTTCTCTTTATACCCTTTTGAACTGTTTGCATTTTTTAAAAAAATAAGAAACACATATTCATTTTTAAAAGCCTGATAAACTAATTTCAGTGATTGAAAGTAGCTTATAGTCACCCTTCAAGGAATATTTAAATTATAATGAATGACTCAGAACTTTTTATCTAGGAAGAAAGAATAAGTCTACTATATTCCAAACAGATCATCAAGGCCAGTAGGAGAGGAATCTCAAAACATACCATACAGACCACAACTCTTCAAATATTTCTTTCTCCTGTATAGAACTTCACTTCTTGAACTTAAAAGCTTGGCTGTCAGGATTTCAAGGAAGCTGGGAGGGACATATTTAGCATTAAGATAATAATCCATGAAATGTGGAGGAAAGAGATTGGTAAACATAATATACATCCATTAATACTATTCATATCACTGCACCACATGTCATTTTTTATATCAGGCTGATCCACAGATCAGAAAGAACCAGAAACCTCTGTGTCAGAATTATTTGTTGTGTACATATTTCAAGGAAACCTAAAGCTGGTGATTACATTTCACAAGGACACTATGAAAAGTCATTTGTAGCTTTCCAACTTTATGTTACCAGCAGAAGGTGGACGTTGATCACATAAAGAACAGATGGCAATACTAAGAGGATAAATATTCTGCAGTTATTCCTATAGGCAAGTCCAGCAGGTAGAAATTACAATAATTAATAAAAGGAGAAATCATTAACTTACATAAGTCATGCCATAATGTCTGAACTGGTTGGATGGCGGAAAACACAAAGAAATGCTAAAAAATTATTTATAAGTTGGAACTCCTCAGCTTGATTATTTTTTCTTTACATTGTCTTAATAAACCACACATCCAAGAAATATTTTTAAAGGAAAAAAAATTAATGAAATTAAAGTTGAATATCAGGTTGAGGAGGGAAACTTAATTGGAGAATAATGGTCCTTAATAGGTATGGATGACACTTTTAAGTGGAGTCATCACTTCCTTTCTCTCTCCCATCTCAGCCCCAACACATAGTGATAATTGCTTTAAAAGCAAAATAGTTCTGAATACACTGATAGGTATTTTTTTACCAAGGGCTATAAGTAGCAAATTTTAACACCTGATGAATCCTGTTTTTCTCATCTCATTTAACAAATTCTAATAGGCTGTTAAAAATCTCTTACAGGGTATTCATTTATCTCACTACAAAATGTTTGAGGCTGAAATCTGGCCTAGGAAATAGAGCAGAAAGTTCAGGAAAGGGAAATTATATAACTATCATCACAAATAATATTCTCTTCTTCTGGACCTGACTCATAGCATTTTCACCATGAATGCCTATATTTCCTATATTCTAGAAAAAATTTTAATTCATAAAAAATTTAGAAATTTAAATAAAATATACACAAACATTGAGTGTCCTAAATGAACTCATTGTGAGTGAGATACAAGAAAATGAGAAAAATATACTGCAAAAGAGTTTTTTACAGAAATAGAATAAACACTTGCAACATTCATAGAATGGACAGAAAATAATTGCGGTCAATTATATTATACTTCTACTCCTGAGAAAATATCTCACAGGCAAGGAAATGAGCTCCGAGATCCTTCCTGCATGTGGTAATATATCCCAGTGAGCCTTAATGTCTATTAAATGTTCTACTTTCACACAGTCTAAGAGTGGATATGCATTTTTATTGATTTTTATGTACCACACCTTCTGTTCCAAAATGAACTTAAGGTAGCTTAAAAAGACATTTAAATGGCAACAAGACCTCATAAATTAAAAGTATGAGCAAAGAAAAAAGAAAATAATGGGTGGGAGCATAAATAGAGCCAAAAATAAGGCCAAAGAAGACATATTATAATAATCTCACTCTTGTTATTCATGGGCCACAAATCTGTTGCCAAGCTCTGAAATGAGGAAGACATCAAACCCTAGTATATTCTTATAGTAGGAAAAGATCCTGATGAACCTTCTGTATGACTTATTTTATTTATAATAGAACTAAAAATATAGTGATAGTAAAAATAAATCTAACTCACAGAGTACATATTATAATTTTAGGCACTCTTCTGAACATATTACATATATTAAATCATTTAATCCTCACAAAATCTAATGAAGGAAATAATACTACTATCCCTTACTATAGATGAGAAAACTCAGGAACAAAGAGGGTATATATCTTGTCCAAGATTGTGCACTTAGTAACAGATAAAGTGAGATGTTACTAAATGTGCACTTAAATAAACAAAGCATAAACTCTGTATACTATAGATTTTATAATCTATAGATTTTATATATTTAACTGCACAAAGTGAATTTGATGAAATATAAACAAAGCTACAAAAACAAGCTAGCTACCAAATGTAATTTTATACGATAAATGATCTTTGAAACTAAGTTCTGTTTGCAACATTAGTATGTAATTGAGTGTTCAGATGAAAGTTCATTTAAGTTTGGCATGCTACAATTTCATGACTCAATTTCCCTCCATTTTCATCTAATTAGACTACTGAGAAACCTAGTTCATATGGTCTGTTGTGATACTGTTTGGCCTTCCTTTGGTGAGAAGACATCCTCAATGTATCAAGCACACCAGTGTTCCTTTCTCATTGATTGGCAACAATCGAAGAAGTACCACTTGGCATCAACTCTATTGGAAGCACAAACAGGAACTCAGGCAATGAAATTGCCAAGCAGTATTTAATTATAAGATACAAATAGTCCAAAGTATGTTTAAACTAATTGGTTTGATAAAATTTCATTTAAATAAAAACACAAAATTTAGGTATTCTTATGAATAACTCTCAAGTCCCTTCTTTGGGGAAACACATTTTTTTTTGAGAAGCATACTTGACAATGTTCTTAATTTTAACAATAAATAAATTGCTCAGATATTACTAATCTTCATGCTAGAAGACAGTTATTTCTAATGTGAGGGGCATATAAAGAGAACAATATGGAATTAAACTAATAATGGTTTGGCACTTCAAAAAAAAAATGAGAACCTTGAAAATATGGTGATGAGGACATTTGGTAAACACTGTGCTAGCCTCCTTGGCTACAACCATATCAAAACTACAACTCAATTACAGAACAATCACCCTTGAGAATCACCTGAATACTAGCTGAACATAATCCCTGTAAGTGAGGATATAAGTAAGAAGCCACATTGAGACTGGTAAGAGGGGCAGAGGGGCTGGTCCTACACCCATTTATGGCAGTTAAAAATTAGGAGGGATAACTCAGGTACCCCCTGAAGAGTGAGAGGTCCAGGTCCCACACTGGTTTCCTCAGCCCAGAGCACCAGTGTCAGGAAGATGAGCCCCCACAACACCTGGCTATGAAAACCAGCAGGGATTACATCTGTGTGAGACAGAGGGCTGCTGTAGATCCAGGTGTCCTCTTAAAGGACCTGCACATAGACTCACCTGCTTACAAACACTCATCATCAGCTCCAGAGAAGGAACAGTAGCTCAAAAAGCACCAAGGACATACAAGGAGGAACTGAATCGTTTGGCTTCAGGGCAAGGGCTGGAAGGGCAGCTTTCTCCTGGATGAAAGTGCTGGCAGATGCCATTGTTCCTTTGTTAAATCTGACCCCCCACCCCCACACACACACATAGCTGGCAGGCTCAGGTGGGTGCCAAATCTGAGTTTCCATTAATCTAGCTAATACTGCTCTCACCACACCTACCTCGCTCAATTCACTGGTCATTGTGAACCTCTATCAAAGGTTAATCCACACAAATGGCTGGCCTGGCCCCACTTGTGGACATTCTTAAAATCTCTCAAAGGCTCAGCACTAGTGGCAGCCAGCCTCAGGTCACAGCATAACCACTCCCAGGCACCTCCAAGCCCAGCCCAGGGAGCTACAAACTACAGATCACTTTATAGCTCCTACAAGCTGGCTCAGACCAGACACAGGCAGTGGCTGACCTTAGCCTCCACTGTAGCCCCTCCTAAGAGGTCCTAGAACCAACACACCTGATGGCCAGTTTCAGACCACACCAGAGCACCACCCAGTTAGCACCAATAATGACACACCCAAAGGGTGGACTTGGCAGATAGCAGGGCCCCACTAAAGTGAATCAGGCTCTCTGGGGTCAGCCCCCATACAACAGTCTATCTGCTACAATCATGTCCAGTCCTCGCAGCCAGTGAGCCTAAGGGTCAGTCTCACTCACTGATATGTCAACAGCAATCAAGGATCAATTACATCAGGAGGACACACACAACTCACACAGGGATACACCAAAAGCACCCAACTCAGGTGACCAGAGAGACTGTGCCATTAGACCCTACAGGACACCTACTACATAAGGCTGCCCTGCCAAGACTGAGAGACATAGCAGCTCTACCTAATACATAGAAACAAACACAGGAGGCAGCCAAAAAGAAAATGTCCAAAATGAAAGAACAGGACAACTCCAAGAAAACTCCAGAAAAAGAATGAAACAAAATGAAGGCAAGCAATCTGCCAGTTGCAAAGTTCAAAACACTAGTTATGCTCAATGAACTTAGGGGAAGAGTAGATTATCTCAGTGAACTTCAACAAAGAGATAAAACACATAAATATGGAGATAGAAAACATAAAAAAGAATCAGCCAGAAATGAAGAATACAATAACTGAAATAAAGAATATATTAGATGGAAACAATAGCAGATTAGATGAAGAAGAGGATCGAATCAGCAATTTGGAAGACAAGGTAGTGGAAAACATTCAATTGAAACAGCAAAAGAAAAAAAAAGGTTTTAAAAATGAGAGTAGTTCAAGGGTCCTCTGGGACAACATCAAGCATAACAGCATTCACATTATAGGGGTATCAGAAGGAGAAGAGAGAGGGAGCAAGGGATTGAGAACCTATTTGAAGAAATAATGACTGAAAACTTCCCTAACCTGGTGAAGGAAATAAACACACAAGGCCAGGAAGCACAGAAAGTCCCAAACAAGATGAACCCAAAGAAACCCACACAAAGACACATCATAATTAAAATAGCCCAGGTTAAAGACAAAGAGGGAATCTTAAAAGCAGCAAGAGGAAAGCAGTTAGTTACCAACAAAGGAACTCCCGTAAGACTTTCAGCTTATTTCTCAACATAAACTTTGCAGGCCAGAAGGGTTGGCACCAAATATTCCAAGTGATGAAAAGCAGGGACCTATAAACTACTCTACCCAGCAAGGTTGTCATTTAAATGGAAGGAGATAAAGAACTTCCCAGACAAGAAAAAGCTGAAGGAGTTCATCACCGTCATACTAGTATTACAAGAAATATTAAAGGGGCTTCTTTAAGAAAAATAAGAAAACAATGATAAGTATGAATAAGAAAACATTGCACATTTTACATCAGAAGAATGGAAGCCTGAGAGATCCTGTTGGCCTCTTCCCCTGAAACTTCAACAAGTTAATCAACTATAATTCAACAAAGGATTTCCTACTCAATATAGTAGCATGCCTCACACAATGAAGCATCTAAAGGTGGGCAACTGGGAATAAGCAGGATGGTGAGAAGGGAGGAGAGCCCTGACAGCCAATACGCAGCCCTGCAGCTGGGAGCTGGTGACCAGCTTGGCCCAGAGAGAGGAGGAAGCTGGTGGTAGCAGACACTTTTGTGGGCCTGGAGCAATAAAGAGTCTAAGTGAGCGCTCCAGCAGGGTGAGTGGTGTGAACAGTGGTTGAGCCAACAGAGATGCCTGGGCAAGGATATACCATAGGGGTTTTGCCCCAGCTATCGGGTGTTGGTGTTTCAGACAAAGAAACAGCCACAGAGCCCTGCCACCCCTTGGACTCCAAAAGCTCACCTCCAGTTGCCCTAGGTTTTGGGTTGAGGAACACATTATCTGTAAACCAAGAGCTATTGCA
This sequence comes from Miniopterus natalensis, assembly GCF_054644295.1. Taxonomy (NCBI): domain Eukaryota; kingdom Metazoa; phylum Chordata; class Mammalia; order Chiroptera; family Miniopteridae; genus Miniopterus; species Miniopterus natalensis. The sequence goes on along the minus strand of NC_142090.1, from coordinate 45,561,820 downwards.
GTAGAATTGCTGTTTCCCTCTGTGATTGATACCCAGGTGAGGTGTGTGGGGAGTGGGGGAACCCACAGAAGTTTGGATCACCATTATGGTGAGGGCAAAACAGATTGTACCCCCAAGCAGTGTTGGCTGAACTGTCTGATGGAAGTCAAATAGGTCAGCTCTGGGAGACCACAGAGGTGAAAATTTTGTGATTCAGTGTCTCCTACTGGAAAATAGTGGAAAGACCTCTTCAGAGAAAGCTGCTAGAGAAAGGTCATCAATACAATAAATGCCTAGCAAAGAAGACCAGAAAATACCATGAATAATCATGGTAATGAGGAAGCTCAGAAAGAAAGAAAAAAATCTCCAGAAAGCAAGCTATAACACATGAAAAAAACAGAGGAAACAGAGGAAAGAAATATGGAATACCACCAAACAAAAACAAACAGAAACACAAAGGAAAAAAACCAATGGAGACAGAGCTACCAGAAAACAGAAGATGAAATGGTTATAGGAAATCGTCTTGCATCAATAATTACCGTAAATGTAAGTGGACTTAATTCACCAATAAAGAGACACAGAGTAGCAGAATGGATCAAAAAACAAAACCGAACCAAATGTTGCCTTCAAGAGACACATCTAAGCTGCAAAGACAAAGGTAGATTCAAAGTGAAGGGGGGTGGAAAATAATTCTACAAGCAAAAATCATCCACAGAAAAGCAGGTGTAGCCATACTTATATCTGACAAAATAGATTTCAAGATAGCACAGATACCAAGAGACAAAGATGGACATTTTATAATGATAAAGGGGACACTACATCAAGAAAACATAACACTTCTTAATATATATGCACCCAATCAGGGAGCACTGAAATATATAAAGCAACTACTCACAGAACTAAAGTGAAAAACAGATTAAAACACAATCATATTTGGGGACCTTAATACTCCATTAACATCTCTAGATAGATCATCCAAACAGAAAATAAATGAAGAAATATTGGCCTTAAATGAAATACTAGACCAAATGGATATAATTGACATTTACAGACCCTTTCATCCCAGAAGATCAGATTATACATTCTTCTCTAGTGCACATGGAACACTCTCAAAGACAGACCATATGTTGGGTCACAAAACTAGCCTTAACAAATTCAAGAAGATTGAAATTATATCAAGCATATTCTCTGACCATGATGCCTTGAAATTAGAAATCAACTGCCAAAAGGAAGTAAATAAACCCACAAATATGTGGAGATTAAACAACATACTACTAAAAAATGACTAGGTCAAAGAAAAAAATAAAAGGTGAGATCAAAAGATATATGGAGACAAGTGAGAATGACAATACAACATATCAAAACTTCTGGGATGTGGCAAAAGCAATAATAAGAGGGAAGTTTATTTATATCATTACAGGTCTATTTCAAGAAACAAGAGAAATCACAAGTAAACGACCTAACATCACATCTGAAAGTACTAGAAAAAGAAGAACAAAAGCAACCCAAAGTCAGCAGAAAAAAGGAAATCATAAAAATTAGAACAGTATTGAATGAAATATGGAACAAAAAGACTATACCAAAAATTAATAAAACAAAGAACTGGTTCTTTGTAAAGATTAATAAAACTGATAAACCCCTGACTAGACTCACTAAGGAAAAAAGGGAAAAGACCCATATAAACAAAATCAGAAATGAGAGAGAAGTCACCACAGACATCACAAATACATAAAGGTTCATACTAGAATATAATGAAAGACTATATGCCACCAAATTCAATAACCTAGAAGAAATGGATAAGTTCCTGAAAATATATAACCTTCCTAGGCTAAATCATGAAGAACTGGAAAATCTAAATAGACCCATCAGCAGTGATGAAATTAAAACAACCATCAAAAGCTTCCCAAAAAAACAGAAGTCCAGTACAAGATGGCTTCACCAGTGAATTCTACTAAATATTCAAAGAATATTTAACACCTGTTCTTCTCAAACTCTTCCAAAAAATTGAAGAAGAGGTGATACTTCCTAACACATTTTATGAGGCCAGCATAACCCTGATACCAAAATCTGGCTAGGATAACACAAAAAAGAAAACTACAGACCAATATCTCTGATGAATATAGATACAAAAATCTTAAACAAGACACTGGCAAATCAAATATAACAATACATCAAAAAAAATAATACATCACAATCAAGTGGGTTTCATTCCAGGAGCACAAGGACAGTTCAACATACACAAATCAATCAATGTAATGCACCACATAAACAAAAGAAAGGATAAAAAATGTAGTATCTTATCAACAGACACAGAAAAAGTATTTGATAAGATACAACAACCATTTATGATTAAAACACTAAATAAAATAGGAATAGAAGGAACATACCTCAACATAATAAGGGAATATATGATAAACCCTCAGCCAATATTATACTTAACAGAGAAAAACTGAAAGCTTTTCCTCTAAAATCAGGAACAAAACAAGGATGCCTACTCTCATCACTCTTACTCAACATAGTTCTGGAAATCCTAGCCAGAGCAATAAGACAAGAAAAAGAAATAAAAGGAAAAGAAGAAGTAAAAGTATCACTTTTTGAAGATGATATGATTCTGTACATAGAAAACCCTAAAGACTCCATCAAAAACTATTAGAAACAATAAACAAATACAGCAAGTTGCAGGATACAAAAATCAATGTACAAAAATCTACTGCCTTCTTGTATACTAACAACAAAACTTCAGAAAAAGAAATGAAAAAAACAATTTCTTTTGCAATTACAACCAAAAGAATAAAATACCTAGAAATAAACTTGACAAAGAATATGAAAGGGCTATATAATGAAAACTACAAAGCATTATTAAGAGATTGAAAAAAACACAACAAAATGGAAAAATATGTTCATGGATTGAAAGAATCAACATAGTTAAAATGGCCATATTACCCAAAGCAATATACAGATTTAATGCAATCCCCATCAAAACACCAATGTAATTTTTTAAAGAAATAGAACAAAAAATTATCAGATTTGTATGAAACTACAAAAGACCCTGAATAGCCAAAGCAACTGAGAGAAAAAAATGAAGCTGGAGGTATGCTACCTGACTTAAAATTATACTATGGAGCTATGATAATCAGAACAGCATGGTATTGGCACAAAAACAGGCACACAGGTCAGTGGAACAGAATCGGGAGTCCAGATATAAAACCACATATATACAGGCAGATAATTTTCAACAAAGAAGCCAGAAACACACAATGAAGTAAAGATAGTCTCTTCAATAAATGATGCTGGAAAAACTGGAAAGCCATGCAAAAGAATGAAACTGGATTACAGTTTGTCCTCACGTTCAAAAATTAACTCAAAATGGATCAAAGACCTAAGTGTGAAACCCGAAACAGTAAGCTGCATAGAAGAAAACATAGGTACCAAACTTATGGACCTTGGTCATAGAGAATATTTTATGAACTTGACTCCAAAGGCAAGTAGAGTAAAAATAAATGAATGGGACTATATCAAACTAAAAAGCTTCTGCATAGCAAAAAGAAACTGACAAAACCAAGAGGCAACAGACCAAATGGGAGATGATATTTGCAAACAATAACTTTGACAAAGGTTTAATTTTCAAAATATATAAAGAATTCATAAAACTCAACAACAAACAACCCAGTTAAAGAATGGGCAGAGCACTGGAACAGACACTTCTCCCAAGAAGACGTACAAATTACCAATATATATATATATGAAAAGAGGTTCAACCTCCCTAGCAATTAGAGAAATGCATATCAAAACTACAGTGAGATACCACCTCACAAATGTTAGAATGACTATTATCAACAAGACAAGTAATAACAAGTGTTGGAGAAGTTGTGGAGAAAAGGGAACTCTCATTCACTGCTGGAGGGAATTCAGACTGGTACAACCACTATGGAAAACAGTCTGGTAATTCCTCAAAAAATTAAGAATAGAACTACCATATGACCCAGCAACTCTCTCCTTGGTATATACCTGAAAAACTTGAAAACATATATTTGCAAAGATATATGCACCCCTATGTTCATTGCAGCACTATACACAGTGGCCAAGACATGGAGACAACCAAGGTATTCTTCTGTAGAGGACTGGGTAAAAAAGATGTGGTACTTACACACAGTGGAATTCTACTCAGCCATAAGAAAAGACAAAATACTGCCATTTGCAGCAACATGAATGGACTTTGAGAATATTATGCTAAGTGAAATAAGTTAGGCAGGAAAAACTAAGAATCATAATTTCACTCATATGTGGGATATAAAACTAAGTCACAGACACAAACATCAGTGTGATATTTGCCAGAGGGTAAGGGGCAGGGTGGTGGTGGTGAATGAGGCCTAATACATGGTGACAGAAGATGATTTGACTTTGGGTGGTGGGCACACAATGAAATATACAGATCTTGTAACATATAAATCCACACTTGAAACCTATATGATCCTATTAACCAATTTAATTAAAATAAATAAATTAATTAATTTTTACAAAAGAAAATATATCAAAGAAAAAGAATTCTCACTGACAAAGGCAAACACAATAAAAGCAGTGGATCAACCAACACTTAAGCTAGTACAAAAGTTAAAAGGCAAAATTAGAAAGGACATGTGTAATTATAACAGTAAGTTAAGGGATACACACACACACACACATACACAAAAGGAGTAGAAAATAATGACAAAAATGTAAATGTGGAGGAGGTGAGTAAAAATGGTAGTGAGTTTAGAATGTGTTTGAACTTAAGTGACCATCAACTTAAAATAAACTGCTATAAACATAACGTGGTGTATAGGAAGTACATGGTAACCAAAAACCAAAAGTCTACAAGAGATATACAAAAAATGAAGAGAAAGGAATCCAAACACAACACTACAGAAAGTCATCAACATACAAGAGAAGAAAGCAAGAGAATAAGAAAGGAACGGAGAACTACAAAAGCAATCAGAAAACAATGAATAAAATGGCAATAAATATATATCTATCAACAATTTCTTTAAATGTAAATGGATTAAGTGCTCCAAACAAAAGATGAGTGGATAAAGAAGTGGTACATATATACAATGGAATATTAATTGGACATAGAAAAAGAATGAAATCTTACCATTTGGGACAACATGAATGGAACTACAGGGTATTATGCTAAGTGAAATAAGTAACAGAGAGAAAGCCAAATACCATATTATTTTACTTATATATGGAATCTATAAAACAAAATAAACAAAACAAATAAACTCAAAGAGACAGAGGAAAAACTGAGGTTTGGTGTTGGAGGGGATGGGTGAAAAAGGTGAATGGATTAAGAAGCACAAATTGGCAGTTACAAAAGAGTCACAAGGATGTAAAGTTATAGCTTAAGGAATATAATCAATAATATTGTGGTAACTATATGTGGTGTCAAGTGTGTGGAAGACTTATTGGGGATCACTTTGTAAATTATATAAATGTTTAATCACTATGCTGTGCACTTGAAATTAATATACTATTGAATGTCAACTGTAATTGAAAATTTTTAAATAATAACAGAACTTTGCAAATGGGTAAATCTTGGCTAAAAGGATTATATTATACTTGTAAATCAATTACTATTTCACACTTTGGAAAAAGAAGCAACACTAGGCATATGGGTAAAGTGTTGTTTCTACATATTGCAAATAATTTTCATGACACTGCTTGTAAAATCTAGAAAACAAGAGCAGAGGTTTTCCTCATTTGTTTATGCCCTATATACTGTTTGGCTTATAAGAGGTACTTAACATATGCTTGATGAATGAAAAAATAAAAGAAAATATGGTGATGACATCTCACCAATGGGCAACTCAGTAAAAATAACTGATGATGTGGTCTGATTTGAGGATATATTTTTAAGTAGAGAGAAGCCAAGCTTTGGGGAAAGAATTTTGTGGCAATGAAATCACACGTTGCGTGTTGAATACAGACAGACCCATGGGCTTTAACATCAAGAACTTCTTGTTTAGAAAGCTAAAGAGCCCAATAAGAAATTTAACCTGAATAGATCCATTCTGTTTCTAATCACAGACAGACTGAGAAAATATTCCTTGGAAGTGTGCCATCCAAGAATGTATATTTATACAGGGTGGGGCAAAAGTAGGTTTACAGTTGTTCATATGGAAAATAATACCATAATTAATAAATAATAATGTAGGAATAAACTGTTTTGCGTACTCACAACTGTAAACCTACTTTTGCCCCACCCTGTATAATGTCCTTAAAGCTTGGAAATCAACAAGAGCTTAAAGATTCATTAGTATTTCCTTTGCTCCCATTTTCAGCACTGTTAACAGGATGCTTTCCAACTGACTTAAACAGTTATAAAATATATTTTCTCATATATAAAATGTCCAATGTAGGTAGAGTGTCAGGGTTGGCTGATTTAGCAGCTCAAAGAATTACAGGCCCCATGTTCTTTTTATCTCAATGCTTTGCCTTCCACAAGGTGGATTTTTTGCTGCAGCAGTTTTCCCTAATGATCAGAGAACAGTTACAAGAAGGAATAAGGGTACATGATTCTTCATTACATCCAGCAGAGAGCAAATGAAAGTTTCTCCCCCAATTATATGCAATAAGATTCCTTACTTTCAGTCTGATGGGCCCAACATATGCCCCATTACCAAGAGAATGCCATGAGCTGATTGCTTAAGACAGGTTACTACACCAACCCAGGTAAGAGACCATGGTTGCTTTAGGTTAGTTAAAGCCCAGGCTGGTTCTGGGGTCACCTTTCCCTAAGTCACATAGGCTGCATTTTGTGGATGCCTGCATAAGATCAGAGTTACACTAAGCAGGGGGAGGGGAATAGAATGATGGGTAGACAATCAACAGATCTGGCAATAAAACCTCCCCCTGAGAATGTCAAGGCAAAACATTTTGTATTGCTCCCTGATATATCTTGTATGGACTATAGGGGGCAGTAGTGGCTCAGTACTCTGGAGAGCTGTCTTCCTTTAAGAGTCATATAGCATTTGCTATCACTAAATCATAACTGATGTTTTCATCAAAGTCACAGTTACTTGGAGTAGAACTCATAGAAATAATGACTTGGTTTCTTTACCTTTGACTTAACTCTCAGAATGATCTCAGTTAGCAAGACTAGCTTGTGCATTTGATCAACTTATTTTTCCTACCAACCATTTGCCTGCTGTATGCTACTGAATGGGTAAACAGGCAAAGGATACTTTTATGTATTTATTCTATACACAGCAGCATGGTTAACATTAAACTCAAACATTAAAAATGTTAGAAAGATAAGCTAATAAACATGTCAACTTTTGATTTAATCAGGAAGACCTCTTGGAGTAGTTACTCTGAGCTGGAGATGAATGAAAGGTCAAGATAGAGAGGGAAGATAAGCAGGCTCCATTGGACAAAGAAAGCAAGCTAAGCAGGGTGGTGACTATCTGGGAAGATAGTAGAGGATGGGGGATGGAAGAAAGGAACGTGGGCCTAATTCACTGATAACTCAGGCTGGATTCTGAATTACTAGTTAATGAGAAACCAAATGAAAGCCATTAGGAATAAAACTAACAATTGTTCATGGTCTCAATTGTGCCAGACACTGTGTTGGGTACTTTATATATATATTAATCTTCATAAGAACATAGCAAACTAAGTTTTATCATGATCACCTTCTTCCCATGGGGGAGGAAAACTGAGGATCAAAGATATTAAGTAAATTGTCCAAGATCACACAGCTAGTAATAGGCAGAAGAATTTTAATCCAAACCTGTTTATTCCAAATCCTGAGCCTTCCCCACTGCCAAAAGTTGCTTTCTGTTGGAGGAGAGAGTGATATACCAAGAATCTTAGCATTCAGAATTAACCACAGGCTGTCGGAGAAAGACCTGAGAGAGGGTTCTCCAATAATCTAAAAGGGGGCATGGTGGCTGGCAGACAGAGCTTGCATGAAATGCCTAATTATGGAGATTTAGATGAGATTACTCACAATCAATTAAATATATGAGGCAAAGGATTTTAAAATATCTCCAGGTTCTATGCTTGGTTAATTGGTCCAATGATTCTGCTTCCAACCAAAATACAGAAGACAAAATGTCAGGGATTGTTTGTCATTGCTTCCAAGAATAGGGATTGGTCCAAGTAACATTTGGGAGATGTTTTTATATATAGCCCCACGGGTAATATTCCACAGACCATTCAGTTAGGAACAGAGCTAAATTTCAAATTTTCTTAAAATGTGCTTTGTACCCAACCCACTTGCAATTTGTTCTAATTTGGAAGAGGATTGAATTAAGTTTCCCTTTTTCTTTTATAGATTAATGATATAAGAAAGATACCTAAAATCTAAATTATCTTAGTTTAAAGTTTAGAGTCTAAACAAGCTGAGTGTTGTTCAAGGTTAATTGACAAAACCAACTAACGGGTGAATATTCATATTACAATATAATTCATGGTAGTACTCCATGAAATAGCAAGTGCTCCTCGTCAACTTTAAATACATATTCAGCCCTAGCTGGTTTGGCTCAATGGTTACAGCGCTGGTCTGCTGGTGCTGGGCTCCGCTCCAGCCAAGGGCACTACCTCAGTTGCAGGCTTGATCCCCAGCCCTGGTCAGGGCGAGTGTGGGAGGCAACCAATCAATGTGTTTCTTTCATATAGGTATTTCTCTCTCTCTCCCTCTTCCTTCCACTCACTGAAAAGCAATGGAAAAAATATCCTTGGGTGAGGATAAAAATAAGTAAATACATACTCAGCTCACATTCTATAGTCTTATCTTTTTTTGAGTCCATATTGCAACTGAGGTTAGTTTGCATGTCTGTTTTACTCAGTAGGGAATTTCAGGGAGGAGATCCCATTACTCACCTTTGAGTAAAACTTATTTAGTGATTTAATTTAAGAGGTACATGGTAAATGCTTGTTGAGTGATAGCATGTTTGTTTAGGGCAAATTTAACATTTTATATTAGTACTGTTGGAAAGGAAAGAGCTTCTGGCTCTTCTGCTTTTTTGCTGCTTGACTTCAAACAAGTTCTTTAACATTCTACACATTATCAGTGACGCCCACTGAACTGTGCTGCTGTGAAGACAAGCAGCAATATATGCAAAAACACCATATAAGTATTATTTATTGTATTAAATAATACAACTGTGTAAATATTTTAGACAGCATGCTGTTAAGCACCTGAATCATGTCAACAAGACAAACCTTGATAATTTACTCTGAGGATTTGATAGTAAGTAAAAGACATTCTCTCCCAACATATCCTATAATTCAACTGTCTTATAAATTCAGACTGGTAACCCTCAAAAGACTTCTTTCCACTGAAATGAAGTTTAATAATAATAAACAAATAAATAAAGACCCAAGAAACTAAGGCATGCTTTCTAGAACATCAGAGCTGTTTTCCTCCCTTTCCCTTGTCTTTTGACATTCCCTTAAGCAAAGAAGCTATTTCTTTAAATTTTTTCAGTATATACAGTCTGTAAAACTCAAGTCAATGATAATATAACTCTTGAATGACTTGAGTAAGATTTAGACTAAAAACAAATGTCAGTTTTAAGAGTATAAGATATAAAGAAGGATTCTATTGGGGGAAGAACTGGAGGTCAGAAAAAAAAAGAATCATGGAGATAGCTAAAAGTTATGGTTTCAGGCTCAGCTGAGGGCTTTGCAAGGTAGGAGGGAACATAAAAAACAGAAAGGCCACAATGCTAGAGCATCCAGCAACAGTCCCTACAATGAAGTCTAAAAAGTGATTCCCTCAGACACAAATGCACTTTCAAACCTCCATTCCTCTCAGGTGCAATGCAAGAAAGTATTGCTGGGGCATGGTCCATAAGAGCTACTATGATGCTAGGAAACAAAGAATAAACATAAAATTAGCTCAAAGATCAACATTGTTTGCATATAGGTTTAGGAAATACCACAAAATCCCTACTTATGACCTTGCCCTGGATTCTGACCAATGGACACACCAAAAAAGAAAAAAAGGGCGAAGGGAGAATCAGAAGCCATTGGCCACCGTGGTCCTGAAATTCGCAGCTTTTCTACCATTCATATATTAAAGTAGACATTAAAATAATCAAGTTTAATGCAGGTGAGATATTTAATAGAATCTATAGAATAGTTTTCTGAAGACTTATTATTGGGCTTTAAAGACTTTACTGAGAGGCTCCTTTCCCTCTCTTCCCACCAACCTGAGGTGGTTATTCTGCCTAGCAGTTCTTTGGGTAAGAAAATACAATAGAGTAGCTGTTCAGAGTTCGAGTCCTGGAGTCATACAATTGTAGGATTGAATTCGATACAACAACTTGTTAACTGAGTAGTGTTTAGGAAGTTACTCAACATCTCTATGCCGCAGTTTCCTCATGTGTAAAGAGACGTAATAACAGTACCTCATAGAATTGTTGGAAGTATTGCTGAGCTCAGTATGTGACATGAGAGATTCAATAAATGTGACCCGTTAATATTAATCAAATTCCCTATTCACAGGTAGGAAATCAAGGGACTGCTCATTTCTTTAAAAATGGATTCTAGAAAGAGGAAGGGAGAGAGAAAAAGAGAGAGAAATATTGATGTGAAAGAGAAACATCAATCGGTTGCCTGCCGTACCTGCCTTGACAGGGGTTCAAACCAGAAATGTGGGCATGTGCCCTGACCAGGAATCCAACCCACAACCTTTTGGTGTAAGAGATGATGCTCCAACCAACTGAGCCACACCAGCCAGGGCAAGGGACTGTTTATTTAGGAAAAGATGTGCTGCCTTGAAATGGTGCACCAGCATGTGGGGCACAAAGGGAAGATGTGTGGTCAGGAATTACTGGATGGCTTGGATCTGCTGTTAGAAAAGAACCTAAGAAGTGACAGCTCCACCATTTCCCAAGAAGGGCAGAGAGGATACATTTTGCCCATAGATGCATCTCCTTAAATGGATATTTCTGGAAGCAACATATTAAATTTAAAGTTTTTGCTTTTAACTTTTAAAGCTCTTGAAGCACTGCTTCCAAGTGAGCTTTATGAACTCTGGGCCAACCCTGGCCTTCACGGGGGTTGAGGGAATGAAGCAGTGGACTTTGGAGCTTAGTGGAACATTAAAAGGATTGTACATCTCTTTCCTGGCAGCCCCAGGAAAGAGAGGATCATCTCTCATTTTAAAAAGCTTTCATTTTTCAGAGCCCCTTGGCACTTCAGATTCATTTTATATCTGAGTTTTATAGTTGTTATTTATTAATTTTTTGGATAGTCTACACTTACCTTTTTCATGCTTTCCTCTTGGTCTCTCTTTTTAGGTATTGTTTTTTGGGAATGCACTTTGGGTTAGAACCCAGCTAATATGCACTATTAACAAAAATTTCTGCTGTGAGTTTTTGAAATTGATGGATAATAGATCAGCAGACTTCTTTTAAAGTTTTTAAAAACATTACTGTAAAAACTATTTTTAATAGTCAAGGACATAGCTTTGCAACATGTACTTTAGTCATTTATTTTAACACATGTAATTTAAGAAGTGGCAGCATATGGGGTGTTCTTAAAGCCTTTTATCTGAGGCTCTCTGGATAAGCTTTTATTGTTGTAAGTCCATGGGTCCAACTTATTATGTTGAAAACAGAGGTTTCAAGAAACCAACAGAATTACCCAAGATCATGTCATAAATTGTAGCCAATCCAGAAATGTTGTCCAGGATGCTGAACCAGTGCAGGATCCTGCATGATCATCAGAATGACTGAAAAACTTCTCAGACATGGAGGTTTTCCCATCCTTGTGCTGTGAGTCCATTTCAAGAATGTGGGAAAGGGCCCAGGAATATTCAGTTTTATACATATTTCTATATATTATTTTTAATAATCCTGATGCTAGTGGTTCATGGACCACATTTCAAAAACTACATCTTTAAATCAAGTTCAGAACTCTAAGATAGTAAATCTCAAACTTTTTATATTCGGGGTCCATTTAAATTTTTAAAAAATATTGAGAATCCCAAAAAGCGTTTGTTTTTGTAGGTCATATCCATTAATATATATTATTCTAGAAATTTAAATGGAGACATTTATTTTTATTTTTTCCATCACCACTTATCCCCTCTATGCCCTCTTCCACCTCCACCCACCCACCTCTCCACCTCCGCCAAAATCACTACACTCTTTTTTTTTTTAATGTATCTTTATTGATTTCAGAGAGAGAAATGGAGAGGGAGAGAGAGAGAGATAGAAACATCAATGAAGAGAAAGTCATTGATCTAGCTTGCAACCCGGGCATGTGCCCTGACCTTGAATTGAACCCCGATCACCTGAATCCTAGGTCGACAGTCAACCACTGAACCACGCCCGGCCAGGCCACTACAGTCTTGTCCATGTCCCTGCATTCTCTTTTTTTTTTCTTTTTTGCTCAATCCCTCCACTCCCCTCAACATTCCCCTCCCAGCCACCAGGGCTGTATGCCTGCTCTCTGAATCTGTCTCTATTTTGGTTGGTAGTTCAGTTTGTTCATTAGATTCCATATATGAATGAAATCATATGGTATTTGTCTTTCTCTGGCTGGCTTATTTCACTTTAAACGGAGACATTTAAAATATTTACTTATAAATTTATTTTAAACATAGTAAATCAACTAACATGTTAACATAAACAACACATTGGTTATGAAAAATTACTTTATTTTCCAAAACAAAAAGAATTTAGTAGAATGGCATAGTTTTACATTTTTGAAAATCTCTTTAATGACTGTCTTAATAGAAAACAGCTGTATTCTCATATCTGCTTCTGCATTCGCTCTGTTGCAACATGTTGCTTTGAATATATGAAGAAAATCTGGCTTCACACAGATACTTAGTTGGAAAAGGAGGAACTATTTTAATGATTTTTTTATATAATTGTGCATATTCTTCTTTCATACTACAGCACGGAGAATGGTGTTAGCCAGGTTGATGGACACTCAAATATGGCACCTGGCACCTTTCAAATTGCTGCCCCAGCCTGGAGCTTAGAGTGAGTGACTCAGAGTCAGTTTGTGCATGAGCCTTTTACGAGGAATACCTAGGACTATAGCAGCCCTCACTCAGCCACCATCCCTACTGGTTTTCACAGCCAGAAGTTATGGGGACTTATCTTCCTGGTACTAAAATCCTGGGCTGGGATGCCTTGGTCTTTAGAAGGGAACTCAATGATGGTTGTTCTTTAGTTTAGTTGTAATTTTGATGTGGTTGTGGGAAGATGCAAGTACCATTTACTTCCTCCACCATCTTGACCAGGAACCAACAGGTAGAAGCTTCTTAAAGGTTGGTTGTAATATGAAATCTGAAACCATACCAATGAACTCTTTGTACGCTGTCACATTAAAACCCATTGATCTCACTTGTATTTTGAATATTGTTTTTACACATTCCCGATTTTGTAACATCATATATTAGTCATTTGGAAAATACTGTTTCACTGAGTTATACATATCTTACAAATTTAGACATATTTAATTATACAATACCTAAAAATCACACTCATTAATATCACCATCAATATTGTCATAAAAGTTGTTAAGTATTGAGAAGCTATTAAGCTTATGGTGGCAGATAGAAACTTTCCAAAATCCTAATATTCACTTAAAGGCTCGAATTTTATCACTAGCAACAAATATCTAAAATTAGAACCAAGGCATTTATGAAAAATCTAAAACGCCGTATTTTATGTCAGTTGTTCATTCAAATTAAAATAGTGTTCCATATTTGCCAATGATACATCTGATAAAGGGTTAATTTCCAAAATATATAAGGAACTTAACAAAAAGAAGACAAACAATCCAATTAAAAAATGGGCAAAGGACCTGAATAGACACTTCTCCAAAGAGGACATTTAGATGGCCAAGAGACATATGAATAAACGCTCAAAGTCACTAATCACCAGAGAGATGCAAATTAAAACAGCAATGAGATATCACCTCATACCTGTTAGAATGGCTACCATCAACAAATCATCAAATGACAAGTGCTGGTGAGGTTGTGGAGAAAAGGGAACCTTAGTACACCGCTGGTGGGAATGCAGACTGGTGCAGCCACTATAGAAAACAGTCTGGAGGTTCCTCAAAAAATTTAAAGTGGAACTGCCTTTTGACCCAGTGATCTCACTTCTAGGACTATATCCTAAGAAACCCAAAACACCAATTAGAAAAAAAACTATGTACTCCTATGTTCAATAACTAAGATCTGGAAACAGCCCAAGTGCACATTGGCAGATGAGTGGATAAAAAAGCTGTGGCACATTTACACCATAGAATACTATGCAGCTGTAAAGAAGAAGGATCTCTTACCCTTTGGGAGAGCATGGATGGATCTGGAGAGTGTCATGCTAAGTGAAATAAGCCAGTCAGAGAAAGATACGTATCACATGAGCTCACTCATATGTGGAATCTAATGAACAAAATAAACTGATGAACAAAATAGATCCACAGGCATAGAACCGTGGAACAGTTGGACAAATTTCAGAGGGAAGGCGGGGGTGGGCAGTGGGGAGAGGATTAATCAAAGAACTTTATGCATATTTGCATGACCTATGGACACAGTCAATAGTGTGGAGAAGGCCTGGAGGGGGAGTGAGAGTGGATGCCAGGTGGAGAGGATCAATGGGGAGAAATACTTTCAACAATAAAGATAAATTTTTAAAAAATATGTTCCTTGAAAAAAGTGGCCAGTTCAGCTCCTAAGTCCAACAATTATACTATTGCTTCACCTTGAGACAACCATTGGACTTTGGTGCACCGTAAGCACTTCTCATTTTGCCATGCAGATTTAAAAGACATGTCCTCAAAGATCGATTTAATAATTTTTACTGCTTCATCAGGAGCATTCTTAATTGAAGCCAGAGTTTTTTGTTTTTGAAGTGCAAGTGCACAATGACTACTAGTGCAATTTGGTACCATTGCCTTGATTTGGGCTAAGGTGCCACAGCTTGCTTTTGCAATATCAAGACAAATGTCAACACTGAAAAAAGGAAATAACATCTTAATGTTTTATGAAACTAGTTTCACCTTGCAGACCTTCTGCAAAGGTCTCTAGGGCTCCCAGGGTCTGTGGGCCACACTTTGAGAGCCAATGTTCTCATTAGCAAAATAATAGTTTGCTATTATTTTAATATAATCCAGGCTGGAAAATAAAAAGACAAATTTATAAAGCTGTCCTTATTTTTTTTGTTTCATCTTCCCCCAAAGAAGTGACACAAATACAATTAATTGACCCACCATTCCCATTAAACCATCTAAATAAATTATGTTCTAGATACATGCATAAAAATGAAACTAGACCACTTTCTTACACCATAAACAAAAAGTAAACTCAAAATGGATTAAAGACTTAAATGTAAGACCTGAAACAATAAAACTCCCAGAAGAAAACATAGGCAATAAATTCATTGATATTTCTCTTAGCGATATTATTTTGGATATGTCTCCTCAGGCAAAAGAAACAAAAGAAAAAAATAAATGAATAGGATAACAACAAACAAAAAAGTTTCTGCACAGAGAAGGAAACTACCAACAAAATAAAAAGACAACCTACTGAATGGGAGAAGATATTTGCCAATAATACATCTGATAAAAAGTTAATGTCCAAAATATATAGATAACTTGCACAACTTAACACCAGAAAACAAATAATCCAATTAAAAAATGGTCATAGAATCTGAATAGACACTTCTCCAAAGAGGACATACCGATGGCCAAAAGACATATGAAAAGATGCTCAAGGAGCATTTGAGATCTTGCTCCCTGGGATATGTCCTATTTGGTTCAAATAAACTCATATAAAAATTTTTTTTAAAAAGACGCTGAATATCACTAATCATCAGAGAAATGCAAGTTAAAACTACAATGAGATACCCCCTATCAAAGTGGCTATCATCAATAAATTATCAAAAAACAAGTATTGGTGAGGATGTGAAGAAAAGGGAACCCTCATGCACTGTTGGTGGGAATGCAGATTGGTGCAGCCACTATGGAAAATAGTATGAAGCTTACTCAAAAAGATGAAAATGGAACTGCTTTATGACCCAGCAAGTACACTTCTGTGTATTCCCGAAACAGTAATTCAAAAAGATGTATGCACCCTTATGTTCATTGCAGCATTATTTACAATAGCCAAGATATGGAACAACTTAAGTGTCCATGGGTCAATGAATAGATAAAAAAGAAGTGGTACATATGTACAATGGAATATTACTCAGCCATAAAAGTGAATGAAATCTTGCTATATGCAACAACATGGATGGACCTAGAGGTATTATGCTAAATAAAATAAATCAGAGAGAGAAGAAAAATAATACCTGATTTTGTTTATATGTGGAATCTAAAAAAACAAAATAAATTTTAAAACAAAACAGGAACAGTCATAGACACATAGAACAAATTGATGGTTGCCAGATAAGGGAAATTGGGAGAAATGGGTAGAAACGGTGAAAGGATTAAGAAGTACAATTCCCAGTTACAAAAATAGTAACAGGGATATAAAGTACAGAATAAGGAGTGTAATTAATAATATCATAACTATTTATGGTGTCAGATGAGTACTAGACTTATCAGGATGATCACTTTGTAAAGTATATAAATGTTTAATCACTATGTTGTATAACTGAAACTAATATAATATTGTATGTGAACTATAGTTGAAAAATAAATTATAAAAAATTCTAAAAATAAATACTGGGTGTCCCCAAAAATGTATACACACTTAACAGCTGGTAGTTCAATTGATGTTTCTTTCTTTTAAGATTTAACCCATTGGAATTAATAATTATTCAAAGTGTGTACACATTGTGGGGGGACACACAATGTGGTCACAGTGGCTCTTGAGGCTATTTCATCACAAAGGAAAACATATTTTTTAGCTGGCGTGCATTGTATACCATAAGCAATACATAAAAAACCTTCACCCATGGGCATAAGTGTTCTGAATGTTGGGAGTTGAGGGAATTGCTATTGAAAAGATAATAACGTGGTGGGAAACATAAAAATAGATTTCTCTTTGCCCCTTAGGCATTTGTCCGCCAATGACTGGATGTTACCCTTGTATGCCTTTCTCCCTTTAGGCACAAATATGGAAAAGTGCTTCAAATTCAGAGTAAAATTTGAATAGGCCAGACATCTGCCTTCTAGCTATAGAGTTATAGCTATAACTTTCGACACAGCCCATACTGCTAAGAACCTTAGAATCCCTTCCATCTGACACATTTTACTGTAACTGCTAACATTTAATGTGTATTTTAGAAACTGAGGGATGTTTAATGACTTTGCAATTAGTTTTCAGTTATTGCCTTTAGTCTGTGGGTCACTGGTTTGGAGAGGAGGTAACAGCCTGGATACCAGTGCTTTCCTACATCTTCACTAATTAGTTGTATGGCTGTGAGCAAGCCTCAAGTTTCCCATCTCATGTGTATGTATAATGAGGGGGCCTAAGCTCTAGAATGCACAAAATCCTGGAGTTGGAAGGTCTTTGGAGAATAATATCTAATTCCGTCCTCTCTTTGTTGGAGCAAAAGTAGCCATTGCTGATTTACCACTCCCTATAATCAAGAGTTAACCTAAGTGTTTTGTACATATTAACTCACAATCATCAACCTTATGAAAGAGGCAGTTACTGATATTATAGTCAGTTCTACTATAACCATGATCTTTGTGTTCCTAAAAATCACCACACTGCAAAATCATGCAATAAAACACAGGTCTTATGGTAACGTGAGGCTGGGGATAATACTCAAGAACCTTTCAGTGGCACATTTTAAAAAAGGGAGCACATAATAAAAATGGCAGTGCATTTTTGTAGATGCAAAATAGTTAAGAAATACATAATTACTACAATAAATATTGTACTTTACCTTGAAAAAGACCTACAGTTTGTTTTTTGGGGGTGGGCAACTGTAGTCCCATGGCCTGTGCACCTGCTCCCAGCTTGCCACCCTGTATGCAGATAATAAAAGAAATACATGAAAAGAGTGAGAGAAAAGACAAAGAGAGAAAACAGAGGATGGAGAGAAAAAATACAAAATAGGCTGAAAATGAAGAGGAAAAGTTAATGAGAGGGAAGGGTGTCTGGTTGCATGACCCAAGTGGCTGCTTGTTATTGTGAAGTAGTAGAAGAAGGGTTATCAGAAATCGGAAGGAAAGCTCTCTAACACCAGATGTGGATGGGTGTGGTTTCTTGTCTATGTCAGATGTGTGCAGATTTGTATATTCCACTGGGGCTTCATAGTGTATCTTATATACCAACCAGGGCACTGTGCTCAACTTCTTTGAGAAAATTTGCCTTTAAAAAAAACTATTTAACAAGCTTTATAGCAGAACTGACTGTATCTCCATCTTGTGTATGAGGAATCAAAGGAACAGAAAGTTTAAGTAAATAGTTTAAGAATAGGCAGCTAAAAAGAAGTAAGACCAGTTGTTGAACAAAGGCCATGTTCTCACTCATGGTGCTGCAGTGGCCCCCTAGCTCAGGGAGGAAATGACTGCTCCTACACTCTATGCAAGATAGTTCCTAGATCTAAAATCTCCAAGCAGGGAAGGACACAAAAAAAAAAACAACAAAAAAAGTGGCAGCTGATAAATGGTTCAGAGAGAAAGAGAAAAGAGAGAGCAAGTGATCATATAACTTTGACCACTATTCATCCACATATAGTGAGTATATTTTTCCAATAGTCTATTCAGAGACCAACTGTGGGAAGCTAAGGTCCATGTTTCACATTCCCAAATGCATGTTCCAAGCAGTTCTTATTCTTTCTTAACCCACAATTAAGAAATTGTGGTATGCCCCTTAACATTTTGGAAGACCAGAGGAAAGACAAGCATTTTTCTGTACCAGTAAAAAGTACTTTCTTAGTATGGCTGAGGGCGAGGGTGGCCATTCCTCAGTGCACAGGGGCAATGATATACCGAGAAGAGGTGGGGGAGAGCCCTGTTTGTAGCATCTGCCAATTTTGTGGAGTAATACTCCCACATGGCCAATTTCAAGCTACAAAGATTTACAACTAACTTGCAAAAGTCCTGAATATTTACCATTCAGCTCTTCCAAGCCAGACTGACACAATCCTGGGAGTTCCCTGACTCCTAGTGTTAATGGAAACTAAGAGCAAGGTCAGACTCCAAATAATCAATACACCCACAGCTAGAGTTATAGCCAAACCATAAAAATGAAAAGATGAATCCCAACTCCAATTTACAGATTAATACACCAAGGCTCAGAAAGGTTATTTGATTTCCTATGATCACACAGTATGATGATTAGAGCTCTGGTGTTTGCACTCCTACTTCATTTAATAGTCTAAAGCAGCAGTTCTCAGATGCTCACCTGCATTAGAATCACATCCCCACTCCCAGAGTTTCAGATTCAATACATCTTTTTTTTCTTTCTTTGTTTTGTTCTGAAATTTTAATGTTTACTTAAAACCTTATAATAGAAACAGACATATAAATCTACTGAGCCACTAAATAAACAAATATTTTCAGACTTTATTCCTATATAGTCTTCATATTATCTACACAAACCTAACTGCTTATGAAAAATGTTTTAAGCTGTAGTGATGATTTTAAAACAGAAACAAAAGATTAAAAACAACAACAAAAAATCTTCCTCTTTTCCAGGAGAAATGTTTTATGTAAGTTACCTTCTTTAAACATCTCTGGTGTCCACAAAGGGTTCCAAACAAGAGGAGCCCAAAGAGACTCTCTCCAAGACACATCATAATTAAAATGGCAAATGTCAAGGACAAAGAGAAAATATTAAGGGCTGCAAGAGAGAGACAAGCAGTGACCTACAAGGGAACCCCCCATAGGCTCACAACTGATTTCTCAACAGAAACTCTTCAGGCCAGAAGGGAGTGGCATGAAGTTCTCAAAGTAATGAAAAGCCAGAACATGCAACCAAGATTGCTTTATCCAACAAAGCTATCATTTAAAATTGAAGGTGAAATAATGAGCTTCCCAGACAAAAAATTTCTTGGTGGACTTTAATGACAAAAAAAAAAAAAAGTCTAAAGGAATTCAGTATGACCAAACCATCATTGCATGAAATGCTGAAAGGACTGCTTTAAGAAAAAGAAAGAATAGTGAGAGAAAAGTACATCAGCATAAAGGGGGAAAATGGCATTAAATAAGTTGATATCAATAGTAACCTTAAATGTAAATGGAATAAATGGTCCAATAAAAAGATATAGGGTAGCTGAATGGATAACAAAACAGGACCCAAATATATGTTGTCTACAAGAGACACACCTGAGAGCAAAAGACTCACACAGGCTAAAAGTGAAGGGATGGAATAAAATATTCCATGCAAATGGAACAGAAAAGAAAGCTGGAGTAGCAATACTTATTCCTGAAAAAATAGACTTCAGAATAAAGACCATAACAAGAGACAAACGTGGTCACTACATAATACTAAAGGGATCAATCCAACAAAAGGAAATAACCCTTATAAACATTTATGCACCCAACATAGGAGCACCTAAATATATAAAAAATTTCTTGGTGGACTTTAATGGGGAGATTGACAGCAACACAATCATAGTGGGGGACTTTAACACCCCACTGTCAGCATTGGACAGGTCATCAAGACAAAAAATCAACAGGGAAACACAGACCTTAAATGAGTCACTAGACTTAATGGATGTAATTGATATGTACAGAACATTTCATCCCAAAGCAGCAGAATACACATTTTTCTCAAGTGCACATGGAACATTCTCAAAAATAGACCACATGTTAGGGCACAAGGCAAGTCTCTACAAATATAAGAAGATTGAAATCATATCGAGCATCTTCTCGGATCACAATGCCATGAAACTAGAAATCAACCACTATAAAAAAACTCAAAAATATTCAAACACATGGAGGCTAATAGCATGTTATTAAACAATGAATGGGTTACCAATGAGATCAAGGAAGAAATCAAACACCTCATGGAAAGTCATGAAAATGAACACACAACAATCCAAAATCTATGGGACATGGCAAAAGCAGTCCTGAGAGGAAAATTCATAGCATTACAGGCCTATCTCAAGAAACAAGAAAAAAATCTAATGAACCATCTAATACAACAACTAAAAGAACTAGAATGAGAACAGCAAGAAAAGCCCTGAGGAAGTAGAATGAAGGAAATAATAAAGATCAGAGCAGAAATTAATGACATAGAGACTTAAAAAAAAAAAATCCATAAAATCAAGAGCTGGTTCTTCGAAAAGATAAATAAGATTAATGCACCTTTAGCCAGACTCAAAAGAAACAAAGAGAGAGGACCCAAATAAATAAAACCAGAAATGAAAGAGGCGATATAAATGAACCAACAGAAATAAAAAGGATTGGAAGAAAATACTATGAGCAACTATATGCCAACAAATTGGACAACATGGGGGAAATAGACAAATTCCTAGAAGCATACAACCTTCCAAAGCTGAATCAAGAAGAGGCAGAAAACATGAAGAGGTGATAACAACTAATGAAATTGAAGCAGTAATCAAAAAACTCCCAGCAAACGAAAGTCCTAGGCCAGATGGATTTACAGGTGAGTTTTACCAAACATTCAAAGAATTAACACCTATTTTATTCAAACTATTCCAGAAAATTCAAGAGGAGGGAAAACTCCCAAACTCTTTTTATGAGGCCAGCATCATCCTAATCCCAAAACCAGATAAAGACACTACAAAGAAAGAAAATTACAGGCCAATATCCCTGATGAACATAGATGCTAAAATCCTCACTAAAATACTAGCAAACTGGATCCAGCAATACATTAAAAAGATCATACACCAGGACTAAGTGGGATTTATTCCAGGGATGCAAGGCTGGTACAACATCCAAAAATCAATGAATGTGATACATTGCATAAACAAAAGGAAGGACAAAAATCATATGATCATATCAATAGACGCAGAAAAAGCATTCGAAAAAATCCAGCACCCATTTCTGATAAAAACTCTCAGCAAAGTGGGAATAGTGGGATCATACTTCAACATAATAAAGGCCATATATGACAGACCTACAGCCAACATCATACTCAATGGGCAAAAACTAAAACCATTTCCCTTAAAAACAGGAACAAGACAGGGTTGTCCATTTTCACCACTCTTATTCAACATAGTACTGGAAGTCCTAGCCACAGCCATCAGATAGGAAGAAATCATAAAAGGTATCAAAATTGGAAAGGTATCCAAATTGTCATTATTTGCAGTGACATGATATTGTACATAAAAAACCCTAAAGACTCCATCAAAGTACTACTAGATTTGATAAACGAATTTGGTAAGGTAGCTGGATACAAAATCAACATCCGGAAATTAATGGCATTCTTATACACCAACAATGAACTTTCAGAGAGAAAAACTAAAAAAAAATACCATTGCAACTAAAAAAATAAGATACCTAGGAATAAACTTAACCAAGGATGTAAAAGATCTGTATGCAGAAAACTACGTGACACTGAAAAAAGAAATAGAGAAAGAAATAAACAAGTGGAAGAATATACCATGCTCCTGGATTGGAAGAATTAATATCATTAAAATGTCCATACTACCCAAAGCAATTTATAAATTCAATGCAATTCCTATTAAAATAGCAACAGCATATTTCACAGACCTAGATCAAACATTTCGAAAATTTATATGGAACCAAAAAAGGCCTCCAATAGCTGCAGCCATCTTGAGCAAAAAGAACAGAGTGGGAGGGATCACATTACCAAATTTCAAACTGTATTACAAAGCCACTATGACCAAAACAGCCTGGTATTGCTACAACAGGCATATAGATCAATGGAACAGAACAGAGACCCCAGAAATAGACCCATGTCATTATGGTCAGTTAATGTTTGACAAAGGAGGCAAGAGTATCCAATGGAGTAAGGACAGTCTCTTCAATAAGTGGTGCTGGGAAAACTGTACAGATACATGCAAAAGAATGAAACTAGACCACCAACTTTCACCATACACAAAAATAAACTTAAAATGGATAAAAGACTTAAATGTAAGTCGTGAAACCATAAAAATCCTGGAAGAAAACATCGGCAGTAAAGTCACAGACATCCTACGCAGTGGACTTTTCACTGATACATCTCCTAGGGCAAGAGAAACAAAGGAAAAAATAAACATATGGGACTACATCAAACTAAAAAGCTTCTGCACAGCAAAAGAAAACAGTCTCAAAATACAAAGGAACCCCACGGTCTGGGAAAACATATTTGCCAAGGATGAATCTGATAAGGGGCTAATTTCAAAAGTGTACAAAGAACTCATAGCACTCAGCAAGAGGAAGACAAACAACCCAATTAAGAAATGGGCAAAGGACTTAAATAGACACTTCTCCAAAGAGGACATAAGGATGGCCAAGAGACACATGAGAAAATGCTGGACCCTCGCTAATCATCAGAGAGATGCAAATTAAAACCACAATGAAGTATCACTTCACGCCTGCCAGAACGGCTGCCATCAACAAATCAACAAACGACATGTGCTTGCTAGGGTGTGGAGAAAGGGGAACCTTAGTACACTGCTAGTGGGAATGCAGACTGGTGCAGCCACTATGGAAAACAGTATGGAGGTTCCTCAAAAAATTAAAAATGGAGCTGCCATTTGACCCAGTGATTCCACTCCTAGGAATGTATCCTAAGAATCCTGAAACATTCATCAGAAAGGATATATGCACCCCTATGTTCATAGCAGCACAGTTTACAATAGCTCAGATCTGGAAACAGCCCAAGTGCCCATCAGTAGATGAGTGGATAAAAAAGCTATGGGACATTTACACCATGGAATACTACGCAGCTGTAAAGAAGAAGAATCTCGTACCCTTTGGGACAGTATGGATGGACCTGGAGAATATTATGCTAAGTGAAATAGCCAGGCAGAGAAAGACAAACATCACATGATCTTGCTTATATGTGGAATCTAAAAAACTTAATAAACTGATGAACAGAATAAATTCAATGATGTGGAAGCATAGATCAGACTGACTGATGAATGTCAGAAGGATGGAGGAGGGCAGATGGATAGAGGGGGAGAGAGTAACCACAGAATTTATATGCATATATGCACAACCGAAGGACATGGACAATGGTGAGGAGAGGGACTGGGGAGGGGGAGGGGATGGGGTGGAATGGGTCATCGGGGAGACAAAGGGGCATCTCTAATATTTTAAACAAAAATAAAATATAAAAGAACAAAAAGAAAACAAAACAAAAATCTCTGGTGTGAATTCTGTATTAACCAGGATGGTTGCTTCTGTCTTGTTTTGGTGGGGCTCCAGAGGATTCCTACTCCCTTATTTGCACACCTTGTAGAACCTCCCCAGGATGATGGGTGGGACTAATATATAATGGGATTTTACTCCTATAATTAAGCTATGTTACAGGCAAAAGTGAAGGGATTTTGCAGACATAATTAAAGTCCCTAATCAGTTAACTTCGAGTTAATAAAAAAGGATATTATTCTAGGTGAGCCTGATCTTATCAATGAGCCCAGTAAGAGAGAAGAATGGAAGGGAAGGAAATGCCTTCCTCCAGGGAGAATTGAAAAGATTTCTTGGAAAAGAGACTTGGTCTAGACCTTCAAGATGGGGGAATTCTCTAACAAAGGACTCCCAAGGCAGAGAGAGTATATTGATGAAGGACAGAAAATATGAAGGCTTAGAGGAATTTGGGAAATAAAAGCCGGCCAGAGCAATTAGTATAGAGAAAGATTATATTTTGACATCCCAAGTTTGAGGCTTCCTGCAGAGCTTGCTTATGGAAAAAGGAGGCCTGAAGGTTGGGAGGGAGGTTAAGGAATAGAGATGTGAATATCAGAAATAGCTATGAAGTAGACACAGTTGAAACAGTGAACATAGGTGAGATTATCAAGTAAGAGAAGAAAAGGGCCAAGGAAGAACGTTGAAAAAGAACTGCGTTAAAAGTCCAAGTAGTCTTTTCTTAGATGTAGATTAAAAATGGATCAAACCAATAATGAATGAATCACTACAATATTATAAATTTCATAATTATCTTTTGAAAGGAAAGAAAGACCTGAGAATATTTCCCACCTACGGCAGGCTTTCTTCACTTCTAAGTATTCAATGTATTAAAAATTAGAAGGTTTTGTTATAACAGTGATCTCTGGACAAGGAGCATGATTATTACCTGGAAAATGTTAGAAATGCAACTTCTTGGGCCCCACTGTTATAACAAGCCCTCCAGGAGATTCGGTACCACCCTAACATTTCAGAAGCAACACTGTGTTAGAAAACATGATCATAAAAGTTAGGCAGATTCTCAGTACTGGTTGCAAAGAGTAAAAGGACTGTCTGATCTAAGGAATATTGGCTATCAGGTTAGCAGGGGAAAAAATCATTTTAAACATAAGATCAAACACAGATCATGTCGATAGAATTTTCTGAAAACAGAGACAGATTCCTTGTCTGAAAATGTGTTGGTTATTTGAAAATCTACCATCAAAGCCAATGTTTATATGAACATTAGAAAGCAATGGTAATAATAAAAAAAAGACTAAGAGGGTGATTGAAAACCATTAGTTGATATTATTCTACAAAAGTTCTATAACTGGAGAACCCCAGCTTTGTCATAAGATGGCAAGAATAGACGTGGCCACATCTCATGGATCATAATATTTGCCCAAGCATATATTATGCCTCCATCATATCCAGCTGAAATATAAAGCCCAAGAAATTCAGAAAACCAGTTTGCCACACATAAGCTTAGAATGTGGCACCTTTAGATGGGTTATATGGAAGGGATTGTCTTTCTTGTGAATATTTGGATTAAATCATTCACTTGAAGAACCTCTTTGAAAGTTGTTAAAGAGCCCGGCCAGGTGTGGCTCAGTGGTTGAGCATCAACCTAGGATCCAGGGGATCGGGGTTCAATTCCTGGTCAGGACACATGCCCAGGTTGCGGGCTTGGTCCCCGTCGGGGGCATACAGGAGGCAGCCGATCAATGACTCTCTTATCATTGATGTTTCTATCTCTCTCTCCCTCTCCTTCCCTCTCTCTGAAATCAATAAAGATATATTTACCAAAAAAAAAAAAAATTGTTATAGAGAAATATAAAAGCTCATCAATATTTCTAATATATTGTTGCTGGTTTATTATTACCAACATTTTGTATTAGAGAGTGCTTTTGGCTGGAAGTTAAAGAAAACCCCAACCCAGACAGCTTAAGCAGTAAGAAAACTAGGAGCTCATGGGTAGGGCAGCTCTGAGCCAGCACCTCAAGGTTCCAGCTTCCCTGATTTCCTCTTGTATTGGCTTCATCCACAGGCTGGCAGTAAGATAGTTCCAGATGTTCACATTATCACATCCAGGCATGACAATGTCCAAAGGAAGAATAAGAACCAGCTGTTTCTTACAGTTGTTTTTTAGCAGCAAGGAGAACTTTCCCAGAAAATCCTTATTAGACTTTACCTCTTGTCCTACTGTCTAGAATTGGGTGACATGCCAGTTGTGGTCTTATTGACACAATTCCCAGTAGATGTCTTCAGCAGGTCTGGAGACTTATTTTATCAAGAGGAGCAGAACTAGCCAGATTCAGGGACCCCTAGCTTTCTAGGTTTCCCTGGGATGTTTATCAAGTAGAGTTGGCAGTTAGTCATTTTAATACAATTATTGGAATCTTTTTTCCTTTTTCTATTGGTAATTATACAGCAGGTCACAGTAAGGGTAAGTGCATGACCATGGCTAACTCAGACTAACTCTCTGGGATGGAAAAGATATTTGAAAGGCAACAATTATTATTACCTCAAATTATAATCCCCACTAATACTATGTGTAATTTCTCTTGTGCTTAGAGACTAGACTAAACTCTGCACTTATTATATCATTTAACGTAAATCCAAGGGAGTTATGCTTTTTATATTTTTAGGTATGTATTTTTTATTTGAATAAATTTTTATTAAAAATGTAACTAAGGGGATATCTGTAATATTTCAACAATAATTTTTTTATGGGCCCAGCACGCTTCCGCTGCACGACTCTGAACAATAATTTTTTTTTAAAAAAAGGAAAAAAGATTGATTCAAATAATTGTTTAAAAATTTGATATTTGTTAATTAGGTATGTATTTTTATTAACTTATTTTTTTACCTGAGGAAACAGGCTGAGGTTGGTGAATCACTTCATATTACACACCCAGTGGATGCTGAGCCAGACACAAGCCTAAATATTCCTCCAAAGACCACTCTGCTACATGGAGAGAACACATTTTAAATTACTTTGTAAATTTAAACATACTATTCAAATATCAAGACTATTTTCAAGGCAAGCATGGCATAAACCTCAGCAAAAAGGGATGGGAAGATAGGAGAGAAAATATTAAGTAAACATGGACTTTATTGCTTTAAATGCATCCAATCTTTCAAGCACTAAACATTTTATCCTAAACCATGGAAAGAATCTGTGTATATGACTTTTGTGATATCATGGAGAAGGAAAAAATAACAGAAAACTGGAGAAAAACAAATTCCTGAATTTTCAAAGAGTGGAAAAGAGCAGCTTGTAGCCCTGGTCGGGTAGCTCCGTTAGAGCGTTGTCCTGATATGCCAAGGCTGTGGGTTTGATCCCTGTCAGGGCACAGACAGGAGTCAACCAATGAATGCATAAATAAGTGGAACAACAAATCTCTCTCCCTTTCTCTCTCTCTCTCTCCTTTTCTCTCTCTCTCTAAAATCAAATTTTCAAAAAGAGTAGATTGTGGACTGAATAGAAGCTAACATTTATTGAGTGCTTCCTCCATGCCTGAGATTGTTCCAACAATTTTGTGATGCAGAATGATTATTCTCTGCATGTTATAGATGAAATGCTAAATCACTTGAATAAGTGGTTAAATAAGTAAAGTATTTAGAATAATTCCTAGCACATAGTAAAACCTTCCATAAATGTAAGCTGTTATTGTTATGGAGAAATCAAAGTTCTCTTTATGCCTATAATGACCATCTTTATTTCATTTATACTTATTTAATTTATAGCTGTTATTTCCTTTTCTAATTATTTTTTATTTGTAATGCGTTCTAGCAATATTGTGTATAAAAGAGAGTACAATGTTAGTAGGTTCATTTTGCAGATAAAGAAACAGGAAAGCAGATTAAACAATTGATGTAAGATTCTGTGATCTATTTAGGGGTTGAAGCAGGGTTAGCACCAAAACATTAGGACACGGGGCACTTAAAGCTCATCTGTATGACTCACCAGTGTCAACTACATCTGAATCCAGCCTCTTCAGCAGTTTGGAGCCTGGGAGCTGAATTCCTTAGCTGAGCTTAAATTGCTGATATGTTATTTACTGAACTATTCTCTTTTTCTTCCCTTTGTCTTTCTGGACTTTGCCTGCCAGTAGTCATAAAAGTTTCATATAATGACAGGTAAGGGACTAGGAAAAGATGCAGGCGTATGAAATCTGACACTTGAAAGATGTGTTTGTCCTGGAATGTGCTTCAAACAAAGCATTTTTCTGGGCATTAAAACAATAACAATGAAAGAGACCCAGCCCTTGACAATGCTGAATTATTTTGGTACAAGAGTCATTTTGCCTCATATCATAAAAATAGGTATGTTTGTTTTAGATGCACTTAAATCACTGGGATGCCTGAACAATTCAAGAATGAAATGTTTTGCAAATTCTGAGCTGTGAGGGCAGTAGTTTATTTGTCTACCAACCCATCTATCTGTCCATTCATGCATCTACCCATCCATCTATCTATCTGGACAGGAATTTAGATCTCTTTCATTTTGGGTCTTATTAGCACACAATTCCCACTGGATGGCTGCAGCAAATCTCTGGAGATTTATTTTAATAGGAAGAGTGAACCATGCCAGACTCATGGACCTCTCTATCTTTTGTAGGACTCCTTGGGATGTTTATCAAATAGAATTGGCATTTAGTCATTTTATAAAATTACTGAATATTTTTACTTTTTCTATTGAGTAAGATATTAATTCTAAATTCAATTCCTTTCTTGTCCCCTAATCTGAAATTAATCCATCAATCCCAATGTATTTGTTTAATAATGTAATCAAGGACCACCTCATAAAGCAGCCTATAAAACTGATCCCCAAATATGTAGAAACAGTGTTTGTATATATATAACCATGATCTGAATAATAAAAAATTTTTAAAAATTTAACATTCATCCCCTAATTGAATGTATATTATTGTAAACAAGAAAGAAGGCCCTTTGTCAAGGAAGGGAATGTTGGTCCCATTCATGACTCTCTTTGCCTCTCCTCCCTCAGAATGGAAAATCAAAGAGCTTGCTAGTATTCTGGGAGTAATGGTAAGAGCCACTTACCCACTTCTTCAACCAATTAAATATAGGTACAAAATCCCATTGAGTGTTATCTGTTATTACACCAGAGTTAAGAAATATAGTTTTCCAATCCACCCAAAGGCGTTGAGGTGGCAAAGATTTTCAACTGACTTTTTTCATCTTTCTAGATTTTCTCTGATTTCCACTTTTAGACACAGGACCTTACTCCTAGATTCTTGAGTAACTCCAGTGACCTCAATTACCAGAGAATATTTCCCTTGGGCCCTCTCCCTGTGTCTTTTCTTGTCTCCCTTGAAAGTACCTCAGGGTCTATAACCATTTCTCTACCCACCCCCAAGGAGCAGACTTGTGTCCTGCTTTTGCTGATGGTGATAGTCACTCTTTGTACCATCCAGTTCCTCTAACACACTGGGAGAGGAGAGCTTCAAATCCATGAGCAAATAGGAAGACGGAAGAAACTTTCAAAACAGTCAACCAGAGAGTGGAAAAATCTAGCAACCATTCAGGCACTTCACAGCACGAAGGCTAATTCCCTTAGTATATCCCCTGCATCTAGCATGATGCATGTCTCCATCTGTGCAGTTACATTAGAAAGAACTCCTTTCTATTCCCCCCATTCCCTCTCCAGGCACTGGGAAGAGCCAAGTTCTGTGCAGCGACACCCAGTGGGGGATGAGTGGGAAGAGATGATCCTTCCCACAATGTTATATCACTTTAGGAAACTCCTATGTTAACATGGATCATTGGCTACAAAATAATTTGCTTTATCACATTAAATGTATGTTATATCAAATTTCTACATATACAAACACATATGGATAGAAATTTTTATGTGGGAATGTGTGCAGATTTCTTTCTTTCTCAAGTCAACCAAAAAAATACCCTGTAACTCCCAGACTATTCACTGCCCCCTTCAGTCTTGTGAAGAGGATGAGTTCTCTCTCACTGTGAGAGATGCTAAGTTTATTCATACAGTGTAGGGCTTTAGAGAGAAAGAGAGAGGCGAAGGTGGTAGGAGAAAGTAAGAACAAATGTTTTTTGCAAAGTTCAAGAAAAAGGTGACAGAGCAGATGTAGAGCGAGGGTAATGGAAAGTGAACTATATATTTGGATTCCTTTCAATGTCTTTTGTTAAGAGACAGGGAAGAAAGGTATGTTTGGCTATTAAATGCCCTTCATTCATTTTTAAAAATTTTTATTGTTTAAACATGATTTTATAGATTTGAGAGAGAGAGAGAAAAGGAGGGGAAGAGAGAGATAGAAACATTGACAAGAGAGGAACATCAATCAGCTGCTCCCTGCATGTCCCCTACTGGGGATCGAGCCTGAAACCTGGGGCCATGCCCTGACCGAAATCAAACCTGAGACCTCATGGTGCATGGATTGACCACTCAGTCCACTGAGCCACACCAGCCAGGCTTCATTCATATTTTAAGAACAGATTTATTGAAATATAATTCACTTGTAATGCATTTCACCATTTTAAAATGTGCAATTCAGTGACTTTTAGCATTTTCACAGTTATGCGACACCACTATTACTTAATTTTAGAATATTTTCATCACCCAAAAAGAAACCCCAGAACTACTAATAGTAACTCCCTATTTCTTCCTCCCCTCCCAGCCTTTGCAACCACATATACTTTCTATTTTTATGGATTTGCCTATTCTGGACATTTATATAATGGAATCATATAATAGGTGGCCTTTTGTCACTGACTTCTTTCCCTTCTCATAATAATTTCACTGTTCTTTCATGCAGTAGCATGGATCAATACTTCATCCCTTTTTATGACTAAATAAATATCCATTGACTAAAATACTACGTTTTATTTATACGTTCATCTACTGATGAGCATTTGGTTTTATTTTTTGGCTACTACGAATGCTGTTGCTATGAATATTTGTGTACATCACATAGGTTTTCGATCTCTTGGATTTACACTGAGGAGCAAAAATGCTGGGTCATATGTTTACTCTATGTTTAACATTTTGAGAAACTGCCAAACTGCTGCACTATTTTACATTCTTACCAACAATATATGAAGGTTCCAACTTTACCACATTTTGCCAAAACTTATTATTGTCCATCATTTAGACTATAGACAGCCTAATGTATGTTAAGTGGTATTTCACAGTGGATTCGATATGCATTTCCCTAATGTCTAATGATGTTGAACATCATTTTGTGTTTGTTAGCCATGTGTATATTTTCTTAGGAGAAATGCTTATTTATATCCTTTGCTCATTTTTATTATTTGTCTTATATATTCTGGATACAAATGCCTTATCAGATATATGATTTGCAAATATTTTCTCCCATTTTGTGGATTGTGAAAGGTTTTCAGTATTTTGCCATTATGTCTGATGTTATCTGTAGGTTTTTTGTAGATGTCCTTAATTAGGTTGAGAAATTCCCTTCTATTCTCTCTCTCTCTCTCTCTCTCTCTCTCTCTCTCTGTGTTGTGAAGGAGTTGGAATTTTTCAAATGATTTTTCTCCATCTGTCAAAAGTATCATGTTGTTTTTGTCTTTTATTCTATAATATGGTATATTATATTAACTGAGTTTTTTATGTTGAGCCAGCTTGCATTCCTGGGATAAATGCCACTTGGTCATGTTGTATAATCTTTTCTTATAAATTCAGTTTGCTAGTATTTTGTTGAGGATTTTTTATATCTATTTTCATAAGATATGATCTGTAGCTTTCTGTGATGTTAGTCTGGTTTATCTATCAGGATAATACTAGACTCATAGAATAAGTTAGAAAGTGTGCCTCCTCTTTTACTTGTTGGGAGTTT
Source organism: Miniopterus natalensis (assembly GCF_054644295.1). Lineage (NCBI taxonomy): Eukaryota > Metazoa > Chordata > Mammalia > Chiroptera > Miniopteridae > Miniopterus > Miniopterus natalensis. The sequence continues at coordinate 45,529,778 of NC_142090.1, read as the reverse complement.
ATAAAGAATTGGTGCTAATTCTTTAAGCATTTGGTAGAATTGACCAGTGAAGCCATCTGGGCATGGAATTTTCCAGATGAGAAGTTTTAAAATGACTAATTCAGTCTCTTGTTATATGTCTCTTCAGGTTTTCTGTTTCTTCTTGAGCCAACTTTGATAGTTTCTGTCTTTTTAGGAATTTGTTCATTTCATTTAGGTTACCTAATATGTTAGCATATTCTACATGCATTGCACAGTTCCAGGCTCTAGGAACAAGGAATGACTAAAAGAGAGCATACCTTGCTCTTATGGAGCTTATATTCTCTCATAAGAAAGGTAGGCAAGAAGTAAAAAAGAAAAGTTACATAATACATAATATGTCAGGAAGGGTTTTGATTATTGAGTACAGTTTAATAGATGACAGTTTAGCAACCAATTGGGCATTATATTCTAAACACAATAAGTTAATAATAAATATAACATGCTAATAAGATACCTATTCAGTTAAACAGGTTCTTATAATGATTTCCCTTCATACATCAATCTCATACACATAACTCAAAAATAATTTGCATATGCATCTTTTAAAATTAAGGTGTTTCCTCAAAGATATTACTTTGTCAATTAAGAATATTAATTGGGAAGAAGGACAAATCAAAACAACTGTCTTCTTTAAGAAGCTAGTTGTTTTGGTGACACTTAATCCCATCATACAACTTATGTGAAGCAGTTTGTCAGTGGTCCAACTTCAAGTTAGTAAAAAGGATGGGCTTATGTAGATATAACCTGATTGAATGGGAGGCTATCTACTTGATAGACTGTACATACTGTACAGCCCTAGGCAAACCATTTGTATTGTTCATATTGTGTCATAATGGACTGTGATTCAGAGTTCACCTCAGGACCTTGGACAGCACCTGGTTAAACTCAGGTTAACACAAAACTATTAACTTCAATTACTAAATTATGCTAAACCTTTTATAAGATTATCTTGTTATCTATAATGACACTATAAGATAGATAATATTATTTTCTTCTCTTTATAGATGAAGAAACTAAGGCTCTGAGACATAAAGTCACATAGCTGAGATGGAATTTGAACACAGGATATTTGATTTTAAGCTGTTTTACTACTGTATTATTCTGCCCCACTTAAGTAACATATTAAGTAACAGAATAAGTAACAGATTATATATGTAAAAAGTATTTATTTTGTCAGGTATATGTAGGTAACCTCATCTTTCTCAAGTTATACTCATTAATGAAGAAATTTGTATATGTAACTTATAAAAAATTAAGTGTGTATTCACAAAGCTATTAATTGGTCAACTAAAGGAATTCAATGGGCAGGGAAGGTAGAACAAATAAAACAGCCATTTCTATCTAAACCACTTCTTCCTAAATACCCATACATCCTTATTCTTGTGCCCATCCTCAGGGGCAGAATTTTCATAGATTTCCTGAGAATATATGTTACGCTAAACTTTGAGATGAACTAGGATGACAGTGAAAGTAATGGGCAAACTCAAACACATTAGCAATTCCTAGGCCTGCAGATAATCTATGTGAACTTAATGGTACCCTAACCCTCTTCAACTACGACAGCATGAAATCAGCTTTTCTCCATTAAAACATGGAATAAAAAGATTCAAAATACTATATTTAATTATCTACAACATCTACAAAATGGAGTACAATCACTCCAGCTACTTGTTTTTGTGTTTTTTGGTCCTTTTGAGTTTCTTAGAAAATAATGATGGAGTGGCTAGTATATTTCTAGAACTATTAAGAACAGTCTTACTGAAGGCCTACTCATCTATTGTTGCTCTTTGCTTTTAACAAGCTCAAGGTCTTTTATAACAACAGAGGAGAGATGCATTTCCTAAAACACTGGAAAACAACACTCACTACAAATCCACCTTCACACACTACTGGTAAGCAAATGAATGCAACCTCAAACACAAGGACTAAAACAAGTTGAACAATCTGATGTCAGGCCACTTCTTGAGATATTCTTATGCTGAGAGGCTCAATCCCTATAGCAAAGCAAAAACTGTTTTGATCAAGTACATTGTGCTTCCATTGCCTGTGTGACTCACAATGATCATGATAGGAGCACTAGGTTCTCTGGCTGCACTATGACAAACACATCTGATGAGCTTGTGGGAGAATGTTCACAAGCACCATCAGTCATTGTCTAGAGATTTATGATCTGCATATAAAATCACCTGTCAGTGGCACACTGATTATTTCACTTCTGGGTTGCATCATCTGTCTCCACCCAGGAATCTTAAAGATTTATTTGATAATGTTGCAGGATCATCTTCTAAGAGGCATTATCAATGGCCCTTCAACCCCTTTTGACTAAAGTAAAATTGACATGAAAGCACTAGCCAATGAGTCTCAGAAATGTAAGGACTTTTTACAAGTAAATATCTTATCCATAAAAATAAACTTTTACTAATAGGTTTAGCAAAAGGCTCGTGGGAGGGAAGATATGCTCCACAATGCCAGAAGATTAAATTAGACATGCCAATACTTACTCTGCTCATAGATTTAAGGATATAAAATGTAAATTCTGAACACAGTAGGACTGCCTTCTAAAAATAAGTGACTACTGATTTAAAACATGACCTGAGAGCTGTGCTTAGATACAGTGACAGAGACCATGCTTACCAAATACCCATGTGCTCACTCTATGGTAGTGCCTTTAAAAATAATGTTGGGTATAACATTCTTTGGGTACTTTTTCCTAAAGATAAGCCTACACTTGCATTATGTATTTCCCAGTTCCCACTGCAGTTAGGTTGGGGCCATATCACTAAATTGACCAATGGGCTCTGATGTGTCCCTTCCAGACCTAGGCATTTAGGCACTGCTATGCTTTCTCCACCACTCCCTTCCCCTGCAGAGGTGACCTTGGAGAGCATGTACAGATGCCAGAGAAGATAGAGGACTGCTTGGCCAACATGGGACTGTGATGAAAGTGAAAAACAAACCTTTATGTGTTAAACCCCTGAAATTTCAAGGCTGTCTGTTGCAATTATTTACTCTGAATAATACAGCCACATACAGCAGATGGCATTGAAATTTCTTACTACTAAGAACGAATCTCATTTTTCACTATCAACCTGGTTATAAATCTAGAAAGAAGTTTTTCTCTATCAAAGGAGTAAGTTCTATAGTTATTCTACTTCTGTGGTATTACCTTTAAAAAGTATACTGGTCTCAAGATCCTTTGGGTATTTTTTTCTAAAGATCAACCTACACTTTAATTATGTCATGAGGTATTAAAAATAAAGATTTCTACCCAGTTATGTTATTCTAGTCTTATTGGTAGGCTGGAAGAACAACATCTAATTCCAGTCTCCTGGACCACTTGTCCCAGTGGCTTCTAAAGTGTTGGTAAGTCACTTCCCCTGCAAGAGCTTTAATGTTAAATACTTCGTTGATCCATCTTTTTGGGTTGGGCACATATTTACTGCCTGGACTCAAATGCAATATGGATAGGATGGCCAGGAAAGAAGGTCAGAGAAACCCAAGCTTTTAACAAGCTGCTATCATGAGCTATCATCTGCCCATGAAGAATGACGTTTATGAAGAAATCTCATTGTTATTGCAAAAGATAGTCTGTCACATTATCTAAGCCACAACAGGTAAAACAATGAAGCAATTGTTTGCAAGAAGTCCTTGGCCATAAGCTACATTTGGTGGCTTGGAATTAATTACATTATTGTAAGGGTTGTAAAAGACTGAGGTGTTTGTGAGAATACTGCCTGTAATTAATCAAAGGCAATCATCTGTGACAGGTGACTAAGAAATCCTAATCAGGAATACGTATATGTCAACTTCCTATACCTATTCTAGATGGAGAAATCTCTTATTTTTTTAAACTAGGAGCTATATAACAAGTGAACTCCCCTTTGTTCTCTCTTATTCCTCTCCCTCACTAGATATTTGATATTGTCTGCAGAAGCAACCATCATTGTAATTTAGAATACAGCCTTCTACTCAATATTTCCACATTTAATTGTCACTGTTCTATTTTCATCTTCTATAAATTGCCTCACGAGATCATTTGTACAATTTGTATTAGGTTGGTTTTTTTCTTACAGATTTGTAGGAACTTTGCATATTCCGAATTCCAAATATTGTCTTAACATATAAGTTACAAATATCTTCCTCAGTCTCTTGTTTTTGATTATTCTATCCTTTTGGGCATAAAAGATTTTAATTATATGAACAAATTTATCAGACTTTTACTTAATGGGCTGTGCTTTATGTGTCTTCAGTTTTTATTTTTTTAAATATATCTTTATTGATTTCAGAGAGAGGAAAGGCAAGGGAGAGAAAGAGATAGAAACATCAATGGTCAGAGAGTCATTGATTGAGCCCACAACCTGAGCATGTGCCCTGACCAGGAATCGAGCCCTGATGGCCTGGATCCTAGGTCGATGCTCAACTGCTGAGCCATGCCAGGCCTGGCGTGTCTTCTGTTTTTTAAAAAAGTCATCTCTTTCTCCTGCAAACTCACAAAGATATTCTCCTACATAGAAATCTCTATTTTATGAGCCAGTCAGAGAAAGACAAGTACCACATGATCTCACTTATATGCGGAATGTAATAAACAAAATAAACTGATGAACAAAATGAATCCAGAGACACAGAAGCATGGAACAGACTGAGGGATCTCAGAGGGAAGGTGGGGATGGGAGAGTGGGTGGGGAGAGATTAATCAAAGAACTTATATGCTTATAAGCATAACCCATGGACATAGACATTGGTCTGGGGAAGGCCTGTGGGTGGGCTGGAAACGGGGTGGAGGGGATCAATGGGGGTAAAAAGGGAACATCTGTAATATTTTCAACAATAAAGAGAAAGAAAAATATAAAAATAAAAATAAATAAATAAATAAATCTCTATTTTAAAAGATGCCCCCAAATGTTTTCCCATTATTCACTGACTTTTATGTTCCTTCTTATTTCCATAATGGCAGCCTATTACTGCATTAGAGTACACAAAAGGGGATCCCTGCCTCTGTGTACATGAAGGACACAATAACAAATAGAGAATCAGCAATTTTACCAGGCTTGTGGGACTACATAGGAATAAATATTTTCCCCTCCATAGGTTTCTGTCTTTGTGAAGGGACAGCTATTACATAACACTCCTGGACTCTCTCACCCCTTCTTCACCCCCAGGAAAGGAGGAATTTCTTACCTGCTGAGTCACTTTAGTAGCAGGGACTGTGACCATATAGTTCAGTTTCTCCTCCTCTTTTCTCTTTGTGATTTGTTTGGTTGCAGAGAAAATGTGCCACAAAGTAAACTTAATGGTAAAGGCTCTGCCACTGCAGGGGGAAGTCACAGTTTTCCTGTGCTATCTGTGATGGGTAGATAAGATGGTTAAATTCTGGGATTCAGCATTAGGAAACTCTCTTATTTCACACCTAAATTGCACTCTCTGATTCAACAGTAATCAACAATAAGCCTAATATTTTTGTCTTCATTTGCCTGATTCCTATATTTTCTGGTTCAGAACTTGGTGTGGCAGGAGGGGTGCATTAGCCCAGACCAGAAACCCACCATTGGAACTAGAGTAATTTGTCTAGTAGCTTGTGTGAAAAATCCCAAATGGGCCATAAAGTATTCAGATTCCCTGTATTAGTTGATTGAAACCAACTCAAGCTGGGAGTGAAGGGGGTGGGGTGGAGAATAGACATCTTAAACATTAAGATGAGGTTATAGTTCATTACTCAGAGCAAAAAAGCCTTTGGACCTCAGAAAGAAATTGGAACCAGGAAACAAGAGTCTAGCCGGATTCTCTCCACTTCTTGTCTTGACATCTCTGCATACTGTCTTCTTTCTTCTCTTTCTCTGTAGACAGGCTTTCTCTGCTTCTCCAGACCACGCCGGGCTTTATATGTGTGTAGGGGGGTATCCACACTGTTCCAGTCGATTGCAGTCATGAGAAGAATCATACAGAATGATGTGAAACGGTATTAATAAATCAGTGATGTAGGTTATCAGCTAAGAGTGAGGAATGGGAAACAGCTGTATAAGGTTTGAGGTCTAAGAACAGAGTGTAAAACAACTGGATGAAAGAGAGAGACTGGAAGTTTAAGTACCATAGCACTGGTAATCTGTGCTGAGGGCACCTGTGAGATTTGTGGTCCTATACTTGGAGATCGTTTGTCCCAGCTGCAGTTGTTTCCCCAGTTATGAACAGCTGCTGATTTGCAGACATAGCACAGCAGTCGAGTTAACCTGCGTTGCTTTTTATTGTCAGGTGAGTAAATCAGAGGAAGAGAAGATGTTGATGGCATTTTGTCTGATATAGGTAAAGCCCTCCCACCCCATTCTCCTTTGGTTTTCACTTAAATATATTCTTACAGGAGCCCCCTGACTTGACTTCCTGTTCTAATTTAGGCCAGTTGCTTTCCAGGCCTGCTGCAGAATTCTTCTCCCGGAATTTCTTTTTAGTGTGTATCCGAGTTAGTGCCACATTTCTTGCATTTACCACTGCTGTTGTGTTCCTTTAAATCTTATTTTGTCAGAAGAATATTCTTTAGAAGGAATATTTTACATGTAAATTTCCTGAGACTTTGTATATCCAAATTGTCCTTATATTACCGCCACTATTGATTGATAATTTGATCGGGTGTAAAATTTTGGCTTGAAAATTATTTTCCTCAGAATTTTGAAGGCGTTGCTTCATGCCAGTCTGATTCTTACTCCTTTATATGGTGACTTCCTTTTCTTCTATGGAAGTATTTAAGATCTTTTCTGTATCCTTAGAATTCTGAAATTTTACAATGATATTTCTACTTGTGGGTTTTTTCATTCATCCTTCTCAGAATTTGGTGAGTAAATTCAATCTTAATTTAAAATAACCTATTTCAGAGTAATACTAACTTAATTTCAATATTATATAAAAACTTTCCCCCCACATATATCCCTTCCTGCTTCCCTTCTTGAACTATTATTGTCATACAAATTACACCCTCACATATTGTAAGTCCATCAACATAGTTTTATAATTATAGTTTTATGCAGTTATCTTTTAAAACAGTAGAAGTGAAGAATTATGAAAAAGGCAATTTCAATATAAAGAATCATGTTTCTTTGGCTCTAAGAATTTTCTTCTATTATTTCATAATATCTTTTTTTTTCCTTCTTTTTCTTTTTATGAAGCTCATACTAGTGAGATTTGCTGTCTCTGTATATTTGCTGTTATCCCAACTCTTCTATTATTTCATCAGTAATGTTTTCACTTTCAAAAGAGGACATACAGATGGCCAATAGACATGAAAATATGCTCAACATCACTAATCATCAGAGAAACATAAATTAAAACCACAATGAGATATCACCTCCCACCTGTCAGAATGACTACCATCAACAAACCAGCAAATAAGTGCTGGTGATGATGTGGAGAAAAGAGAACCCTCGCGCATTGTTGGTGGGAATGCAGATTGGTGCAGCCACCGTGAAAAGCAGTATGGAGGATCCTCAAAAATAATGTTTTTACTTTCCAAAGCTCCTTCTTTTTCTCTGGTCTTTCCTTTTTGATAGTAATTTGTTAAGTTATAGATATAATACATTTTATTAATCTATTAATTTCAATAGTAATGCATGCTCTTGGGACAAAACTCAATAGGTAAAATATATAGTAATAAGTAAGCTCTTTCTCACCCAGTTCCCAGCTTTAGAGACAACCTCATTATTAATTTCTTATGAATCATTCAGAGATATTTCATGAATTTTAAAAACATACATACTTAAAATATATCTTGAATCTCTTTGAAAATTTTTTTTTTAGTTTTGCCTTTTTCTATTGTTTTCTCTTTCCTAAATTACCTCGTATTTATTGGGGATCAGATATTGTCTTTATCTTGGACTTTCTATTTTATAATTCTGGTTTTCTTCATACAATTTATTGTCCATTCACATGTAAACATAGACTAGATTATTCTTTCTAGGTAGCAAACATGGATTTATTCCCATTGCACATGTTAGCATATTTTCTTGCCCCTTCTCACCCCTGAGTAGAAAAGCTACCTAGAAGCCATGTTTATGTGTGATAACGGGGGTGGAGAGAGGGTGGAAGGCACCATACTAAGGATTATTTTTAGAATAAGTGGCTGAAGTTGGTCTATATGCTGGTCAGATGTATAAGTAGAGAGACCAGAGTCCACCCAGCAGCTTCTCTCAGGCAGTTTTATGTGTTTACACAGACTTCGAATTAATGCCATGTTTTTCATTTCCTGGTCACTCCCAAATTCTTGCCAACTCCAAGCCCAGAGTCACTCTGGGTTTTGCTGCCAGCTCAGCTCTCTCCACATAATTGTCCTTCACTATTTATACAGAACTGTTTAGGACTATAGCTCCCACAGATTTGTAGTAGTTATTAATATCTTCCACCAGATAAAATCTCTCATCTGCTAATGGTCTGCTCCAGTACATTGTCCTTGGGGAAAGTTCTGGGCATTTGTAAATCATGCGGTGCAAATACTCCAGACTAGCCTGTTATGACATTTGTTAAGTGATGTAAAAGGATAGCCCATGGAGGGGGCGGGTACTTCTCTACAGCAGAATATTTTTCAACATGAAGGGATTGTCAATTTGTTCTTGTGAGTTTGGAGACACATCTTGAGGGAGCCCTAGAACAGAAGAGGGAGAAGAAATGCTATTTTTTATTAATTTATTCCTACAGTTTCCTCTACTTCCCATCTGGAAGACTGATATTTTCCTGAGACATCTGGGAGCCCTGTCATTAGTTGAAACAAGGAAAATATGCTGCATTTTATTTCTTCCTTAATAAATACAGAATCTTGCAATGGTTGCAGCACTTCAGATATTAACGTGGCTTCATCAACGTGGGAATATTTCCCATTTCCTATTTTGAGGTACATTGCTCTCTTCTGATAGATAGGAACTTCACTCATCTAGGCTTCTAGCAATATGATAAAATTGGAATGGAAAAAACTTCAGAAGTTGCAAAACAGATGATTAACATAGTGCTGTGGTCTTATTAAATTAAGGATCTCATGCTGTTTGCCCATTCGCACATGCTTATTGATTTAATGTTTTGTAAATTTAGCTCTCTTCTGTCTCAGCTGATGTGTGGGTGCATATACCGACTAGACTGATATTTATGCCACAAGTGAGAAATAACGTGATAATTTATGAGTGGTGAAACCCAAAGTTAAACAGGTTTTCCCTCAGGAAAGGAAAAAACACATGCAGCACATTTCAGACAACTCTTCTTGGGCGAGTTCATTTCAAGAACGGATGTGCTTTTGGGTGGGATGTTAGGAGGGAGGATTATGTAACTGTCAGCTCACATTTTCCTTTATGAGGTGTCTCTGAGAGACATGTGCCAAGTGACAGATTTTTCTTGCTTCTATTCTGTTTCTGTGCAGAGGCTGGGCCTGCAACTGATAAGGACATCCTGGGACTTCGGTGGCCACATGTGGGATGTCTGAGGGTGGTTACTAAGTGCCTGGCCCATGGAGATGTCATGCTGAGGGAATAATTAGTAAAACAGGTCTTATGCATGGTCTGACATGAGCACGCCTTTTCATATATACCCTGTGTTTAATAAAAGAGTTTTGTTTTTCTTTTTCTTTTCTTTTAGGAAAATGGATTTTCTTAAAAGAAATGGATTTGGTTACAAAGGGGCAAAAGAAGTTCTTCCATTGAAAAAAAAGGACATATGTCAGTTTTAGGAGAAAAGGTTAGAGGAGATTTGCTTCAAGATCCTCTTGGAAAAACACCCAACACACACACTCACACACACACACACACATTCTCTCTCACACACTTTCGCACATATTCATGGTTACATATATGCATTTGATGAGAAGGATGGGGAATTCTGAAGGTAAAAATGAAGGAGCCAGCCTGTTGGCCCCCTCCCCCACAAACTTGTTCTCCTTTGGTTTGGAGAAGTCTGTGGCAGCCCAAGGGCACCTGAGTCAGAAAACTGATCTAAAGTACAATAGCTTTGAAGCAGGACTGCAATGGTTCAGGGCTGCCTGTCACCACTTAAGCCAATTAAGCAGAGACAAGGTTGAATCATAAATGGGCATTTATTCCAATATTTCCAACAATATGGGAGAGCAGTAAGGATCATCCATGAAAATCTGCTCTGCAAACCGCCCCCCCCCCCCATAAGCCAGCTGCTTATATTGGGTAGGAAAAAAGTTTAGAATTACATGGAAAAGTAGGAATTACAGGCATGGGGGAGTAGAAAAGGTGGGCTGGGATTGCAAAAGGCTTGCAAAGGGCAGGTGCCTCAGGGACCAGATTATGGGCAATGTAGGCTGAGGGTTGCAAAGGTCGGGTGCCTCCCGGATTCCATTGTTTTGGGAACAAGGTTGTTAATCTTTCCATGATGACAGGCAGTTCTCAGAAAAGGAGAATGGACCGAATTCCAAGGGTAATTCCCATGTCCCGGGGCATACAACTCCCAGCCAGGTTAGAAAGTACTTTTTCTAATTAGAACAGAATAATCACAGTTAACAGAACATGATTAATATTTCTTATAACTATAGCTAACAATCACAGTCAACAGGGCGTCATCAACATCTCTGCCCCTAACAGTTTGTGTCAATAGTTTTTTCCTCTCAACAGCAGCATAGATCCCTCAGAGACCATGGGTTTCAATGCAAGAAAGAAAGTGCTTTGGCTTTGTTTTGCTATTGACCATCATGAAGGAGAAAGAAAACTGGAAGTCAGGGAGCTGATTCAAATGTTGAAGCTAGAAAAGGGGGGAAACCCAAGGGGAGGCATGTAGCTCACTGGTCTGTAGTAATTCTGGAGAACAGTCAGGCACATGTTCTTTTCTTGATGAATGCCCAGTACTGCTCCTTCACCTTGATTCTCAGTTCAGGCTGACAGTGCTTCTACCAGCACAACTCTCTTAAATATTCTGGGGTTCTCCATGCATCACACTACGCTTTAATCCTTTTAAGAAAGCCACAATCTCAAATCTCTTTGATATAAACTTTCTTCTGTCTTGAAGTCCTTATGAAGCTGCTATGCAACCAGCCCTTAACATTCTAAGAGGCCCCCTTGTTTAACAGACAGGCTGGGAGGCACACCTTAAAATCTTTAGAACGACTTTTGTTTGTTTAACAGAAGCTATGAGGTGGCATCTTAAATCATTCTGAGGTTTTAAAAAAGAATCTTACAAGCCCATTCTAGATCTGATCTTTGCCTGGAAACCTTTCTTTCTTTCTTTCTTTCTTTCTTTCTTTCTTTCTTTCTTTCTTTCTTTCTTTCTTTCTTTCTTTCTTTCTTTCTTTCTTTCTCTCTCTCTCTTTCTTTCTTTTCCTTCCTTCCTTCCTTCCTTCCTTCCTTCCTTCCTTCCTTCCTTCCTTCCTTCCTTCCTTCCTTCCTTCCTTCCTTCCTTCCTTCCTTCCTTCCTTCCTTCCTTCCTTTTTTTTTGTTCATGCTGAGAACATAAAATTATTTTTCTCCCAAATAGCATCACAAAAGTAACAGGCTGTAATAATTCAATTGTGTATCTGACACTCTTTACCAATCCTCCCTTTTATTTGTTCCCTCCTCTGTATTTCCTACTCTCCTAAAACTAGGCTTGGCCTTTAATGCCCTATAAGAAATAAAACAAAGTTCAAAAAAAAAAAAAAGAGACAAAGCTAGTTCTAGTAGTAATCACTAATTATTTATTTACTCAGTATTTGTTATGTCAAAAGTCCTGTTTTATTTGTATTGTATTGATTCATTTATTCAGAACAAGAACTTAATGAGGTAAATAAGCTTATTTTAGAGATTTAGAAACTAAGGCAGAGTATTTAAATAACTTATCCAAGGTTACACAGCTAGTAAAAGGTAGGGCCAGAATTCAACCCAATCAAGTTAACCACTACACACACTATACTGCCTCAAATATGTGTTAACCAAAGAAGCTAATTTTTCACTTTTAGCTTGGAAGCCATTAATTTGAGAATAGAAGTTTGACCTTTTAAGAGGTTAAGAAAAAACATACTTTTATTTTCAAATCTAAAAAGTCCTGGCTTCTCTATATTTCTTCCAATTTTGCTTGAAAATTGAATAATTGCTATATTAGTTTTTTATTTCTGTGTAACAAATTATCATAAACTTAGTAGCTAAAACAACACAAATATATCATCTCCATTTCTGTGGATCAGGAGTCCAGCATATTTTAGCTGAATCCTCTGCTCAGGTCCTTGCAGAATGAAATTAAAGTGTCAGCCAACTCTTCTCATCTTCAGGATTGACTGGAGAAGATCTGTTTCCAAGCTCCCTTGGTTGATGGCAGAATTCATTTCCTTGGACTGTATCACTGAGTCCCTGTTTCCTGCTGCTTCCAGCTCTTAGAGGACACTATCAGATTGTTATTATATGGCCTTTCCATGACCCTCTCACACTTCAAATCTTTTCACATAAAGGGACTTCCCTTTTAAGGGCTTACCTGATTAGTCAAGCCCACCTAGGATAATCTTATTTTGGTTAGCTCAAAGTTAGCTGATAGGGACTCCAATTACATCTGTGAAATTCTTTCTGCCAAATAATGTAACTTAGTCATGGGTACAGTACCAGGAGGTGGAGATCATAGGGCCATCTTAAAATTCTTCCTACTACAGTTCCTTTTTGGTTCATCTCTCTTCTCTCATTTTATTATAGGTAGCTAAAACATTCAAGAAGAACCATCAGCGCTCTTCCTGGAAACTTCCTTAGCTAGATCATCAAATTTATTACCATATTTTCTATTTTTCATATTCTATTACTCCATAACAAGAGCCCCTATTTCTCCAGCTTTCAATCATATTTTCCTCTCTTTCCTTTAGGTCAGGTGTGGGGAATCTTTTTCTTTCCAAGGGCCATTTGGATATTTATAACATAATTCACAGGCCATACAAAATTATCAACTTAAAAATTAGCTGGCTATATTTGGTCAAATATTTAATTAAGTCACCCCTAATGTGATGGCTGGAACTTTGGTTGCCTTGGCAGGGCCAGACCAAATGATTATGGCCCACGGACCAGATGTTCCCTTCCCTACCCCTGCTTTAGGTTCTACTGACAGCTTCCTTTTGGTCTTTTATATTTCTACAAACACTTTTCTCAAGGCCCTTTGGGTATTCACTAACATTTTCCTTGTGTCCCTTCCAGCTGCCACCAACCATGTGGTGCCAAGGTCAATCACATGTTTTGGGTTTTACTTATGGCAGCAGTACCCAAATCAGGCACAAGTACCAAAATCTGCATCAGTTATCTACAGCAATATAACAAGCCATTTTAAAACTTAGTGACTGAAAACAGCAATCATTTTTTAGCTCACAAATCTTCCAGGAGTGTTCCAGACAGAGGCCTGTGTTTAATGAACTAATTAACACATAAGATGAGATGAGATTACTCTGTTAGATTAAAATTCTCTGGTCTAAGAGTTCTATTTTTTAGCCATCAATAATTAGTTATTTGGACCAAATTCCCTACTGAGAACAGAAAAGCTGGCAGTCACACACAGAAGAAGCCCAAAGGTGAGTCTGGCATTTGGTGCCACCATCCTTACAAAGGAAATGGCATTCTTACAAACAGTAGATAAGAAGCTGAACTGAACTTTTATCAGACACAGGTCTAGGAGGCAAAAACTGAAGGTCAAGAGTTGCCAAAGAAAAGAAATCTATTTCTAAAGGTGAGTTGGGACCCCAAAGGGATATGCACTTAGAGTAGGAGTAAACTGAAAATAGACCAACTCTGCCAGATACTAACATTATAATTCAAGTCATTTTAATTTCTGATTGTAAGGTGACATGGAGGCCCTCACTCAAGGTCAACTTCCAGAAGTAAAAGAAAAATTTCTCTGAAGAAAGATAACATTATCCAGAGCTTCAATTTCCTCTCCATTTTTTAGGTACAGTGTCTGGTACCCTACCAAAAGTGCCTGGGTATTTAAGAAGATGGAACTTATCTAAAAACCAAGATAAGAAAGCATATGGTAGATGTTTATTACTCTGTCTGATACAGTTACCAGACATGAAGTTCAAGATAACATCTTCTAAGAACTAAAACAACAAAATAAAGAACTTCAGCAGAGAAATAAAAAGGAAGAATGAAATGGATACTCTAGCTGGTAAGTCTTAATATTAATAATAACTGATATTGAGAACTTTACCTAATGGCCATATGTAGAACAATACACCCAACAAGTATAGAATCATTTATCAAAATTGAATATATGCTTGCTCATCAGCTACTGTCACAAATTTCATAAGGTTAAAATTAGAAAGCATATTCTTTGACCACAGTGGAAATAAGTTAGATGTCAATAGCAATACCACCACTAAAAACAACTAGAAAGTTCCCATATGTTTAGAACTTAATACAATTTTAAATAACCCATGTAACCCAAAAGAAATAATAAATCAGAAAATACTTGAACTAAATAATAATGAAAATCAGATATGATAAAATTTGTGTGATGAAACTAAAGCAGTGCTTAGAGGGAAGTATATAGAACTCAAATATATATTTAGAAAAGCAAAGGGGCTTAAAATTAGTGATTTAAGTATCTATCTCAAGAAGTTACAAAAATAAAACTAAACAAAACTCAAAGTAGAAGCAGGGAGTTTATAACTACAAAGGCAGAAATTATTTAAAAAGAAAAACATAAGACAATTGAAAAAGCCAAAAAACTTATTCTTTGGGAAAACTATGAAAATCTATAACAATTTGAAACAACTGATCAATGAGAAAAAGAGAGAAGGCAGAAATAACCAATAATACAAATGTAAAAGGAATATTACCATGAATCCTTTTGAGATTAGGAAATATAATATGAGGATATTAGGATTATGGTAAGAGATTAGAAGTTAAGTAAAATGGAAAAATGTCCGGAACACACTTACTACAATTGATACCAAAAGGTAGAAATTGATCAACTGATTCTAAAATTTATATAGGAATAGAAAGGGCTAATAATAGCTGAACTAATTGTGAAGAAAAAGAACAGAGTTGGAGAAGCCACACTACTAAATGTCAAGATTTCTTATAAAACTACTACAATTGAGACTGTAATATTGGCACAAGAAAAGACTAATAGAGATGAAACAGAATAGAATCTAGCAAAAGATCCACCCACACATGGACACTTGACATATGTGAAAGGTGGCATGTCAGAGAAAAGGGAAAATGGTCTTGCAACAAATGTTCTTGCCAATTGGATCTATCTATCATCTATCTATCTATCTATCTATCTATCTATCTATCTATCTATCTATCTATCTATCTATCTATCTATCTATCTATCTATCATCTATCTATCTATCTATATCTATCTATCTATCTATCTATCTATCTATCTATCTATCTATCTATCATCTATCTATCTATCTATCATCATCTATCATCTATCTATCTATCATCTATCTATCTATCATCTATCTATCTATCTATCTATCTATCTATCTATCTATCTATCTATCTATCTATCATCTATCTATCTATCATCATCTATCATCTATCTATCTATCATCTATCTATCTATCATCTATCTATCTATCTATCTATCTATCTATCATCTATCTATCTATCTATCTATCATCTATCTATCTATCTATCTATCTATCATCTATCTATCTATCTATATCTATCTATCTATCATCTATCTATCATCTATCTATCTATCTATCTATCTATCTATCTATCTATCATCATCATCTATCTATCTATCATCTATCATCTATCTATCTATCTATCTATCTATCTATCTATCTATCTATCTATCTATCATCTATCTATCTATCATCTATCTATCATCTATCTATCATCTATCTATCATCTATCTATCATCTATCTATCTATCATCTATCTATCATCTATCTATCATCTATCTATCTATCTCTATCTATCTATCTATCTATCTATCTATCTATCTATCTATCATCTATCTATCATCTATTTATCATCTATCTATCATCTATCTATCATCTATCTATCATCTATCTATCTATCTATCATCAACTATCATCTATCTATCTATATCTATCTATCTATCTATCTATCTATCTATCTATCTATCTATCTATCATCTATCTATCATCTATCTATCTATCTATCTATCTATCTATCTATCATCTATCATCTATATCTCTATCTATCTATCTATCTATCTATCTATCTATCTATCTATCTATCATCTATCATCTATCATCATCATCTATCTATCATCTATCTATCATCTATCTCTATCTATCTATCTATCTATCTATCTATCTATCTATCTATCTATCTATCTATCTATCATCTATCTATCTATCTATATCTATATCTATCTATCTATCTATCATCTATCTATCTATCTATCTATCATCATCTATCTCATCTATCTATATGTAAATATATATATATGTAAATATATATATATATTTAATCCTCACCTGAGGATATATTTTTTTTCATTGCTTTTCAGAGAAAGTAGAAGGGAGAGAGAGAAACATTAATGTGAAAGAGACACATCAATTGGTTGCCTCCTGCATGCACCCTGACCAGGGCCGGGGATAGAGCCTGCAACCGAGGTATGTGCCCTTGGCCAGAATCAAACCCTGGACCCTTCAGTCCTTGGACCAATGCTCTAACTACTTAGCAGCCAGCTAGGGCTGGATATACATATTTTTTAAAAACTGATAATAAAATTCAGCTATTATTTGACTGTTCCCACAGTCATGGTAGGAAAAATTCTAGAACGAACATAGAAAAAAATTTCATAAAGTGAGGTTGGCAAAGATTTCTTAAATGGACACAAAAAACACTAACCATAAAGGAGAAGATGAATAAAGTAGAATAAACTAAAATCAGAAACTCCTGTTCCTAAGGGAAAACACACCAATAAAAGAGTGAAAGGCTCCTGGCCAGCGTGGCTCAGTGGTTTAGCCACAGGAGATCTCAGTTCAATTCCTGGTCACAGCACATGTCGGGGGTTTTGAGCTTGATCCCCAGTAGGATGTGTGAAGGAGGCAGCCAATCAATAATTCTCTCTCATTACTGATGTTTCTCTCTCTCCTTCTCCCTTCCTCTCTCTAAAATCAATAAAAACATATTTTAAAAAAATTTTTTTAAAAGAGAGTGAAAAGCAAATTACAAAGTTTTTTAGATATTTGAAATTTGAAAAACATAACAAGGGGTTTGTATCCAGAAGATATAAAAATAATTTCCATAGATCTACAAGAAAAATATGGACAATCCTATAGAAAGATATTCAAATGGCCAATAAACATATGAGAATATACTCAATTATTACTAATCAGGGAAATAATGCAAACTAAAACCTCAATGAGATACGACTACACCTCCAACAGAATGGCTAAAATTAAAACACGGATTATATTAAGTGTTGGTTAGAATAGAGAACAACTAGAACTTTTTTTTTCTTTTTTTCTTTTTAATTTTAATATTGTTTAAAATATTACAGATGTCCCTTTTTCTTCCCAATGACCCGTTCCACCCCGTTCCTTCCCCCTCCCCAGTCACTCTCTCCACCATTGTCTATGTCCTTGGGTTGTGCATATATGCACATAAATTCTTTGGTTACTCTCTCCCCCTCCACCCACCCGCCCTCCTCCATCCCTCTGACATTCATCAGTCTCATCTATGCTTCCATGTCATTGAATCTATTCTGTTCATCAGTTTATTAAGTTCGTTAGATTCCATGTATAAGTGAGATCATGTGATATTTGTCTTTTGCTGCCTGGCTTATTTCACTTAGCATAATATTCTCCAGGTCCATCCATACTGTCCCAAAGGGTACGAGATTCTTCTTCTTTACAGCTGTGTAGTATTCCATGGTGTAAATGTCCCACAGCTTTTTTATCCACTCATCTACTGATGGGCACTTGGGCTGTTTCCAGATCTGAGCTATTGTAAACTGTGCTGCTATGAACATTGGGGTACATATATCCTTTCTGATGAATGTTTCAGGATTCTTAGGATACATTCCTAGGAGTGGAATCACTGGGTCAAATGGCAGCTCCATTTCTAATTTTTTGAAGAACCTCCATACTGTTTTCCATAGTGGCTGCACCAGTCTGCATTCCCACCAGCAGTGTACTAGGGTTCCCCTTTCTCCACACCCTCGCCAGCACATGTTGTTTGTTGATTTGTTGATGGCAGCCATTCTGACAGGTGTGAAGTGATACCTCATTGTGTTTTTAATTTGCATCTCTCTGATGATTAGCAACGTCGAGCGTTTTCTCATGTGTCTCTTGGCCATCCTTATGTCCTCCTTGGAGAAGTGTCTATTTAAGTCCTTTGCCCATTTCTTAATTGGGTTGTTTGTCTTCCTTTTGCTGAGCGCTATGAGTTCTTTGTATACTTTGGAAATTAGCCCCTTATCAGATTCATCCTTGGCAAATATGTTTTCCCAGACCCTGGGATTCCTTTGTATTTTGAGGCTGTTTTCTTTTGCTGTGCAGAAGCTTTTTAGTTTGATGTAGTCCCATATGTTTATTTTTTCCTTTGTTTCTCTTGCCCTAGGAGATGTATCAGTGAAAATTCCACTATGTGGGATGTCTGAGACTTTATTGCCTATGTTTTCTTCCAGGATTTTTATGGTTTCGTGACTTACATTTAAGTCTTTTATCCATTTTGAGTTTATTTTTGTGTATGGTGAAAGTTGGTGGTCTAGTTTCATTCTTTTGCATATATCTGTCCAATTTTCCCAGCACCACTTATTGAAGAGACTGTCCTTACTCCATTGGATACTCTTGCCTCCTTTGTCAAATATTAACTGACCATAGTGGCGTGGGTCTATTTCTGGGGTCTCTGTTCTGTTCCATTGATCTTTATGCCTGTTGTACCAATACCAGGCCGTTTTGATTATAGTGGCTTTGTAATATAGTTTGAAGTCTGGTAATGTGATCCCTCCCACTCTGTTCTTTTTTCTCAAGATGGCTGCAGCTATTTGGGGTCTTTTTTGGTTCCATATAAATTTTTGAAATGTTTGTTCTAGGTCTGTGAAATATGCTATTGGTATTTTCATAGGAATTGCATTAAATTTATAAATTGCTTTGGGTAGTATAGACATTTTAATGATATTCATTATTCCAATCCATGAGCATGGTATCTTCTTCCACTTGTTTAAATCTTCTTCTATTTCTTTTTTGAGTGTCACATAGTTTTCTGAGTACAGGTCTTTTACATCCTTGGTTACGTTTATTCCTAGGTATCTTATTTTTTTAGTTGCAATGGTAAATGGTATTGCTTTTTTATTTTCTCTCTCTGAAAGTTCATTGTTGGTGTATAAGAATGCCATTGATTTCCGGATGTTGATTTAGTATCCAGCTACCTTGCCAAATTCGTTTATCAAATCTAGTAGTACTTTGATGGAGTCTTTAGGGTTTTCTATGTACAGTATCATGTCATCTGCAAATAATGACAGTTTTACTTCCTCCTTTCCAATTTGGATACCTTTTATGTTTTCCTCCTGTCTGATGGCTATGGTGAGGACTTCCAGTACTATGTTAAATAAGAGTGGTGAAAGTGGACATCCCTGTCTTGTTCCAGTTTTTAATGGAAATGGTTTTAGTTTTTGCCCATTGAGTATGATGTTGGCTGTAGGTCTGTCGTATATGGCCTTTATTATGTTGAGGTATGATCCCTCTATTCCCACTTTGCTGAGAGTTTTTTTCAGAAAAGGGTGCTGGATTTTGTCGAATGCTTTTTCTGCATCTATTGATATGATCATATGATTTTTGTCCTTCATTTTGTTTATGTTAGAACTTATTTTTTAAAATATGTTTTTATTGATTTCAGAGGGAGAGAGAAATAGAAACATCAATGATGAGAGTCACTGATAGGCCACCTCCTGCACACCCCCTACTGAGGATTGAGCCCTCAACCCAGGCTTGTCTCCTGACTGGAAATAGAACTGTGACCTCCTGGTTCACGAGTTGACACTCAACCACTGAGCCATGCCGGCCAGGCAGAACTAGAACTTTTATGCACTGCTGGTGGGAATGAAATTGGTGCAACCATTCTAGAAAAATGTACAGTACACGTACACATATCTTAAGACCTAACTAGTCCTCTCCTAGGTTTATATTGGAGAAAAATACTTTCATATATGAACCAAAAGACTTATGAAAATATTCATAGCACCATTATTTGTAATAGCTGAAAACAGAAAACTATAAAAACCAAAGTTCCATTAATTGCTAAATAATAAATACTGTGTATAATAAAAGAACATGTAGCAAAGACAATGAATCTGCTACTGTCATACAACATGAATCAACCTCACAAACATAATGTTGCAAAGAATAAGTCAACTCCTCCAAATATATATATTATATGACTCCATCTATAAAACGTTTGAAAATAGGCAAAAATAATCTTGAGTGATTATTGAGTAGGGGAGTGGGGGTGTGGGAGGAAGTAGAGATTGGAGGGTTGGTCTTTCCCCAGGCTCATGGAGTTTCAACTCACATATGCATATACAGGTTGCTACTCAGCCAGATTCAGGGAACCCCCTGCTAATCTCCAGAGCTTTCTCTGTACCACTTCCTCCTCTCTGACACTCTGCTCCACAAACCCTAGCTACTTTAGCCTCCCAGAACCCCTCATTGAGACCCTTAGGTTCTGTTTGGGTTCCTCCTTCCTGAGCTGAGGACTGAAAACAGCCTTCAGGCAGGACACTGGAGCAATTGAAGGGCTCATCTCACTTGTTTGCCTCCTTCCGTGGTTCACAATCTTGCACGGTCTGTTATCCTGTGCCTAAAAATCATACTTTTATATATTTCACACTTTTCTAGTTGTTTATTACAGTACTGCAGTATTAAAAGTGCAAATATTTGAATCCTATTTCTGGAAATTTTGATTCACTAAGTCAAAGATGAGGCCCAGGCATCTGCATTTTGAAAAAATATTTAAGTGTGGTTCTTTTACAGTTCCCCAGTTGTCTATGAAGAAAAAGAGGCCATTGCCACTAGAGACAGGTCTGTGGTTCCCTATTTGAAACATTTATTTATGGCCACAGTAATACACACACATACAGATACACAGTGTACATATTCAATTAGCATATATCATCATTTCGCTTAGTATGTATTTATAAACATATTATTTTAACTATCCTGGGCATTGTGAGCTTATAAATTTGAATTCTAAAGTGAAAATATATTCACCATTTTAAAGACCACTGAGTCAAGCTGGCTTGACGTGCACGTCTAACTTTTAAATATCATGTTGGATATCTCCATACAAATCACATCTTTGTTCAAGGACTTCTATGATTTATTGATCTTTTAAGAAAATTGCTGAGCCCAATTACATCCAGATTCTGTAATTTGTAGCAGTATTTAGATTATGCAAACACACACACCATAATTTGCATATATATGTTTTAAAATAATTTAATAGCATTAATAGCTAATATTTATTGAGCATGTATGTGCCAGGCACTGAACTAAATTCTTTTTTTTTTTTTTCCATCAGTCAAGGGTGATAGATGAAGGTCATCACTGCGACTGAACTAAATTCTTTATATTAAGTATATGTTTTGAAAGTAAAAACCACCATAAAATGTAGATCTTGTCATTATCTCCTTTTATAGAGATATCTTACACAATTTTAAGCAATGACAAGGTGTGGAACTACAAATCAGCTCATGTTTGTGACTCTAAACTCTCTGCTTATAATAACTATGCTGCAAAATCCATGCAGAATTAGAAAAATTCCCCCAAATATTTTGAAATAAGAAAGTGAAACAGTGAGGAAATTTTGACCAAATTCTCAGATTATTAAGATTTTAAAATAAGCCTATTTTGTAGAAAGAAGTAGACTTTAAAAATGGCAAATTGGAATTTTTCTAACGATAACCCTTTTCCTTCAAGTAAACAATGACCTTTCAAATCAATATTTACTGTTATTGATTGAAACTTAAACATACGGTAAGTTCAACTGAAAAAGGAAGTTTTGCCATATCAAAGAACTTTCATGTAGATAAAGAAGAAAATGATTAATCCTGAGAGAATCTGAACTTTGATCCCATGTTTACCCACAGGTGAATGGCAGCAGACACTTTACCAAAGAAGAGTCCTTAAAACAAACTAGTGACTTCAGGAATCTCTTGGATTAATCGGTTGCTCTCCCCATGTTTGTAAAAAAGCCCATTTGTCTCTGTGCAAACTGAATGGGTTCTGTTCAGGCATCTTATAATACCACACATTCCCTGCTCATTAAAGCTGCAAACCCTGAACTCAAGATAGTTCAGCTTCAGGTAAGGTATTGTTTCATGTCCAAAATACATTTCTTATTAGCTTTCATTAAAAACACTAAGGCAGCCTGTGCATATGTGTTTCAGAGATTGTCATAAAAGGAAAGAGCAGGGGATCTTTTTCAATTACTTGGGGGTTTTTTGTGTGTTTTTTTTGTTTGTTGTTTTAATCTTCACCTGAGGATATTTTTCCCATTGCTTTTTTAAAGAGAGGGGAAGAGAGGGAGAGAGAGAGAGAAACATTGATGCGAGAGACACATTGATTGGTGGCCTCTTGCTCAAGAACCAACCAGGGCCAGGGACTGAGCCTGCAACTGAGGTATGCACCCTTGGCTGGAATGAAACCTGGGACCCTTCAGTCTGAGGAATGATGCTCTAACCACTGAACCAAACTGACTAGAATGGTTCTTGTTTTTTTAAGATGCACCATCTTCCTCTCCTTTGCGCTTCACAACAGAAACCTTTGCTTGTTTCATAAAACTTACTCTAAAGAAACTTGGGTTAATGAACTCCACATGAACAGAAATGATGTTCAGGTTTCCATAGTGAACATTAGGGTTGTTCATCTTCTCCACCTCTTACAGTAATTGCAAAGTGAGAGTTATACCAGCCTGGAAGTCTAATGAGCACCTGTTTCATTTACTTGTGATATAACTCGAGCTGCTGCAAAAATTGCTTTTGCAGAAAAGATGAAAAATGATAAACAAGCTCTTCTTCCCAGAGGTATAGTAGCTTATCCATAGCTATCACTTCATAAACAGATTCAAGCCAATTCTCATCTTTTGGTGTCTCAGAGGAAAGCAGTACCTGCCTTGGAAAATGGTAGGAAAACATAAGCTTTGGCTCAAACTGCATTGAATATGGGTCCCGAAACAACCACCTGCTAGCTGTGTAAACTTGGGCAAGTCACTAACCCACCCTGTGCCTCACTTCCTTATCTGGAAGATGAGAATAACAATAGTACCTATCCAACAGGGTTATTTAGAGGATGAGTAGGTACTTTTTTGTGGTGAAATTTGGCTTTCTTTGACCACTCCCATGATCATTACAGGAATGAATTCTCCCAAATATATATCAATCTTATTTGAAATAAGACAGACATATCTGATGGAGTTAAGAAATCTCTAAACCAACCTTATTTGCAACATACATTAGTTAATTTCATCCAGCCAAGACCCTTTACAAACAAGTCCCTCCTACATACAGAATCTTCCAAGAGTAGTGTTGACGAAAGGACATCAAGTATATACTTCCAAATTCCCGAATTATTGTGGTTTATCATATATTGTCTTGTATTTAAAATTATACTTTTTACTTATGAATCATATTCCTGACAAAGTGTGAGCTTCTCAAAGGTGGGAATTTTTACAGTTCTTTGATTCCTCCCTTATATTTAGCAGCAGCAGCTTCAATGTCATCAAGATCATCATTATCAAATCTCTTCTTATGTCTCCAGCTTAAGCAATCCCCCCAAAAAGCTGACATCTGAAAACTGTCTGCTGGCAGCACTCCCAACAGCTGGGGTAATAAGTTCTTTATTCCTCAAGAGGGACCTGGATGGTACATCAGGCCATCCACTAACATTTGAGATAGTGGTAAGTACAATAACCATAGAAGGTAGAGCCAGAGCTTCCCGCACTTGGGCAGACTTTTCCTATTTGTCCCTCTGTGACAGTGTTGGGTGCATATTTTCCTAGGGGGATAGATTGGAGGACCTCTGAAGGTTGACCTTGTCTATTATCAGCTCATGAGCCAGTAGCAGTTGAGAGGCTTCTCTGGGCAAGCAATTATTGCCCTAGTCAATCAGAACATCAATACTAACAAAACAAGTATCTGTTTGAGCAACCACATTTAATTACAGGTACAAGGAATTCCCTTCCCCAAACTGAACCCAAAGGAAGCTAAAGAAGAGCTCAGAGCTGGCTCCACAACTTGAAAAATAAATAAAACAAAAATGAGAAACTCTTTGAGAAATAAAAGGTAGTTGTGGCTGGGGTGGGTAGATGATGAGGCATCCTCTATAGCCCCCAAAGGGGGTAAACTGGCAAGGCATTTTCTAGTGGAGCTCTTTTCTCTCCCCAGATTGCCCTGAGCAGATCATTGCCTTCTCTGCTGTTACCACAGTGACAATAAGATAATATCCTGGAAGCAGCAGAAGATACAAAGGTAAAAAATAAACAGCATAAGTGCAGATGAGCTGGCAAGCACCTCAGCAACCTGCTCCTCTTCAAACCACCACCACAGTTTGAACAACTGCAACATCCTTGGATAAAAGCAGTTCCTGCGATGAGGGACTGAACTCCCAGGGCAGAGAAGATGGTGCAGAGGTGGCTTAATTTTGGATTTCAACACAAGGGCCTCTCCACCATGGAGCACTCCCTGCCAGATCACTTGGTATGGAGCTTCCTATATCCTAACTCATTTGGAGAAACACTATGTAAGCCCTAATAAACTTTTGTCCCTCTCTCCAGGTAGATATCACGAGCATATTTGAATATACTAGTCGGAGTCCTAGCAGAAACTGGTGGCAAGCTCAAACTGATAATTTGACAATACTTTAGTAATAAGACTTATTTATAGTTTTTTGGGCAGCATATAGCAGTATTAAAGAGCTAGTAACAGGCCTGAAAGGCAGAGGGGTGGTAGGAGGCATCAGAATCACAGGGAGGAAGCTGTCTTGACAGGTGGTCTGATCTTTACTCAAGGACACAGTCAACACCCTAAAGAGTAAACTGAGAGAATAAATGCCCCTGACCTCACATTCTTCCCTCCCACCGTTCTCCTGCTGGGTTTCCCCAGCGACTGAACCCAATAGGCAGCCAGAAGACACGGGAGCCTGTTGATGTCACTGGTACAGGTCAACCTTCAGGGACACTGAACATGGTGGGGAGTGTGGAAAGTGGATCAATACATTTTCACTATAAAATTTAAACAAGAAATGAAAAACTTGCCTCCCAAAAAACAGACTTAATGCAACAGATAAAAATTTAAAATAAATCAATAAATAACATTTAGAGGTATAAGTAGAAATATTAGAAACGTGAAGCAGGAGAAAACAATTATGAAAACTAGGCAATCAAACATATTGCAATGGAGAATAGCACACAAATGGATTTCACAGTAGAAAGATTGCAGTCAAGGAACAACTTAGTGGGTTGGAAGATCAGGTCAAGGAACCCTTCCAGAAGGTATTAGGAAGGAATAAAGAGATGGAGAGAATGAAGGAGAAGTCAAAAGAATGAAAAAAAGATCAGCATTTACCTGGTGGAACCCCAGATGCAGATAAGAATTAAATGAAAACAAGAACATATTTAAGGAAGTAATGACCAGGAGTCTCTCAGAATTAAAGAAACAACCAAAACTCCAGGATTTAAATTGTTGAATAGGGCACAGAAGACAAAATCTATGCTAAACACATTATAGTGAAAATATGAAACATCAAAGAAAAAGAAAACCAGATTTCTCAACCACAAAACTGTATAGAAGACAGATATAAAATCTCTTTCAAGTGCTGAAGGAAAATAGCTTTTGACTTCGAACTTTGTAATCAACTAATTTGTCATTTAAATGTAATAATAGAATAAAATACTGTCAGGCATTACAAGTCTCAGAAAGTTTACTACACTAACACTCTCTTCCAATGAACTCTTAGAGTAGGTACTCCATTGAGAAGCAACATTAATATAGGAGGAAGTGATAATATATGACAAGAAATGGTGAATAAAGAGCATCAGAAGATTTATTTTTGTTTAGTTAAACCTTGGCCAAAGCAAATAAGAGAAAGTGTATTCATAATAATTCAAACTAAAACTTAGCTGATACCTATAAGATGGGGAAGGATGTTGTGTGTGTGGTGGGGGGCGTTGAGAAGGAAAATCGTAGTATGCTAAAGTTCCTCTTGTCTTTGTTTCTTTGTTACTTCATAGTTTTTATACATAGCGATGAAGAAAAACTAAGCATAAATGAGGATTTAATAAATTAGAATAAACCATCATAAAATAGTAATTGATGTTTAATGTTCAAACACCACAGGAAAATTTTAATCTATTCAATGGAAGATAGGAAACAAGTATCAGAAAAGAAGCATTTATGTAAATCAGAGAAATTGATGGAAATGGAACAAACTCAATAAATAATCTGCAGACTTTTATGTTGAGTATTGGGGTAATATTCACTAATAAATTGCTTACAACAGTTAAAGTTACCTCACAGGCATTGGCAAATGAGAAGAATCATTTTAATAAATGGAGAAAAAACACTTGATAAAGTATACATTTATTTTCTGGTGCAGGAGCAGACAAATAAAACAGTGGGGGGATCCTAGCAATAGATACATTCATGACTATATAAGAACTAAATACATGGTAGAGATAACATCACAACTAGTAGGAAAAGGACAAGTCATTATGTAGGTGGGTTTAGAAAGACAGGCTCACTACATGGAAAAAAATAAGGCTGTCTCTCTACTTTATGCTATATTAGTTAGCATGAGGTTTAGCTATACATATATAACCAAAACCCCAAAACAAAACACAGTGACAGTGGTTAAATAAGGTGGAAGCTTATTTCTCTCTCTTGTAACAGAAGTCCAGAGGTAGAATGCAGGGCTGATCCTGCAACTTCGTAGTATCCTCAAAGTCTCCTAGCTATCTGCTCTGCCATACACAGCATATGGCACCCATCTGCAAGGTCCATCCGTGGCTCAGTATAGTTGCTGATATTCCAGCTGTCATTTCAGCAGTCTGAGCTGGTGGCAGAAAGAATCAAAGGAAGAGAAGGAGAAACTTGTCTCTTTCATCTTAAAGAATGTTTCCAGCAGCTTCCCACATACTTTTGTTTATATCTTATTGCTGAGAACTAAGTCATGTGGCCTCACTTAACTACAAAGTCTGTGAAATGTAATCTTTATTATGGATAGCAATATGCCTCTAAAATCTGAGGCTACACGGCTAAGAGGCAAGAGGACACTGAGTGTTGAGAAGTAACTATCTAATAATGAGTATTGAAAAACAAGCTCCAAATTGGTTAAAGACATAAATGTGAGCTATATAGAGCCAATTAAATAATATAAAGCTAAGAAGATAAAATGCGAAAGAATATCTTTGTGATATTGGTGGGAGGGAGGGTGAATTTCAGAAACTAAACATAAGAAACCAAACCATATTAGGAAAATGGATGAATTATACTACAGCAAAAGTAAAGATTCTTGCTTTATGAAGGGCACTATAGATCAAGTTTCTCATGGAAGGGGTGATAGACTGGAAAAAGGTATTTGCAAGAAACCAACAAGGATTAATGTCTAGAATATACAAAGAACTCATATTATCAAGAAAAATAGGACAGCCTGGCTGGGCATGGCTCAGCGGTTGAGCGTCGACCTAGGATCCAGGCGATTGGGGTTTGATTCCCGGTCAGGGCACATGCCCAGGTTGTGGGCTCCATCCCCAGTCGGGGGCATGCAAGAGGCAACCGATCAATGACCCTCTCATTATTGATGTTTCTATCTCTCTCTCTCCCTCTCCTTTCCTCTCTCTGAAATCCATAAAGAAATATTTTTAAAAAAGAAAAAGAAAAATAGGACAATGAACAAAGTATTTACATAGGAATTCACAGATGTGGAAACCTAACTGGCTACTAAATACATAGAAAGATTCTCAACATCTCTAGTAGTCAGAAATATGCTAAACAAAACAAGATAACTTTTTGCTCATTAGAGTGGAAAATATTAGAAAGTGGCATTAAGTGCTGATGATGATGTTGGGAAAGAGGAATTCTCAACCACAGCTGCAGATGATTCTGAAGTAATCTGGAGGTACTTACTGATACTTAATATGTGTGCATTCTGCATCCTAGCAAGCCCATTTCTGCTACATAATCCAGAGAACTTCTTGCACAGGCCCACATCATTATTCATAGTAGTAAAGGGTTTCAGACAAACCAGGGGATGCATCTCTTGGGGAATGAATAAGTAAAATATGGCATATTCTATATAATAGAAATATTTGCCATAAGTCACAAACTAGACTGCATATAGTAACATGGATACATCTTAGAATGTTGAAAGAGAAAAAAATGAGCTATAGAGTATGTTATGGACTGAATTCTGTCCCCCTCAATTTCACATGTTGAAGTTCAACCTCCAGGACCTCAAAATGTAATGGTATTTGGAGATACAGTCTTTAGGAGGTAAGTTAAAACAAGGACACTAGGATGGTACCTTAATCCAATCTGACTGGTGTCCTTAAAAGAAGAGGAGATTAGAACATACAAAGAAATAACCAGGGATGTACATGAACAGAGGAAAGGCCATGTGAGGACCACAGCAAGAAGGCAAACATCTGCAAGCCAAGGAGAGAGGTCTCAGAAGAAACCAAACCTGCTGACACTGAGCTTAAACTTCTAGCCTCTAGATGTGAGAAAAATCTGTTTCTGCTTCTTTAGCCACCCAGTCTATGGTATTTTGATGGCATCCCTAGCAAACTAACACAGTGCACAATACTATTTATTGCCTTTAAAAACACATGTGAAAAATCTTTAGATTTTATTTTCAATTAAGCACACATACCTAAGTAAATTAAGAATAGTTTGAAAGGGAGGAATGAGAGTGAAGAGAAAGGATGAAGGCAGAAAAATTATCAAATAAAAGAAAGCAAAAGATGGCCTTGAACAGACTAATGATGCTAGAGTACAAAGAACTGGTGAGCATAATCAACTCAGTTCTGCACTTCTGAGTCCATATCCAACCCACCATACCACGAGAGGAGGAAGAAAAATCCAAACTAGAAATAATGAGGAGGAGGAAGGAAAAAATTAGAGTGCATTATAATGAAGCAAAAAGGAGGTAGCATGTCAGGTTGTCAGTCAACTCCATTTATAACACAGGGAACCAGGGCCACAGCCTTAGCCAGAAGAATCCTTCTAAGAGTGGTAGGGAAGAGATGCTCCTGGGTCGAAGATGAAGTATTCCCAAGAAGGAGACCCTGGGAAAGCTGATTTCTTCATTTACACACATAGTGGGATTTTGGTGAATGTCCATAAGCCAGGGGTCAGTTGCTGAGACTGGTAATAGATGTGCAGAGATTTATTGTCAGGCTAGGACTCTGATTGATGAGAGATTGGGATTATGAGCAAAGGCAGAACTGAACTAGAATTTCTCTACCTTGTCACCAAGGCCATGGGTATTTTCCAAGTACTTCCTTTTGTCCCATTACCCTGAAACACCATATTACCCACTCTATCAGTTCTCACCAATGCTATTCCAAGTATAGAAAGGCCAAAATTGGTGCCATAAATGTACAAAGGTAGGTCCTTGAGTGCCTATAAGGCCTAGCAGTAACTAGAACTCAGAGATGATGCACAGAGGCTAAATCAAAACCCTCAACCTGAGTATGAACTGTTGAGTGGAACAAAATGAACTGGAGTAAACTTATTAGGCACAGTAAATTTAAAGTCAGGAATTTGGCTCTAACCACTAAGAAAGGTAGATTGTCAGAACTTAAAGAAACCTTACATATTACCTGATTTATAAATTCATTTGGTCATCCATTCATTCAACAACTATCTCATGAACACTTACAATGTTCCAGTCATTGTGTTAGGCTCTAGTGATTTGCTGATGAGTCAAAACAGGTCTCTTGCCTTCACTAAGTTTCAGTCTGGTAAGAGGTAGTCAAATTCCTTTCTGCCTTTGAGCCTTCACAAATGCTGTTTCTTCTGCCTAGAAGGAACTTCAAATTCAAGTCTTCTTCTCAAACTTTAGGTTATAGCTGAATTGTTGGAGGCCTAACAACTCTGTCTAAGCCCTGCCCTGCAACACACACTGATATTTTCTCCTGTCATAGTACCCTGTTTACATCCTTCATAGCACTTATTACTATTTCTAATGTTTATTGAGTTGCTTTGTTCAATGCCTAAAGTTTACAGGTGGTAAACTGAGGTCCAGGGAAATAACTGGACATTAAGCAAGTCATTACCGAATCAGGAATAAAACTCAAGCTAAGCACATGGAAACCTTAAAAAGTTATGTGACTTACCTGAATCTCAGTTTTTCCATCTATAAAATGTGCTCAATAATATATCCTACCATGGAAACTAGGCAACAAAAAGATATAAGTCATCTAGATTGGAAAGGTAAAAGTAAAACAGTCTCTATTTTAGATCATACAGATGACATGATCTTCTATATAGAAAATTATGAGGAATCCACACACATTTCAAAAAACAATCGGAGCTAATAAATGAGTTCAGCAAGGTTGCAGAATACAAGATTAATATACAAAAATCAGTTGTATTTCTATACATCAGAAATCAATAATCTGAAAAGAGAAATTAATAAAACAATTCAATTTGCAATAGCAGCAGAAAGGATAAAATATTTAAAAGTAAGTTTAACCAAGCCCCTGGCCAGTATGACTCAGTTGAGTGGAGCATCATCCCATGCACCAAAGCTCGCTTGTCAGTTTGATTCCTGGTAAAGGCACATACCTGGGTTGCAGGTTTGAACCCTGGTCTGGCCATGTGCCAGAGGCTAGCAAACAATGTGTCTCTCTCACATTGATCTCACAATGTGTTTCTCTCTCTCTCTCCCTTTCTTTCTGAAATCAATAAAAAAAATTTTTTTAAATAATAATAAATAAGTTTAATTAAGGAGGGGCACAACTTGCATACTATAAACTACAAAATATTGTTGACAGAGATTAAAGAAAAGCTAATTAAAGGGAAAGAAACCCATGTTCATGGATTGAAACATTTAATACAGTAGTACCTTGGTTTTTTAATGTAATCTGTTCGGGAAGACTGTTCGAGTTCTGAAGCATGGAAAACCCAGGAATCAACAGCCAACAGAGAGGCCTCAGGATCTTGCGCTCAGCTGAAGTCGTGTGGCAGGTTCCACCTTCCAGGCGTGTTCGAAAACTGAAGCATTTACTTCTGGGTTTGCTGCCTTTTAAAACGGAAATGTTCGTTCACGGAGATGTTTGAAAACCACTGTATTGGTAAAATGGCAGCTCTCCTACAGATTGAATTGACCTGCTGATTCAATACAATCCTTATCACAATCTCCTCTGGCTTTCAAAACAATTTTTTGTTGTTAATCCTCACCCAAGAATATTTTCTCCATTGATTTCTTTTAGAGAGTGGGAGCGAGGGAGAGAGAAAGAGGGAGAGAAATATCGATGTGAGAGAGACACATTGGTTGGTTGCCTCCCACAAGTGGAGCTGGAGACTGAGCCTGCAACTGAAGTATGGGCCCCTGACTGGACTCAAACCCATGACCTTTCAGCCTACAAGCTGACGCTCTAACCATTGAGCTAAACTGGCTAGGGCTGGCTTTCAAAACAATTCTGAAAAATAAGAGTAAAGTAGAGAATGACACTTCCCACTTCAAATATTACTACAAAATTACAGCAATCAAAACTGTGGTATTGACATATAGAGCAATGGAGTAGAATTGAGACAAAGAAATAAACCCATGCATTTGTGTTCAATTGGTTTCTGACAAGGATGCCAAGATCATTCAAAGGAAGAAAGAATTGTTTTTTCAACAAATAGTGCTTTGACATCAGGGCATTCACATACAAAAGGATGAAGTTCAATCCCTACTTCATACCATATAACAAAATTAACTCAAAATTGATCATGGGCCTAAATGTTAGAGCCGCAACTATGAAATTCTTAAAAGAAAACATAGGGGTAAATTTTTGTGACTTTAGACTAGACAGTTGTTTCTTAGATATGACACCAAAAGAAACTATTGAAAGTTCTCAAAATAAAAAACTTTTTACTTCAAAGGACACTATCAAGAAAGTGAAAGACAGCCCACAGAATGGGAGAAAAATATTTGCAAATCATATATCTAATAAAGGCATAGTATCCAGAGTATGTGAAGAACTCTTACAACTCAACAATAAAAAGACAAATAACCCAATTTAAAAATGAGCAAAGAATGTAAATGGAGAGTTCTCCAAAGAAGATATACAAATGGCCAATAAGCACATGAAAATATGGTCAAACTCATTAATCATTAGGGAAATACACAACAAAACCACAAAGAGATACTATTTCACATGTTAGAATGGCTATAATGAAAAAGATGGACAATTACAAGTGTTGAAGATGCAGAGAAACTGAAACCCCATATATTCCTGGTGGAAATGTAAGATGTTCGGCTGCTTTGGAAAACAGTTGGGAAGTTCCTCAAAATATTAAACATAGTTAGCATATGTCCCAGTAATTATACCCCTAGACATAGACTCAAGAGAATTGAAAATACAAAAATTTGTATATGAATGTTCATAGCAACATTATTCATAATAGCCCCAAATTGGAATCAATCCAAATGTCCATCAACTGAAGAATGAAAAAACAAATATGGTATATCCAGTTAATGGAATATCACTGAGCTATAAAAAGGAACAAAGTACTGATCCATGCTACAATGTAGATGAACCTTGAAAACATTATGCTAAAAAAAGGCAGCCTGGCACAAAAGGCTACATATTGTATGATTTCATTTAAATGATATGTCCAGAATAGGCAAATCCATAGAAATAAAAAGTAGATTAGTGATTGATAGGGGCTAGGAGAGAGGGGAATGAGGAGTGACTGCTAATGGGTAAAAGTTTCTTTGGGGGAGTGAGAAAATGTTATGGAATTAAATAGCAGTCATGGTTGCACAACCTTGCAAATACACTAAAAACCACTGAATTCTTCACTTTAATGGGTGAGTTTATGGTATGTGAATTATAACTACAATAAAATTTAAAAATTTTTTCCTGGTATAATGCATATATATCAACTTCCCACTCTCCCTGGATATCTAATAGGATAGTCATGTTTTTATAAAACCCTACTTCCTGGCTTCCACTTATTAATGGCCCCTACAAATCTCTATTAATCAGGATCCCTCTCCAGGATTTCAAACTTGGGAATGATAAATAAGCAGTCAATTCTTTATCAGTGTCAGAAGTGATTAGAATTAAACCTAAGTTGAAATCAGAAGTTGTTACATCCATGGCAAGAAAGCTAGTCCACAATGAAAGGCAAATTTAGCTGATCTCAGGAGGAGGCAGGAATGAAAAATAAAACATGTCTTGGGGGCATCCAAGTCCTGACTCAGATACATCTGAGACTTTCCCACAGTTTTGGTGTCCAACTTCCTTGGGTTCCATCAATCAGTAAGTTGTCTCTCTGCTTAAGCTAGTTCTGTCACTGACCACAACATCAATATATTTTAACACTACAAAGCTTATAGTGAATAACAAGTGAATATAGTTAGAAAAAGAAAATAGTACTAAAAGCTAACATTTGTGGAGGCCTTACTCTGGTCAGGCACCATTTTAAGGACTTCAAGTGTGTCTTAATAAACTCATTTTCACAAGACTCTTGGGAAGTAAGTGCTACTGTTATTCCAATTTACAGATGAGGAAACCAAGGCACAAAAGGCTAAAAAACTTATTCAAGGTCACACAGTTAGTAATTAGCAATGTTGTATTCTTAATCTTTGCACTATATGTATGTAAAGCATTATTGTTATTTGGAAGAAATCAACATAGGAAGTTTCCATGTTATTCTGATTAAATAACTATTCTAAGATGTGAGTTTCTTTTAGAAAGCAGTATCTCATATGGAAACTTTCAAGGACTGTTCATGACATTTGGTACTTCTAACCTATGATTCAGTTCTCTGACTTTAAATACTTCTATTACCTGAATCCAAACTAACATTTTTAAAAAAAAAAATTTATCTTAATTGTTGAAAGTCTTATAGATATTCCCTTTTAACCCCCATTAACCCCCCTCTTCCCCATTCCCACCCCCTCCCCAGGCCTTCACTCTACTATTGTCTGTGTCCATGGGTTATGCCTATATACATATAAATTCTTTGGTTAATCTTTTCCCACCCCACCCCCTTCCCTCTGAGATCCCTCAGTCTGTTTCATGCTTCCATGTCTCTGGATCTATTTTGTTTGTCAGTTTATTTTATTCACTAAATTCCACATATAAGTGAAATCATGTGATATTTGTCCTTCTCTGACAGGCTTATTTAGCTTAGCATAATACTCTATAGGTCCCTCCATGTTGTCTCAAAGGGTAAGAGATCTTTCTCTTTTACAGCTGTATAGCATTCCATGGTGCAAAGTACCACATATTTTTATCCACTCACCTACTGATGGGAACTTTGGCTGTTTCCAGATCTTAGTTATCGTGAAAAATGCTGCTATGGACATAAGGGTGCGTATTTTCTTTCTGATTGGTGTTTCAGGTTTCTTAGGATATATTCCTAGAAGTGGGATCACTGGGTCAAATGACAGTCACTCACAGTGGCTCTGGTTATTATGGATGATTGATAATGGTATTTTGGCTTATACAACCACAGAGCTGCCTCAGTGCCTGTCTCTCTATTATGCTCCCAAAGAAAGAAATGTTCATATGCTGACATTTTTATTATCAGAAGAGTCAGTCAGTAAGTGATCTACCCAGAGTTTACACTAGAGCCATAGAGTCTGACAGAATATGATCACATCATCTGAAATGCATTCAAGGTCTGCTGTTGCAGCTGTCAATAAAAAAGGACAACACATGTACTGCCTGGTTCTCCTGGCAAGAGCATCTCTACAATCATATTAAACTTATAAGCTGCTTTCTCAAGATGATCAGAAGATGTGATTCTGGTGAATCCCAGTGCTTACCCAATTTATCCCCAGTTGAAGTTGGAAAGTTGTACATTAAACTTTACCTCTCCCTCCTCTCAGCCTTTCTTCCTAAAGGATGTGTCAACATTTTGTTCAAGGAAACACTCAAGGGACAGAGGCATTTTCCTCTAAGCTATTCAGTCCCCTGTGTCTGTTTCCTACAGAGTGCTAATTATTGGTGGAAACCTGTTAGATGGAGTTTGTGCATTGGGCATCTTTGTACAAGAAACAGGAAATGAAATTACCACTTCATTTCACATATATATTAAGTTGTCACCAAGAAGGCAACAACCAGTGCCAACTTCAGATATGAACAGGCGACCCCCTGGGAGCATGCTGACCCTAGATGTAAGTTAAGAAGGGTGCTGAGATGGGTGAGGAAACTAAGCTGGCCAGAAATACTTTACCCTCTTGCAAGAGAAAATATATGAAATCCCATGGTTTGAGTTTCAATCCTCAGTTTAAGACTTTGCTAGGTTATTGAATTGCAGTTAATCTAAGGAAAGGAGACATTTTTAATCCTCCCAATTTTTGTGTGTTGCTGTGGTTGAGTTTTAGAGCCTACCCTGTGAGTACATTTTAGGAAGAGAAGGAAAGAAATAATAAGAACACATCTCAGGAAAGAGAGATGAGGGACAGGAGCATAGAACAAAACCAATGTCATCTAAGTCCTGCTTCAGAGTACCATCTCTGACTGACTGGTCAGTGTCTCACTGGGCCACTTAGTCACTGAAACAAAGGGGGATCAGAGGGCCTGGGCATACCACAGGAGGAATTGGGAAGAAATTTTTTATAAAGAGGAAATTATAATAGACCTCAAGTCAAAAGGAAAAGGAAAAGGTGACATTGTGTTGTTGTTGCTAACAATCAGGTAGGTCATAAGTCAACACATTTGATCAACCATAATGAAATAGCAGCTTTAGGCAAAATTCTACTTAAAGATGGTGAAGGAAGAAGAATGAAATGAAACAGAAATGAAAGAACTAGGTGCCCTTATCCTTTGAAATGCCCTTATCCTTACGAAACAAGTAACAGCAATTCAAAGTAGTATGTCTGTTAGTACAAATTAGTAAAACAGGGAGAGTATGTAAGTGAAAGTTGAATCTGAACAGGATTGATCAGAGAACACATCCTGTGGAAGAGATCAGAGCCCCACCAAAAGGTAATGTCAGACACAAATCATCAAGGAAGAGGCCATCCCCAGGTATTTTTGTTCTTGCTTTTTAAGAACTGCCCAACATGTACAAATGAGTATAAACATTGGTTACATGGGCCTCTGGGTTTAAATTACACTATTAGAAAAGAGGTAATTTTTCAATGAAACAAACCACTCCCGCTGTCACTAACAGTACTAATATAACCATGGATCACAGCTTTGGAAAGGTTTTTTTGCTTGTTTGCTTGTTTTTTTAAGTCTACCTACCTTCTGTAACCTTAAAATGCCCAATAATATCCCTTCCATTGTACTTGAAATATTATAATAATCCATTTATGGCTGTTTTTTCTAAGAGTTTGAAAGCCCTTAAGTGCTGGGATCATGTCTTATTTATCCTAGGAACCCCAGTACCTGACATAAGATATGCCACATACTTGGCAGTCAATAATACCCATTTATTCAATCAATTCTAATTGAGCACCTACTTTATGCCAGATGGCATAAAATGGCGAACAAGATCAGTGGGATTCTTGTTCTCACAGGGCTTCCATGCAATGCCTGCCAGTGAGTGGGTAACTGAATGGAGTGAATGAATAGATGTTGTATATTCAGGTACTATATATGTTGCCAGGATATTAAGGTCTATAAAGGTCCGTATTGAAAGGGATGAAACCCGTTAGTTGAAAACTTGTCTTTATTTTAACAATAAAGGTGTCTACAGAGGTGCAAAGCTTCCTCTCCCCGAGGGCAAAAAGTTTTATGTTTGGATGGGTCAGAAAGAGGCTGTCAAGGGAAGATGGGCTGGCAGGGAGACACAGTCCAGGATAACCAGGCTTCCAGGGCTTGATCACCAAGAGGGCTGCTTTATCAGCCTAAATGAGGTTTATCTCTACTCAATTTTGCCTAAGTTCTCTCTCTTCTTACTAGTTCTTTTTTTTTTTTTTTTAATATATCTTTATTGATTTCAGAGAGGAAGGGAGAGAGAAAGATAGAAGCATCAGTGATGAGAGAGTCATCATTGATCAGCTGCCTCCTGCACCCCCCCCCCACACACACACACCGGGGATCACACCCGCAACCTGGGCATGTGCCCTGACCAAGAATCGAACCACATCTCCTGGATCATAGGTTGATGCTCAACCGCTGAGCCACACCCAGCCGGGCTCTTCTTACTAGTTCTTGATTCAGTCAGCTCATCAATCCTATTTACAAGGTGTCTAATACTAATTTATGTGCTGTTCCTCTCAAGAATCCTATGATGTGAGCTTCTAGCTATGTCAAATGTTTCTGTTCTTACTCTCTGAAGACTGCCCTGATACATTTTCCCCCCAGCAGCTTGGAAGATAATGTCAGCCATCAAAATAATCGATGCTCACTACATATCACCTAACCTAAATGGCCCTGAAAGTGTTTTAAAAATAATATGAATTAAGTATAAAGCATGTCTTAAACTTCTAAAAGAAAGGAATTAGACTTGTCGAAAATGGACTTATAAAATATGGTTTTGATTTGTCACAATTCATTGGTGATGGACACTCCAATCTCTAAAAATGCAGTTTTGAAATAAAAATCATTAAAATCTGTGTAGCATTTAACAAA
Organism: Miniopterus natalensis; assembly: GCF_054644295.1. Lineage (NCBI taxonomy): Eukaryota > Metazoa > Chordata > Mammalia > Chiroptera > Miniopteridae > Miniopterus > Miniopterus natalensis. Next base: position 45,492,093 of record NC_142090.1, on the reverse strand, counting down.
ATATCTCTTCATTCTCACAGCTAACATATAAAGGAGGTAAGAATGGTATTTACTTTGTGACAAATGATGAAGCTTTAAGGGACTATTTTTTTCTTTTCCCCCCAATTTTATTATATGAAAAATTTTAAATAAAGTTGAAAGAAAAGTACAGTAGGCACTCAGGTACCCACCACTTAGATTGACCCATTGTTAATATTTTGTTACTTTTGCTTTACTTATACACATATAAAAATATTTGCCTTTTGTTGAACCATTTGAAAGCATTTGCAAACATCATAAACTTTATCCCTGAATATTTCAGAATGCATTAAAAATGATTCTTCTTTTATAGCTATTTTCACCTTACAAAAGTTAGAAATTATTCCCTAATATTGTTTAATATTTAGACCATGTCTAAATTTCCTAATTGTCCCCTAAAGGGCCTTTTTTATTGAGATATAATTCACATACTATAAAATTTATCTTTTCAAAGTGTACAGTTCAGTGGTATTAATATACAACATCATGACTATCTAATTCCAGAATATTTTCATCTCTTCAAGAAAATCCCTTACTCATTAGTAGTCACTCCTCATTCCTTCCTCCCTCCAGCCCCTGCCAACCATTGATACATTTTCTGTCTCTGTGGATTTGCTATTCTGAGATTTCATACAAATGGAATCATACCATATGTAGCCTTTAGTCTGGCTTCTTTCACTTAGCACAATGGTTTCAGGTTGACCCATGCTGTAGAATGTATCAGCACTCCATTTCTTTTCATAGTTGAATAATCCTCCCTTGTATGAACATACAATATTGTGTCCATTCATCAGTTGATGGACATTTGGATTGATTATACTTTTTGGTTAACATGACTAATGTTGCTATAATCATTCAGGTACAAATTTTTGTGTGAACATATTTTCAACTCCCTTGATCTAAACCTAGGAGTGTAATTGCTTGGACATATTATAACTCTATGTTTAGTGTTTTGAAGAACTTCCAAATTGTTTTCCAAAGCAGCAGAACAATTTTACATTCTCACCAGCACAGAGGTTTCCAGTTTTTCCGGATCTTCAACAATACTTATGATTGTCCATCTTTTGATATTAAACACCCTAATATGTATGAAGTGGTATCTTATTGCAGTTTTGATGTGCACTTACCTAATGGCAATGATACTGAGAAATTTTTTATTCACTTTTTTGGAGAACTGTATATTCAAATTCTTTGCTCATAATATTAGGTTATTTGTCCTTTATCATTGAGCTGTGTTTCTTACCTATTCTGGATAGCAAATGCTTATCAGATATATGATCTGTAAATATTTTCTTCCATTCTGGGAGTTGTATTTTCACTCTATGAATGCTATCCTTTGAAGTACAAACATTTCCTATTTTGATGATGTTCAATCAATCTATTTTTTCTTTTATTATTTATTCTTTGGATATGACATCTAAGTAACAATTGCCTAATCCAAGGTCACAAAGATTTACCTCTATATTTTCTTCTAAGAGTTTCATAGTTTTTGCTCTTACATTTAAGTCTAATTTGGGATTAATTTTTGTATATGGCATGCAGTAGGGGTTCAAGTTCATTTTTTTGCACATGGATATTCAGCATCATTTGTTGAATAGATAATTTTTTCTCCATTAATTCTCTTGATACTCTTGTCAAAAATCAGTTGACCACAAATGTATGGGTTTGTTTCTGGACTGTCAATTTTGTTGTGTTGACCTATATGTCTAAACATATGCTAATTTTTTGCTAGTCTTGATTTTTGCAGCTTTGCAATAAGTTTTGCAATTGGAAAGTATGTGTCCTCAAATTCTGCTCTTCTTTTTCAAGATTGTTTTGGCTATTCTGAGTCATCTTTTATTTCATGTGAATATTAATATCAGCTTGTCAAATTCTGTGAAATGACAGGTAGAGTTTTGATAGAGATTATGTTTAATATTCTAAAAAATTACAAAGAGTGACTGTTAGGTGATAGTCAATAAGCTTTTCTAAGCAAAAAGAACAATCACTTCTAACTATTTTAATTGTTTGAATGGACTAAATATGGGGTATTTATTCTCATTTTTAAATAACTTCATTCATTTTGAAGAAAAATTAAAATAGATGCAAAACTGAATTTCAAAGGGTGTTCATGAATAAAGATGTGCGCTACTAAGTAATCTACAGCACTCTTACCAAGAACCAGTGCTCTTTAATCAGCAACTTAAAAAAAATAAGATAATTTTGCAAGGGATTTTTTTTTCTTTTGAAGAAATCTGATTGCTAATTATTAAAAAGAGTACTACATAGCTCCAGCAACTAAGTGAGGAACAGACTGAAAGATGAATTTTCAGCAAATGAAAATTCAAAAAGCAACAACCACATGTCAATCTGTTGGTGTAAGCTCTTAAATGTTACTTTCTGGAAGTCTGATTGCCTAGGATTTCAGTTAGAGATATTGTCAGAGATATTGTCAGCATTTAAGAGGTTTTTAAATGCTTCCCATATGGGATTGCATGCTAAACCCTTGCAGGTGATTTTTATCACTGCTTGTTCTCTTCTTCAATCCCTCCCCATCCCTCACCCCACAGCTTCCTCACTGAGTGCTTCCTTGTTTTTCTGGGAATTTTATGTATGGATCTGTAAAAGTATATTAAAATAAAGATATATTATTACTTAAATAACTGATTTTCTTACATCTGGTTACTGTCGACATCAAACCCTTGGGTTACATCCCTAAAAAGGGGCAGAGACCTGGCTGGGGAGAGTATGGATCTGTTCAGGTGAGTGTGCACATGAACACCAAGATACGATGCTATTCACCCTCCACGGACTCCAGGTGTAAAATTTCCTAATAAAAGAATTCTGGTACTTCTAAAGCAAATTTGTCTTCAACAGGACTCAAAATTGATTGGACAAAATAAATTTTTCTCTACTGAAAATACTATATAATAGAATAAAAATAATACTCAAATATATATGTTATAAGTGTGAATTTTGCCAGTTGCAAAATCTCTTATAAAATGGCTACTTCATGGATTACACGGGGCAAATTTTTTTTAAATCCTCACCCGAGGATACGTGTGTGTTTTTCTTTTTAGAGGGAAAGGAAGGGGGAGAGAGAGAAAGAGAAACATCAATCAGTTGCCTCCCATACTCACAGGTACCAGGGATCGGACCCTCAACCTTTTGGTGTATAGGATGATGCTCCAACCAACTGAACCATCTGGCCAGGGCATATGAGGAAAATTTTAGTCTCAAAGTGGCAACTTTCAATCACTCAGTTTGCTTCTCAGTCACCCACCTTCCTCCACTATCAGAGATTCTATGTTCAGAGAAGGAAATTCATTTTAATACAACTATACAGAAAATATAAATAGTGAAGTAAATCTAGAAAGAAAACCGGAGTAGCATATTCCAAAATGAATATGTGATATTTTTCTTATCTAATATTTTGAGTTCAACGATCTACTAGCCTCCCATGTAATTTCCTAAATTACCAAAAGATGAACATATGTAGATTGAAGGTGTCTGGGCTTCAGAAGGTAACATGTGCTCACACACAGATACATTCACCATCACTCATTTTACTGAAAGGTTTAACCTGCCAGTTCGGTGCAGTTTCTGAGAACATCCTTTTTTGGTCTGGTTTGAAACAACTCAAGCTGGGCTCTCCCTACTACAAAACTCTTGTGGAAAATTATTATAATAAAGTATACTTTTCCAGAGAATTGGGATTTTAATGCTTTCATTTTTTAACTTGTAAGTTGCTACTATTCAAGAATGTAGTCTATGATAGCAGCTTTGACATTTCTTTTTCACCCTGACTCACATAAAAGATTTACAGTGCAACTCAATCCACCCAACTGATTTCACAATTTTGTGATAGTTCCCAACCTGCAGTTTGATAAACACTCTTCAAAGACAGTCTTATCACGTTGGAGTAATCCAAGAATTGGACCTGAGTTTGTGACCTGATAACCCAGCTTTACTCAGCTGATACCCTTCCTCGAGTGACTAAGGCAGCTTATATTCTTTCGTGTTTTCTTTCTTCTGCAGTAGCCTCAGATGCCACGTACCGTCGGTAAGTACACACACGCAAAGAAATAAGACTCAGCAATCTTGTAGCATCAGTCACAGGCTATTAAAAAATCCTTCATCTTGAACATAACAGTCTATAAAATTGGTGATGATGTAATCAGCAATTAAAAGAGGGGCACAAACTGAAGGAGAAATAGTCCCACACACACAGAAAGCAAAACGCATGCACTTACAACCTGCCTTTCTCTGGACTCCTTTTTTATCCTCTGTCCTCCCCAATGTCAGTGTTTTTGCTCAGTAAGTAGAATACGGTTGCCTTCATTGTCCTGATGTCTGCTTTCTTTCCCAGAAAGTTGCTTTTCTGTTGGACTTATGGCAGCCTTCCACGCAGCCTCTCCCCATCCTTCTCTTGCACTCTCTGAATAATGGAAGCTCTTTTATTCCATCCAGGGCACTAGCTCTCACTTGACTCCTCACCCACTAATAAATCACTCATTGCTCAAGGATTCCCAGTAAACTCTGGCTCCCCTTCTTCCCCGGCCAGAACATCTTTTTCAGCCTTCGTCAAACAAAGGCACATGATTACAAAGCCAACCTCAATAAAAATACCACAAAAGAGGGGTTTATTTCATTATAGACAGCATCGTAGTCTATTGGGTAGATATTAGTCATTATAGCTACCCAGAATAAGATAAAGATTTTATTCGATTTACCCAGGGATTTGGTGAAATTAATTGACCCATAGGGAATTCCCTGCTCCAGCTCTTGCTAGAGGAAAATTCTCTTTATTCATTTCAACCTTTCTCTTTAACTGCACATATCACCTTACTGATGAGGCCGCATTGCTTTTAATCTCCCATCTCATCAGTTGTGGGTTTTGTTAATTACTTTAAATTTTCCTACAATGAATCTTTCCTTTCTTGTTACTTAGATTGCCAAGCTAACCACAAATTAAACTTGCAACATTTAGCTCCCTGTTAAAAAATGTTTTAGCATCTGTCGTATCATCTTTTTGGAAGTCATATTTTGTTATATCATTCCACCTAAAAAAAGATAATCTAGGTAATATTTAATACCACATGGCAAAGCTCAATAAAAAATAACTTACTTGACTCTTTTTACTTTATTTCTTTTTCTCTGATTTTAACGAATAGATTTCCATATATAATTTTTTCTAATATTATAAAAAGATATAAAGATAAAAGTGAATATCAACCATCATTCCACCACATAGAAATAACATTGACAATGCTTTGGTACATATCCATGGAGATGCTTTTCTCATATATATGTCACACACACACACACACAAACACAAATATAATACTTTTTAAAATCTCAAAAGCAGCTGCCTTTACATGGTTGGATTAAAGACAAATTTTTTCCTACTCCTTTACATCTTTCTCTGCTTTCCACACTTTTTATAATGTCCATGCATTGGTGACAAGTCACAAAAAAGGAAAAGAAAAAACTAATTGAGGAGCCATGGCGACAAGAGAGGTCCTGAGTTAGGCAGAGGGACAGCCAAGGGTAGGCAGGGTGAATGGGATGGGGGAGGAGTGCAGGTGGGGCTGGGGAAGGGTCTGCCCAGGAAGGAGGAAGGACATGTCAACTAATGTACCGCGTTCTTTACTCCTGCTGCTGTTCTCTCAGAACTTGCACACTTGGGCACCTTCACAGTCACTTTCACATGTTTATATTTTCCAGGACTTTGCTAATAAGAGCTGATGAAAAGAAAATTACCTAGATCTTTTGTCAATGTCAAGAAGTGAGGAATAATTTATAAGTATTTTCTTAACTTCTGCTGGTTGGATCATTATGAGAAATCCTGCTCAAAGATAGGATGTAGCTGGCAGGAGAGATGTGATTATTACCTGTGTTCCTCCATCAGGCTCGGAGAGGAGGAAGTGAACACATCTCGGCAGGGCTGGAACTGACTCCCTATGGGCCACTATTTCAATTCAACTCTGTTAAATTACACTCCCTCACCAATCCCAGGAAACTCCCCTCTTTCCCTAATGAAGCATTTATCACCCTCTCCACATTGAATCTACAGCTTGTTCCCTCTGCTGCACCTTCATATCTCAGCCCATCCATCTCCCCCCTTTGTTTTACTTTAGAAGGGAGGCTTGTTATATACTGCTTGAATAATGCTTTAATCATGGATTATGAGTTGCTTTACAGCTCCCTGAATGCCTTGGCAAGGTCTCTATATAAATAAAATTATTATTATTAAAGTCAATTAATCAGAAGCCCAACTCACTTTTCAGTGTCTGACATCCTGGAAGCTTACCGATGTAGAAAAGTCTTTTGGTTTACATCCTGTGTAACAACATTTTGGGAATCAATAATATAGAACATAGTCTTTAGAGGTCCTTAATTAAATTGTAATTTGTACATACATATGGATGTATTTCTTTTTGTTGACCTGTTAAAGATCAATGATTGATTAGCTGTGAAATAAGATATGGTACTGAGTAATTATGTTTAGGAAGTGCTGGTGAGACTTGTCATATAATTTGCAAGCTATTTTAATTTATCCTCAGCAAAAGAAAGAATAGGAGAAGCAGCTCCTTGTATAATTAGAATCTCTTATCCACCTAAATCTCTTTTGATAGGTTTCCTGACTGGAGTAGTTAATTATCTGATTTTTCCTTTTAGTAAACTTTTTATTGCAGCATACATAAATACATACAGAAAAGTGTGCAAATCATAAGTGTACAGCTCAATAATTTTCACAAAGGAAACAAAAAAGTACCACTCAGATCAAGCAACAGAACATCATCTACCTCAGAGGCCTCTCACACCACCTCCCATTATTACCCTTACTCAAAAGTAATCCTGACTCCCAAATCCAGATTAGTTTTGCCTGTTTTGGAGCTTTCTATCCATGCAGTCGCACGGGATGTAGTCTTGTGTCTGTTCAAAGATTTGGCTTTAATGGTACTTAGGTTTTTAATTTATTTATTAAGTGCCTGCCAGAGGCAGGAATTATATGAAGGGCAGGACTATATAAAGACTTATAGAGACAGTACCATCCCCCGAGAGTCTTTCACTGGGGGGTGGGGGCACAGGAGTGTACAGATGGGGGCAGGTACCTGTTAGTGGCTCTGTGAAGGAATACAGTGGGGCTTGAAGCAGATGGGGCTCCATCCCACTCAGGCTCAATAGGTAAAATAAGAAGACTTCTTAGATGTTTATCTTGATATCTATTATAAATTTTTAAGTTCTATGAGGACTTGAAAAAAGAGTAGGAAGGCATAATAGTGCTGTATGAACAAATCATTCTGGAGAGACTTCCTGGGTTGTTGCTGGGGTCCTTCCCTTTCAGCTCATTCCATTCCTCCTCCTTTTTAAAATGTCTCCACCCCGTCCTCCTCTACATCCCCTCCCTCTGAATTCTCTCCCTCTCCCCTCTTTCTTTGTTTCCCTCTCATCAGAATCTGTGGGTTCTTGCCCCACATCTGCTCTGGATCCTTCTCTCCTGACTGAGCCTTTCTTCCCGGGTGAGAGGAGACAAAACCCTGAAGCTTGTGTTTACGATGCCCACATGTTCTGCCCACTCACCTTCCCCTGTGGCTTCCTTAGTGCTCACAGCACTCCTGACGGCTGAGGACTGGGCAGGTGGAAAGGACAGATAACAGGGAGGACAGATGTGGCTAGAGATGAACAGAAGGGACAGGTAAACCCATTTCAATCAATTCTGTTTCATTTCCCACGTTGAGTCCTGAATTGGGTTTAGGGTCAACTGAATTGGGTTTAGCTGATTTAATATTTATTGTGCCCCTTTACCATCGCCAAGCACTATTCAATTTCAGGTGTTGAGGTGTTGTGGATAGAGTTCTGTTTTGTTTTGCCTCTTGTAAATCCATCTTTCTCTCTGAAAACCCAAAAGGTGGTTTGTGGTGATGCTGGCCCACTGAAGGGGTGCTGCTCTTGTGTCTTCTGCTCTATGTTCAGTGTCAATAAGAGAGTATTTAAGATATCAGCAAGGGACCTGAACCTCCTACTGCATCATTATGGAAGAAACCCCAGCCTGTATTTTTTTCATCTGATTCCGACTGGGTGGTTTTTGTATTTTACCCACTGGCTGCCTAAATTGGAGTCTTGGCTGACAATGAACTGGCTGAAGTTCAATCTAGTCAAGATGAATGCCCAGGACTGGTAAATTATAGAAACTGGAAGAGATAGCTTTACACGGGGTTTCCCTCTATGGGAGATTGGAGTTTCAGAGGACAGAATAGAATGTTATGTTAAACAGCAGAACATTGAGGTGGTAAACATCAAAGAGCTTTGGATCAAACCATCTGAATTTAAATCCTGGCTGCATCAACTAGCTGGGTGACCCTAAGCGAGTTTCCTAAACTCGGAGGCTGCTCACCAGTCTTTCACTTGGGATGGTAAAGCGGCCTTGCAGGTGCTGGACCGCAATCAGTACAATTATATGTGTGGACTTGGTGCATGGCCTGGCACAGCTCCCCCAGTGAGCTGTGTCTTTATCTCTTCTGGATGGGATTCTGCTTTTAAATGAGAGGATGTTCTGGCACTACAAGCAGAAGCTTGCTGATGTCTGGGCCCTATGGTAAAATGCAGATTTTGGAAGAGGCCAGATTTCAGGTCCTATTGGAGATTTCAGAAGGGGCATAGTTGTAGCTCTCTGGTATGCATGTCTGATGAACAGATCATCTGGAAGGCAAGAGGTCCTATCACCTTGACAACAGATAGCATCTAAGGATCTTCTCATCTCATTGAGCTGTCACCAGGACCCCAACCTTGAATGACAGAGAAGTGCTCCTAAAGAAGCATCTCCTTATGCTTCTTTGAGATGGAAATTAAAAAAAAAAAAAGTCAGAAATAATAACTTAGCCAATACAGCAGCTCAAACTGCTTTCATGCCCATTGGGAGGTAAAACCCACTGAATAAGAATAAATATCATATAGATACTGATATAGATACTTTAATAGATAGTAAGTAATAATAGAGTGCTGGGGTTATTGCTGATAATTATCTCAAAGGATGTATGGGAGAATTACATGCATGAATCCTGTGTGTAAATAACAGTATAATAACTTTTTTATGCTATAAAATATTTATTTTGAACCTAACCAGGATCATGTCTTATGAAGGAAACAGATATGGGAAAATACAGCCTCTGCCCAAAGGGGGCCACAGTCCAGTGTTTGAATTCAGGGAAGTTTCTCTGACGAAGTGCACCTCTGAGAGTATAATGATAGAAAAAAAGATTTGAGACCAAAACAATTGATGTCTCTTTTTCTCTTATACACTACATCTCTTAGGTCAGGAAATCCTGTTACTTCTATCATAAAAATATAACTAGAATCTGCCACTTCTCACCACCTCTCCTCTACCACCCGGGACCAAGCCATCTCTCACTTGGAATAACCTCCTAACTGGTCTCCCATCACATGATTCTAAACACAACAGACTGAGTCGCCCTTTAAAGCATGCCACCCTAATACTCAAGGCACAATGCTCTATGGTTTCCTATAAAGATCAGGTCCTCACAGTGGCCCTAATAGATCTGGGATCACATTACTTCTCTGACTTCATCTCCTATCACCTCCTTTTGACCTTTCTGTTCTACTACTCCTTGCTGTTCCCTCATTCGTCATCCCAGCTACCTGCCCCCAGGTCTTTGCACAAGCTCTTCCCTCAGCCTGGACCATTCTTCCCCATAAAGCTATGTGACTAACCCCTCATGATCCCAAAGAGGTTTACCCTTATCATAACATTTTAAATCCTCCCTGCCCCCACCCCCGACAACAACAACTCTAGCACTCTGGTACATTTAACTTGCATTTCTATCATTTACTTACTGTTCTACATTTGTGTAATTCACTCACTTATTATATTTATTGTTTATTCTTCATCTCCCTCCGCTAGAACATAAACTCCATATTTGCTATTTTATTAACTAGGTATTTTAAGTACCTGGAACACTTAAACATGCATATTTATTAAATAGATGAATCAATCACATTATCAGGGTAGGAAGACACTTTAGAAATAATGACCTCTCCCACCCGATACCTCAAGATGCATCTAATACACAAACTGAGGGCAGTCTGTACTTCTATACTCTAAATTCAGTTCTACAAAGATTGCACTCCTGAGCAATGAATTTATTTACATAGTTCAATTTTATTTCAACCAGTGCTTCTAATTATCTTCAGTGAAGGACCTTTAAAAGAAATTCCAATCTGCAATGGACCAATACTTTTATATATTACAATAAAAATTAAATACTAGAAATAAATTTTAAAATAGACGTATAATGCTAGTAATAATAAATTAATAAAATATAATGCAGTATTATAAAGTTTAATGGAAACATAATTACTCTCAAATTGCTATAAAAATTTTCAACACTTACTTTCTATCCTCATGTCATGGTGGGGATGTAACAACAGTTGGAGAGACATGCTTGGAGGAGCACCAGTCTAGACTCTGCTTCAGAATTCCCTCTTCTCTCCTGCCCCTCCCAAGCTTTCATGCCTGCAGGTTCGCAAGGTTGGCCAATGTGTTGTGCTAACTCTGACCACAATGTCTTCCTGGAGAGGCCTCCAGACGCCTGCTATGGAATCCTTGAAAATTCTCATTTAAAGGAAATCCAGTGAATTGATCTCAGAATGTGGGGCAAAGCCTTATCTTTCTATAGTTGTTTATTCTTCTATTAGAGAGTGGCAAGGCTACTTTTTAAAGATTATTTTATATTTTATTATGCTTACTGTTAATAAAAAACATTTCTTAAAATGCAACATGCTTAATATAGTTTGTATATATAGTACTTGAGATCATTTAAAAATAAATCTAAAATATTATCCATATGCATAGATGTAGTGAGCAATATATTTCCTTTACTACACAGTCTATTGTCTGGATAAAGTAATAATAAGAATTGTATTCACAAAAAAGATGTGACCATTTAAAAACTGTTGAATATATTTTGGGGGAGGAAGTTGAAATATAATTTGGAAAATAAAAAAGGCAGTGAACTCATATTTCTCTAGACATTTGAAAAATAGGATACATGCAACAGAGTTCATATTTCGGTGTGCTATGCTTTGTCCTCTTAACAATAGCCTGATTGAGCTTTTGTAGTTACCAGGCATTTGCTTGCAGTTTATGTACGGGATTTCTCCATGGAGATATGTCCATAGCATGAAGGCATCCAATATAGAAAATGACAGGCAATGCCTTTATTCTTCCAGTTTAAATAACGCCGTGACAACCACTTGGCAGACTGCAGTGGAGAGGAGGCCTCTGCAGGGAACTGCAGGTTGTAAGCAGTAAGGAAATTGTCAAAACCTGCACCTAACTTTGCAGCATCACTGGAGATAAATTCCAAGGAGAACAAGCAGCTTGAAAAATTGGGCTGTTTAATTTAACAAAGAAGAAAGTTGATAATGGTAGAAGTTGTCATTTTTTATGCACTTTAAATTTCTAGAAAATATATTCCCACCTTTAAAAAAATCCTAATACCTATCCAAATCTTTTTGATTCTGCTGACTTATCCACATTTGAAAAACCAAGTCCTGGGAAAGGTTGGACTGGGAACACTGCACCACCACTGACTTTGGGTTAACCACATAGTAAAGAATGGAGCCTACTTGGAATTCCATGTCTGGTTACAGCTGTGTGTGAGACCTTCTCACTCCCTGACACCCAGTGCCTCTTACCAAAGGTGATGGAGCTGGGCTGTTCCCCAGAAGTGTATCTCACCCAAAGCAGAACTACCTGAGAAACTGAAATGTTCTTGAACTTGAGGTTTAGAAAAGTAATAGTGAAAATGAAGCGAGTTAAAAAGGCCAAGAGAGGAGGCAGCTTAACATAAGAGAACAGCTCACTTAGGGCAGAGTGACACAAGTTGTACGGTATGGTCAAAGCCAGGGGGCAAGGTTATTTCACTACAGGAGAGGTGAACTGAGTGGTGTGATCCCAGTTATGTGAGGCTCCTCTGCCAGCCAGATGTCCCCCCCACTCCTTCTAAAGAGGAAAGTGTTCCTTGCCTCCAGCCTTTTTCCACTGGTTCCTCCCCTTTAACATCTTACCGGTTCTTCAGTGCCCGGGCCACATGCCATGTCTCCCTCGCATGCTGTTCCCACACAATGAACTGTTTATTTTGTCTAGCTTGGTGAATTGCCTTCCTACTCCTCCACCTTGTGTCTATCAGAGCACTTATCCCAACCAGGTGAAAGGTGGCCCCCCTTGACACCCAAGTGGATGTGACCTTTCTGTCTCCTGAGCCCCTTAGCACTTTCCTTCATCATGACATAACATGATGTGTGCATCCTGGTCCCACCATCCTTACTAGATGCAGCTCCGTGAAGGCAAGAATGAGGTCCCATTCACCTGTGTATGCCCTGCACAGTGCCTGGTGGAAGAAGTGGGTGCTTGATGAATATCTGCGTATGGTAATATAGCTACTTTTCTCCTTAACAAAGAAGAGTCCTCATAAGCACTCATATTAGGCATAATAATAGCTTCCCAAAGGTGTCCACATCCTATTCGCTGTGAATATATTGCCTTACATGGCAAAAGGGACCTTGCAGATGTGACTGAGTGAAGGAACTTGAGATGGGGAAGTTATCCTGGATTATCTGGGTGGGCCCAGTGCAATGACAGGGGTTCTTGTAAGGGAAAGAGGGAGGCAGAAGAGGCACAGAACATGTGATGACAGAGAGGAGGTCAAGTCAGAGAGAGATTTGAAGATGCTCTGTTGTTGGCTTTAAAGGTGAAGGAAGGTGCCAAAGTAAGGAATGCAGGAGCTTCCAGAGCCTGGAAAAGGCAAACACACAGGCTGTCCCCTGGAGTCTCCAGAAGGAACTCAGGCCAGCAGACAGGAGGGTTTAGCACAGTGAAACCCATTTCAGACTTCTTAGCTCCAGAACTGTAAGACAGTAGATTTGTGGTGTTTTAAGACCCTAAGTTTGTGGTTATTGGTACAGCAGCAATAGGAAATTAATGCACTCCACTGGCTCTTCAGCTGACAGAGGCCTCTCCCTCTGGGGCATGTGAGCCAGGGCAGTCTCATGGAACACCACTTTGAACTCCTTCATTGTCTTTTCAGCAATGAGGAATGCCCTCCACTTGCACAACCTTCCATGTCCTTTTAAATGTCTCCACAGAGGCAGAGGCCACTCCCACCCTACCACCACCACCACCACTGAGATCAGACTTTGCTCAGGGTTAGAAAGCACCATTTAAGGAAAGCCTCCACTTGAGAATGAGTAGTTTTTACTTTATATGTTGATAAGCCCAGAAAAACTTCCACACTCTGTGTGTGACCTGAGCCTGGGTTCAGTACTCTCCAGTTTCAGGCATCAACTGGAGGTCTTGGAATGTATCCTCTGCAGATAAGGGGGGACTACTATAATTACATGTCTTCCATACAAAACTGCATGCCCCTGACCCAAGTATAGCCTTTGTGAACAGCCATTGTGCCACTATATGATAGCAAAGTCAATTACCTCTTCCCCATCACTCAGCATGTATTTTGGCATTATAGTTTCCTGGGTCTTCTTGCATTCAACAAATATATATTCAGTAGAACTTGGTTATAAAGATACTGTCTACAAGGGACATCTCTGAATTCATCAAGAACATGGCTAGATGATCCTTAAAGTGACTGTCAGATGGAGAAACAATGTGATGGGAGCCCCTTTTTGTGTTGTTGCTGTTTTTTAAATGCTCATGTTGGCTGTTATTGTTTGTATTGCTTATTTTCTACCTTTGCATTGCTTAACTTAATTTTACTGCTGCTGACACTGATTTACAACCAGAATAATTATCAAATGTCATTAACGCACCATTTGTTCCAGAGAACATGTTTACAAACCTAGTTCCCACATGAGGCCTAACCTAAGCCCCAGCCTCCACTGAGCACGCCTCACCCTTCCGTATACCACTAACGATTGACCTTCTATGGGCTTAGTATTTTTAACCAATACACTTTTAGATGTATTAATTTATAAGAACAAGTTTGGAAAAGGCTTTTGTTTCAGATGATTTTAGTTTAATATAGACATCTAATGATTCTTCTTATTAAGCTTGGGAATCTACAGATAAAAGGCTAGGAGGTTCAGTAAATAATTTTCAAACCCTTGTTGTGTTCTTAATAAGTCCATTATGTTGTCTCAGCATCACAAGTCACAGATTTTTAAAATAGCATGTTATGCTCAATGCATTTTCTTCTTACTGTCAGCATTTAAAAGTCAGATTCTCATGACAACTGAACCACACGGGGTCCCTACTGGCTGCTCATGACTTTCTGGAAGAATGAAAAGCCAGCCAAGAATGATTGTGGGGTCACAAGCTTCAGCAGCAGCCCCTCACCATGACCCAAAAGCATTTCCAGTAGAGAAGGAGATGTGCCTGGCTTAAATCTGTCAGCAACACCTGCCCCTTCTCTGTACAAGAACTTTGTTGATTGCAGTTCTTCTCTGAGCTAATCAAGGACAAGTCTTCAAAGGAGAAGCAGACCAGCTCCTCACCACAAACATTTTGGGACTCCTTGGAAAACAATATAAAGCAAATATCGGGACTCAGTATTTGGCAAAGGTAAACTAAGAGACCTTGAAATTGATGTTTGTGGTATCTACATCCCCATTAACTAGGATTCTCAAGGACTCAATATGTGATATATGCAGTTTGTAGAGAACATTATTGAAAAAATACTGATCAACCTAGCATCACCAAAATTGTAGTCATGATATAACAGCTTGAGTTTGTAACCTGGCTCTGTATCTTATTTAGCTGTGCCTTCAATATACCTGTTAACCCCACTAAAGCTTTAGTTCCTTCACTGATAAAAAGAATAGTATTTCCCTTGCATGGTTGTTGAAAATATAGCAGAGAAGGACTTTTAAGATGGCAGCAGAGTAGGTGGACCTTACACTCACCTCCTCCCAGGAACAAACTGGAAATACAACTAAACTGGGAACAATCACCCTGAATAGCCAACTGAGGATTAGCTGAAAAGGAGTTTTATAACCAAGAATTTGCAAAATAAGCCACACTGAGACAAGTAGAAAGGGTGGAGATGTGAAAGGGACTGGGCCACTCCCACGGACAGTGGCTGAGGTGCTGGAGGGATATGTCAGCTGCAGGAGGTTCCCACTAAGAGGCATGGGGCCTAAACCCCAGGCCGGACTAACAAGCCCACAGTACTAGAGCCAGGAAGAGGCACCCACGTAGCAACTGGCTGTGAAAAGCAGTGGGATTTCTGTCCATCACGGAGATGTGGAATCTGCTGGAGACACAGTCACCTTCTTAAAGGGACAATACGCAAAATTTTGTTCACAGCCACTCACCTTGAGCTCTGGTGGAGGGAGGGCAGATAGAACTAGAGAAGCCTGAGGAGAGTATGAGGTAAGTGGCTGGGGGGAGAGATGTAGGGGGACAGCCATCAGGATCCCTATACTGAGTCATTCTCGGATAACCCAGTAGCCAACATTTTTGTTTGTTTTTAATCTATCTTTATTGTTAAAACTATTACAGATATGCCCCCCTTTTCCCCCCCCATTGATCCTCTCTACCTTGCATTCACCCCCGCCCAGGCCTTTACCACACTATTGTCTGTGTCCATGAGTTATGCATATATGCATATAAATTCTTTGATTGATCTCTCCCCAGCCACTCCCCCACCCCCGCCTTCCCACTGAGATTGATGTCTATTTCTTACTCTGTATCTCTGGATCTATTTTGTTCCTCAGTCTATTTTGTTTATTAGATTACACATATGAGTGAGAGCATATAAAACTGAATCAGGAAGAATCAGAAAACCTGAATAGGCTAATAACAACTGATGAAATAGAAGTAGCAATAAAAAAACCTCCCAGCAACAAAAACCCTGGTCCGGACAGCTTCACAGGGGAGCTTTCTAATTCTTTAAGTTGTAGGGTTAGATAGTTTACTAAAAATTTTTCTTGTTTTTTGAGGTAGGCCTGTAGTGCAATGAAGTTTCCTCTTAGGACTCCTTTCACTGTGTACAATAGATTTTGGGTTGTTGTGTGTTCATTTTCAATTGTTTCCAGGAAGTTTTTGATTTCTTTCTTGATCTTTTTGGTAACTCATTCATTGTTTACTAACATGCTATTTAGCCTCCATGTGTTTGAATGTTTTTGAGTGTTTTTACTATAGTTGATTTCTAATTTCATACCATTGTGATCAGAGATGCTTGATATGATCTCAATCTTCTTGAACTTGTAGAGACTGGTTTTACATTTAAGGTTATTATTAATAGATACTTATCTATTACCATTTTAATTCTTTATGCCTATGTTTCTCTCTATATATATTTCTACTTCTAATTACAGCAGTTTCTTGAACATTTCCTGCAATGCTGATTTGGTGGTGATAAACTCTTTTAGCCTTTTTTTTTTTTTTTGTCTGGGAAGCTCCTACTTCACCATGTATCTTGAATGATAGTCTTGCTGAATAGAGTAGTCTGTTTCAGATCCTTATTTTGCCTTACCTTGGATACTTCAATTCATTCCCTTTTGGCCTGTAGAGTTTCTGATGAGAAGTCAGCTGACAGCCTTATGGGAGGTAACAGATTGCTTTTCTCTAGCTGACTTTAATATTTTCTCATTGTCTTGAATGTTTGGCATTTTAATTATGATGTGTCTGGGGTGGCCTCTTTGGGTTCTTCTTGCTTGGGATTCTCTGTGCTTCCTGAACTTGTGTGACTTTTTCCTTGTCTAGGTTAGGGAAGTTCTCTGGCATTATTTCTTCACACAGGTTTTCTAACCCTTGCATACTTTTGATCCCTCTGGCACCCCTATACTGCAAATATTGTTATGTTTTATATTGTCCCACAGCTCCCTTAGACTGTCCTCATGTGTTTTAATTGTTTTTTGTTTTTGGATCTCTGATTGAGTGATTTTTTTCGACCCTGTCTTCTAATTCGCTAATCCGACCCTCAGCTTCCTCTAATCTGCTGTTTATTTCTTCCAATGTATTCTTTATTTCTGCTGTGTCATTCTTAATTTCCTTCATAGTTTCCATATCTTTTTTCATGCTGTTGAGCATCCTTAAAATTGGTATTCTGAACTCTACATCTGATGAGTGTTTATCTCTTTTAATTTAGCTCTTTTTCTGGAGATTTCTCTTGTTCTTTCATTTGGGGCTTGTATTTTTGCCTCCCCATTTTGGCTGCCTGTCTGGGTTTGTTTCTATGTATTAGGCAGATCTGCTATGAATATCAATCTTTTTGGAGGGTCTCTGGTACAGGCTGATGTCAGATTTAATTTGTGACTGGTCCTGAGTACTCTACTTAGAGCTATCAAAAACACTTGGCTTGAGGTCTCCTTTGCTAGGGCTGGATGTGGTTGAACAGGACCAAGACACACACCAAAGTCTGCTTTTCCAAGGCCCAGGTCCAGAAGCAGATCAGACAAAGACTCAAAGCACTCTGATGTCTGTGTCTGCCTGCAGGCTTCTTAATCTGATTCTCTTAATGAGCCTCAGACTGTAGAAACTCCTTAGGGTAGGGCGAGAGGTTTTCCAGCAGGGTGAGGCAATTGATTCCTGCCCAAGCAAAAGCAGCAAAATGTCTGCCTAAGAAAGATGTCCTCTGCAGTATGGGGGAATGACTCAGCACAGGAATCCAGGTGGGTGCCCTCTGAGATCTATCTCCAAGCCCACAACCCTAGATTCTCCTCACACAGTTCCAGTCCACTCCACCCTCCCTCTGCTGGAGCCCAACGTGAGTGGCTGCACATGAAACTTTGTGCATTGGCTCTTTAAGAGGGTGCCTGCATTTCCAGCCATCTCTCCCTGGCAGACAGAAACCCAGCTGCTTTTCACAGCCAGATGTTATGTGGGCACTTTTCTTAGTTCTGGTGCTCTTGGCTCGGAAGCCTAGTCTGGGGTTTAGGCCACAGAGTTCTCAGTGGGAACCCCCACAGCTGAGATATCCCTTCCTGTTGCCTGTGGGTGCCCAGCCAGCCGTCTCTTGACTCCACACTTCCTATCAGTGTTTATGTGGTCTCCACTTTTCCTCCTTGGTTATGAGGATGCTCTCCAGCTTGTCTTCAGTTGCAGTTGATAATCAGGATGGTTTTTATATATTTTAGTTGTAATTCCAGTTTGGTCCTGGGAGAGTGTCAGTGTAGCTTCCACTCAATCCCCTGCCATCTTTTATCTCCTAGTCAATGTTTTTGGATAGAGCAATCAGCCTGGAAGAAAGCAATTACCCCACCCTAGTGCCACCATCTAGAATCCTGCCCACCCCACACTGTGTATATTAAGCCCTGCTGAGGAGTTAGCAGCATAGGCTGGGGTGTATAAGTCTGGGAAGACCCACGGGATGTTAGTGAATGACTCTTGGGTGGGGCCATTCCCCTTATTTTACCATGAACCTGACTGGCACTTCCCCCCTCATGGGAGATCCAATAGAAATGTCCTTCCAGCTTCTGGAAGACCTATCCTCTGGGATCTGGTGGCCCCACCTGACTGACCACTGGGGGTTGAGGTCAGGGCAAAATCCAGGACAGACTCAGTCATGTGACTCTGGGGCAGGAGATTATACCACCTCCTCTGAAGTCTGAATGACACCTCCCCTTCATGGCCCTTTCAGTGACTGAGCCTAACAGGCAGCCCTCAGGCAAAGGCAGGGGGAGGTGGGTACTGGAGTGTCTTGGGACCTTTGCTGACCCACCCTAGGGCCCATTGAGAGTAAAAGCCAGACTTGGAGTGCAGCTTGGTACTTCCTGTGCAAGCCAAACCAAGCAGAATCAACCACAAACTGTGGATTGCTTGTAACTTCAAACAGGTTGCCAAGGGTCAGGGACAGACAGCATCTGACATAGGCATGCACCAGAATAATCTTTCCCAAGAGGCCCATAACTGACATATCAAGTTGCCAGCTTCAAAAAACATAGGAGCAGGATCCAACAAACTTCACAAAGAACAAAAAGAAGTCTCCAGAAAAGAGAGCTAAGCGAAATAGAAGCCAGCAGTCTTTCTATAGAATTAAAAGAAAGGTTATCAGGATGCTCGAGAAACAGTGAGAACTACAGCAGCATGAAAAAGGACATAGAAAACATAAAAATAACCAGTGAGAAATGAAGAATACCATGTCTTACATCAAGAATACACTATTTTCTCTCATTGATGTTTCTCTCTCTCCCTTTCTTTCTCTAAAAATTAAAGGAAAAAAAAAGAGAGAATACACTAGAAGAAATAAAAAGTAGATTGGATGAAGCAGAGAATAAAGTCAGCAATTTAGAAGACAAGGTAGAAAAACTCCAATCAGAGCAACAAAAAGAATAAAATTAAAAAGAATGAGACTAGTTTAGGGGTACCTTGGGACAACATGAATCATAACAACATCTGCATTATAGGGGTACCAGAAGGAGAAGAGATAGAGCAAGGGATAGACAATCTATTTGAAGAAGTAATGATCAAAATTTCCTAATCAAGTGAAGAATAAAGATACAAAAGTCCAAGAAGCACAGAGAATCCAAAACAAGATGAACCCAAAGAGGATCACACCAAGACACATAATTTAAATGGCAAAGGTTAAAAACAAAGAGAGAATCTTTAAAGCAGCAAGAGAAAACAGTTAATTACTTACAATGGAGCTCCCATAAGACTGCCAGCCAATCTCTCAAAAGAAACATTTTAGGCCAGAATGGACTGGCATGAAATATTCAAAGTGCTGAAAAGCAAGGATCTACAACCAAGACTACTTTACCCAACAAGGCTATTATTTAAAATTGAAAGAGAAATAAAGAGCTTCCCAGACAAGAAAAAGCTAAAGGAGTTTGTTACCACCAAACCAGTATTATAAGAAATGTTAAAGGGCCTGCTTGGAGGAGGAGGAGGAGGAGAAGGAGGAGGAAGAGGAAGAGAAACAAACATAAAGGAACAGAAATAGAGGAATAAAATGGCAATAATTACTTACCTATCAATAATCATTTTACATGTAATGGCTTAAGTGCTCCAATCAAAAAGCATAGGATAGCTGAATGGATAAGAAAGCAAGAACCATATATATGCTGTCTACATGGACCCACCTCTGAACTAAAGATACACACAGACTAAAAGTAAAGTAATGGGAAAAGATATTTCATGCAAATGAAAAAAAAATGCCATAGCAATACGTATATCTGACAAAATAGACTTTAAAATAAATATTATAGTAAGAGACAAAGAAGGGCATTGCATAATGATGAAAGGAGCAATCCAACAAGAGGATATAACTCTGTTAAACATTTATGCACCAAACATTGGCGTACCCAGATATATAAAAGCAAATCTTGATGGACATAAAGAGAGAGACTGACAATAATACATAGTAGGAGATTTTAACCCCCATTAGACATCAATGAATAGATCTTCCAGGCAGAAAATCAACAAGGAAATAGTGGCCTTAAATAACACTATAGATCACATGGATTTAATTGATATCTTCAGAGCATTTCACCCCAAAGTAGCAGAATATACATTCTGTTCAAGTGTACATGGAATATTTTATGGGATAGACCACATGTTAGAACACAAAACGTGTCTTAATAAATTTAAGAGGACTGAAATTGTATCATCTACTCATATTTTATTTCATAAAAATATGAAACTAGAAATCAATCATAAGAAAAAACTGAAAAACACATAAAGTTATGGAGGCTAAATAACATGTTACTAAGCAATGAATGGGTTAACAGTGAGATCAAAGAAGAAATCAAACGATACCTTGAAACAAATGAAAATGAGAACACAACAACCCAAAATCTATAGGACACAGCAAAAGCAGTCCTAAAAGGGAAATTCATAGCATTACATATCTACCTCAGGAAACAAAAGAAAAAACTCAAATAAACAATCTAACTTTACACTTTCAGGAACTGAAAAATGAACAACAAAGTCCAAAGCAAGTAGAAAGAAGGGACTAACAAAGATCAGGACACAAATAAATGAAATAGAGTATTAAAAACAAACAAACAAACAAACTCCACCAATTAAAAAGATCAATGACAAGAGCTGGTTCTTTGAAAAGATAAGCAAGACTGAAAAACCTTTAAGCAAACTCATCACGAAAAAAATAGAAAGGACCCAAATAAATAAAATAAGAAATGAAAGAGAAGTAACAACTGACACAGCAGAAATACAAAGGATTGTAAGAGAATATTACAAACAACTATATTCCAACTATTGGACAATCTGGAAGAAACGGATACATTTCTAGAAACAAAACGTTCCAGAACTGAATCAGGAAGAATCAGAGAAGGTGAATAGACAGATTACAGCTAGTGATATTAAAGCAGCAATTTAAAAAACAGCAACAGAGACTCGCCAAGCTAGAGCAGCTTAGTCGCCACCTGCGTCGCAGCACCATGGACGCCCCAAAACAAATGGCCAATTTCCGGCTGGTTCCCCCAAGCTGCCGGCTCGGTATTGTTAGAGACGCAAAAAGAATTATTAGACTACAAAGGCCTTGGGATTAGTGTTCTTGAAATGAGTCACAGGTCATCAGATTTTGCTAAGATTCTTAACAACACAGACAATCTTGTTCGGGAATTGCTAGCTGTTCCAGACAACTACGAGGGGATTTTCTGCAAGGAGGTGGGTCTGGCCAGTTCAGTGCTGTCCCCTTAAACCTGATTGGACTGAAAGTAGGAAGGTGAGCCGACTACATGGTGACAAGAGCCTGGTCAGGTAAAGCCGCAGAAGAAGTCAAGAAGTTTGGGACTGTGAACATCGTCCACCCTAAACTTGGGAATTACACAAAAATTCTAAACCCAAGCACCTGGACCCTCAGCCCCGACGCCTCCTGTGTGTATCACTGCGCCAATGAGACCGCGCATGGCCTGGAGTCTGACTTCATCCCTGACGTCAGGGGAGCAGTGCTGGTTTGCGACATGCCCTCGAACTTCCTATCCAAGCCAGCGGACGTTTCCAAGTTTGGGGTGATTTTTGCTGGTGTGCAGAAGAACGTTGGCTCTACAGGGGTCATGGTGGTGATCACCGCGACGACCTGCTGGAGTTTGCCTCAGAGAGGGCCCCTCGGTCCTGGAGTGCAAAGTGCAGGCCAGAAACAACTCCTTGTACAACACACCTCCCGGCTTCAGCGTTTAGGTCGTGGGCTTGGTCCTGGAGTGGATTAAGAACAATGGCGGTGCGGCAGCCCTGGAGAAGCCTAGCTCCATCAAATCTCAGATGAGTTATGATATCAGTGATAATTCTCAAGGATTCTATGTGTGTCCAGTGGAGCCCCAGAACAGAAGCAAGATGAATATTCCATTCTGCATTGGCAGCGCTAAGGGAGACGATGCTTTAGAAAAGAGGTTTTTCAATAAAGCCCTTGAGCTCAATATGATCTTCTTGAAAGGACAGAGGTCTGTGGGAGGCATCCAGGCCTCTCTGTACAATGCCGTCATGATCGAGGATGTTCAGGAGCTGGCAGCCTTCATGAAATTTTGGAGATGCATCAGCTGTGAACACATCCTAACTAATATATACTCTACTCTTGAACAATGTCCACAATTTTAAGTAACTTAACATTTTCAAAAACTTAACCATGGTAATTTTATCAAAGGAACATGCTTATTAGATTTTTTTTTTTTTTTTTTTCAAAGAACAGCAAAATATCTACAGCTCTGCAAAGCTAATGGGACTTAACAGCCACCTTAATTTTGACTTGAAC
Organism: Miniopterus natalensis; assembly: GCF_054644295.1. Taxonomy (NCBI): domain Eukaryota; kingdom Metazoa; phylum Chordata; class Mammalia; order Chiroptera; family Miniopteridae; genus Miniopterus; species Miniopterus natalensis. The sequence continues at coordinate 45,469,405 of NC_142090.1, read as the reverse complement.
TGAAAGCATTTAAAAAAACCTTTAGCTTTTCTAACGATTCCACCTTATGGTGTCTTTGCTGCTACTTTTTCTAGCTAGGTCTCAGTATTCAGACTTGCCTGTGGACTTACACACAGTGCAGTTAATGTTTCTGGAGACACAGACTCTTAGCGTTGAGAGTGGGTGGAGTCTGCTAGGTGCTGCATCTTGATCCTTTCCAAAAATGACAGCAATGGGGGCTCCTGGGTTCCACAGCTGTTAATTCAAGTCAACCTTGATCACCTGGTGAGTGTTCAGGAGTTCTAGGCTAAAGGGCCAATTGGAGATCTTTACACTATTTTTCTCATAAAGAGATAAAAGTGACATACTATATGTCTATATAGCAAGGTTTGTTTTTAATACCAAATAGTTTATATCTCTATACACATATTTCTAATACTGCAGCTCTCAGTGATAAATGTAGAGACTTCAGGAATTTGTTAAAGTCCTTGGCCTTGTGCATTATAACATTATGTTTTCAACAGTTGTGTCTCTCCCTTCCTTCCTCCCTTTGGAAGCTGCTTCATAAGATTTAGAAGTTCCTGATTCACTTTTATTTTCTTTCAGTAGGTGGAAGAGAAGGTTGGTAGGTTCTTTATTTTTCAGTAATGCTGTGAAACTAAACAATCTCTGTTAAACTCCTTTCGCGTTTGTTCACTTGACTTCTTATTAATCGTGTTTGACCAGAGTGACACTGTGATTCTGGAAGATCCTTGCTGAACAGTCTTTGCTCCTGTTGTTTATCCATCATCAGTATTTTATGTCAAATACGTGAAGGGCATTAAAGTCCTAAAACACCTAAAACAAAACAAACAAAAACAAAACAAAACAAAAAAACCCCCCAACAAATGAAAGTCCTCAAATGAACAGCTTCACAGGTCAATTTTACCAAATATTCTAAGAAACTCTAGCAGAGGGAAAACTTCCAAGCTCATTTTAGGAGGCCAGCATTATACTAACTGCAAAATCAAATAAAGACACTGTAAAAAAAGAAAATTATAGGCCAATATCCCAGATGAACATCGATGCTAAAATCCTCAACAAAATATTAGCAAACCAAATCCAGCAATACATTAAAAAGGTCATATACCATGATCAAGTGAAATTTATTCTGGGTTGCAGTATTTATGCAAGGCTGGTACAGTATTTGCAAATCAATAAGCATGATACACCACAGGAAAAAAATGAAGGGTAGAAACCACATGATCATCTCAAGAGATGCAGAAAAAGCATTTGATAAAATCCAGCACCAATTCATGATAAAAGCTCTCAGCAAAGGGGGAATAGAGGGAACATACCTCAATGTAATAAAGGCCATATATGACAAACCCAGAGCCAACATTATAGTCAATGGTCAAAAACTAAAAGCATTTCCCTTAAGATCAAGAAAAAGACAAGGATGTGTGCTTTCAACATTCTTATTCAACATAGTACTGGAAGTCTTAGCCACAGCAATCAGGCAAGAAGAAGAAATAAAAGGCATCCAAATTGGAAAGGAGGAAGTACAACTATCATTATTTGCAGATGACATGATATTGTACATAGGAAACCCTAAAGACACTACCAAAAAGCTACTGGATCTGGTAAATAAATTTGGTAATGTGGAAATATACAAAGTTTGTATTTAGAGATTGGTGGCATTTTTATATACCAATAATGAACTATCAGAAAGAGAAACTAAGAAAGTAACCTCATTTACTATTGCAACAACAACAAAAAATAAGGTACCTAGGAATAAATTTAATCAAGGAGGTAAAAGGCCTGTACTTGGAAAACTATAGGACACTGAAGAAAGAAATTGAGGAAGATACAAATAAATGGAAGCATATATACCATGTTCATGGATTAGAAGAATTCATGTCATTAAAATGTCCATACTACCCAAAGAAATCTATAGATTCAACACAATTTCTATTAAAATACTAATGGCATATTTCACAGATCTAGAACAAATATTCCAAAAATTTACATGGAACCAAAAAAGATCCTGAATAGCCTCAGCAATCTTGAGAAAGAACAGAGCTGGAGGTATCACAATACCTGATATCAAACTATACTACAAGGACATTGTAATCAAAACACCCTGGTACTGACATAAGAACAGACATATAGATCAATGGAACAGAACAGAGAGCCCAGAAATCAACTCATGCCTATATGGTCAATTAATATTTGACAAAGAAGGTAAGAATATACAATGGAGTAAAGACAGTCCTTCAATAAATGGTGTTGGGAAAATTGGACAGGTACATGCAAAAAAATGATACTAGACCACCAACTTACACCATAAACAAATGGATAAAAGACTTAAATGTAAGTATGAAATCATAAAAATCCTAGAACAAAACATAGGCAGTAAAATCTCAAACATTTCTTGTAGCGATATTTTTGCCAATATGTCTCCTAAGGCAAGGGAAATAAAGGAAAAAATAAGCAAATGGGGTTACATCAAACTAAAAAGCTTCTGCACAGCAAAAGAAACCATCAACAAAATAAAAAGGAAACTCACTGTACGAGAGAACATATTTGCCAATGATATATCTGATAAAGGGTTATTTTCCAACATATATGAAGAACTTAAATACCTCAACACCCAGAAGACAATCCAGTTAAAAAGTAGACAAAGGAATTGAAAAGACTTCTTCAAGGAGGACTTATAGATGGCCAATAGACATATGAAAAATGCTCAATGTCACTAATCATCAGAGGGATACAAATTAAAGCCACAATATCACCTCATACCTGCCAGAATGGCTACCATTAATAAATTAACAAAAACAAGTGCTGGGAGGGATGTGGAGAAAAGGGAATTCTACTGCAGTGTTGGTGGGAATGCAGAGTGGTACAGCCACTGTAGAAAGCAGTACGGAGTTTCCTCAAAAAATTAAAAATGTAAGTGCCTTTTGATCCAGTGATCCCAATTCTGGGAATATATCCAAAGAATCCCAAAGCACTAATTTGAAAAAATATATGCACCCCTATGTTCATAGCAGCATTATTTACAATAGCCAAATTCTAGAAATAGCCCAGTGTCCATCAGCAGATGAGTGGATAAAATAACTATGGTAGCCCTGGCCAGTGTGGTTCAGTGGTTAGAGTGCTGGCCTGTACACCGAAGGATCACAGGTTTGAATCCCAGTCAAGGGCACATACCTTGGTAGCAGGTTTGCTCCCCTCTCTCACATCAATGTTTCTCTCTCTTTCTCTCTTCCCTCATCCCTTCTACTCTCTCTAAAAAAGCAATGGAAAAAGTCTTCAGGTGAGGATTAACAACAACAAAAAGCTATGGTACATTTACACCATGGAATACTATGCAGCTGTAAAAAAGAAGAAATCTTTTCGTGACAGCGTGAATGAACTTAGAGAGTATTATGCAAAGTGAAATAAACCAGTCAGAGAAAGACAGATACCATATAATCTCACTTATATGTGGAATCTAATAAACAAAATAAACTGACAAACAAAATAGAAACAGAGGCATGGACACATGGAACAGACTAACAGCTGTCAGAGGGGAAAGAGGAGTGAGGGCCTGGATGAAAGAAGCTGAAGGGATCGGCCAAGGAACATACATGCATAACCCATAGACACAGACAAGAGTGTGGTGATGGCCAGAGGGAAGAGGGGATGAGGGTTGGTAGAGGCAGACAAATGGGAAGAAAATGGGGACATCTGTAATAATGTCAACAATAATACATACATACATACATAAAATTTAAAAATCCAGTTTAAAAGAAGTTTTAAGGTCACTAATTATTAGATTTGAAAATGTTCTTCCTGAAAAATAACACAAGTTATTTGTAAGTTTTTTAAAAAAATGTATCTTTTCAGTAGAATTAATTTAATAAATCTCCTTGAAATAAGAAAGAAAATAAAATGTAGCAGAATTTATAAAAATGGGAAATTTAAACTTAGGGTATGCTTCCCCTCCCCCTTTTTTTGCCTTTTGTTTTATTTATTATGATTAAAACCACTATAAACATGCAAGTACAGCTGTATTTGGGGTTGGAGCTTTATTTTGTTTTGGTTGATATTTTTCTTGAATAAACTTTAGGAGTAGAGTTGCTGTGTTGTGTGATTTGTGTATATTAAACTTTTTAAGAAACTGCTATACTCTTTTCCTATGTGGCTGTACCATTTGGCATTACCAGCAACATCAAAATAATTCTCGTTGCTCTGCATCCTTGTCAGCACTTGGTATTTTCAGTTTGTTGTTGTTTGCTTGCTATCTTTAGCTAATCTAATACCTGTGTAGTGGTGTCTCCCTGTGGTTTTAACTTGACATTTTCCTACTGATTAATGATGTTGAATGTCTTTCATGTGTTTTCTGCCATATTTATATCTTTTTGATAAGGTAGCTGTTGAAACTGTTTGTCAAATTTTTAATGAGTTATTTTATTATTATTGAGTTATTTACATAGGGATACCAGCCCTAAGTATTTTGCCAATATGATCACCCAGCTTGTGTTTTCCTTTGTTAACTGAAGAAAAAAATCTTAGACTTTGATGAGAAATGATTCATCATTTTTTCCCCCTATATTGTTTGCAATTTTTGTGTCCAAATAAATTTTTTCCTAACCCAAGATCACAAAGATTTATTTATTCTTATGTTTCCTTTGGGAGCTTTATAGTTTTAGGTTTTAAATATAAATTTATAGTACATTTTGAATTATTTTTTATATATGATCCAAATTATGTGTTAAAGTTCTTCTGTTTTGCATATGGATGTCCAATTGTTCCAGCATCATTAATTAAAATGATTATCCTTTCTCCACTGAATTATCTTAGCATCTTTGTCAAACATCAATTTATCTAGCTATCTATCCACTTATCACCTATGATCAACTGATGCTGGACAAAGGGGCTAAGATAATTTAATGGATATATATAGCTTATATACAAAAAGTATATAATATAATTCAGTTATAGTTTATTTCTGGAGTCTATATTATGTTCCATTGACCTATGTGTATATACATTTAACCATACTTCACTATCTTAATCACTGTAGCTTTATATTTGGTCTTCAAATCTGTTAGTGCAAATCCTCAATTTTTTTTCTGCTTTTTAAAAAATTGTTTTGGCTATTCTACTTCCTTTGCATTTCCATATAAATTTTACAACCAGCTTTATCAATTTTCCCCCAAAAGATCCTGCTGGAACTTTGAATGCTATTGCATTAAATATATACATAAATTTGGGGAGAAGTGACATCTTAATATTGAATCTTTCAGTTCATAAACTTAAGTGTATATCTCCATTCATTTAGGCCCTCTCATCATCATCATTTTGTAGTTTTCAACATACAAACCTTGTATCTTTTTAAAAATTGATTTTAGAGAGAGGGAGGAAGAGAAAGAAAAAGAGACAGAGGAAGAGATATTGGTGTGAGATATGTACGTGTCCCGACTAGGAATTGAACCCACCACCCCTCAGTGCATGGGACAATGTTCCAACCAACCAAGTCACACTGGCCAGGGCCAAACCTTGTACATTTTTTACATCTAAGTATTTCATGCTTTTTGGTACTACTGTATTTTTTAAATTTCAATTTCTAATTTTTCATTTCTAGTTTAAAGAATTACAATTGATTTTTGTATAGTCTTTGTATTCTATAGCCTTGCTAAATTCACCTATGACTTTTAGAAGCCTTTTTTTGTAGACACTTTGGAATTCCCTACATAGTAAATTAGGTCTCTGCAACTAATGAGTTTTATTTCTTCTATTCCAACCTGCATGATTTTTATTTCCTTTTCCTTTGTTATTGCGTGGGCTAGAATCTCCAGCATATTTAATTTATTTATTGGGAGTATATTTAATGGGAATGGAGAGAGTATATTTTATAGAAGTGGTGAGAGTAAAGATCTTTGCCGTATTCCTGATGTTAGGAGGAAAGCGCTAGATCTTTCAACATTAGCTGTGATGTTAGCTGTAGGTATTTCACATATGCCCTTTATCAAGTAGAGGTTTAAATTTCTCATTTGCATGGAGTTCAGTTTTTTTTAAATCATAAATGGATGCTGGATTTTGTCAAATGATTTTCTTTACTTATTAGTTATGTGGTTTTCTTCTCTAGTCTATTGACTTGTGAATTATATTGATTGATATTTTGAGTCTTAAATCAGTCTTGCATTCTTGAGAAAACTACACTTGGTTATGGTGTATTATTATTTTTATATATTTGCCAGCTTTGATTCATTCATATTTTGTTGTGGATTTTTGTATCTATCTTAAAGAGGGATATTGGTCTGCAAGTTTTCTTGTTATATCTTTGGTTTCAGTATCAGGGTAATGCTGGCCTTGTAAAATGAGTTGAGAAGTGTTCCCATTTCTTCTTATTTTCTGAAAGAATTTGTGTAGAATAGCTATTATTTATCCCTTAAATAAATGTTAGAATTCTTCAGTGAAGAATGGCTCTTCAGGTTATCTATTACTGTACTTCTTAAGTTTTGGTAGTTTGTGTTTTACAAGGATTTGGTTCATTTCATTTAAATAATCAAATTTATGGGCATAGAACTGTTCATAATGTTTTATTTTTTCCTTTCAACATCTGTGAGATAGTGGTTATATCCTTTCTGTTTTACAGTTATTTGTGTCTTTTTTCTTGGTTTGACTACAAGTTTATCAATTTTGCTGATCTTCCCCAGTGGTACACTGATTTTTTTTGTTTCTTTCCCCTAGCTGCAATGTGTCCCCAATGTGTATTAGATTTGTTTCCTTTCCACTAGTAGTTTATGGCTTTTTTCATTCCCCATGGGGAGGTAGGAGAGACATATGAGTGGGGATTCATGCCTTTCCACAGCAGCTGTTTTCCTTCTCCCAGGTCTGCACAATGAAGATTTCTTCAGTGTCTTGCCCTGCCCTCAGTTTCTCTTGTGAACACCTAGAGAAGAGCCTGTGAATGCATGCAAATTCACCTTTTGTCTGCATCTCCCAGGAACTCTATATTCTCATAAGTGCCCACACTCAGTCTTTAGCAATTTGTTAAAAATTTTAGCTGCATTATTTTTACCAGCTTATATGACACCCAGCATCTGATGCAGGTTAAACAAATGTTCATATCCTGATTTTCTTATATTTCAAGTCACCTATCTTTCCTTAGATCTCAGCGAGCTGGTTGCTCTGCTACCTGAGCTTTCTGATGGGCTCAAGAGAGGTCATTTTTTGTAGACTGATCTTTTTCTTGTTGTAGGGTTGAAATGTTCTTTCTTAATACACAGCTTTTGATCTAGCAAATGCATTTTTTTCAATACCCATCAGGAAGGAGAAAGACATGCATTTCTCATTTACATATAATGAACAATTAATAAGAATTCCAGGGTTATGCTAATTCTCCTGCTCTTTGTTACAATATACCCAAAGGGACCTGAACCATCTGGATATTACATAAAACATATTGGTCCACTGTGTTGATGACATGGTTATTAATTGGGCCTATTAAGCAAGAACTTGCAAGGAATTGGAATGCCTTGGTATGATGATACATGTCCCAGGTGCTGAATAGAAAATAAGCCTCATGATGATACAGAAGCCTTCCACATTGGTGAAGTTTTAGGGGTTGGTGGTCTGGGACATGATGTGACATCCCTTCAAAAGGTAAGTTATTTCATGTGTATATCCTATTGCTAATGAAGAAACACAGTGCTTCATAGGCTTCTTCAGATTCTGGGGGCCACATATACTATTCTTACCCATCTATAAGTGATATGAAGGGCTGCTATTTCTGAGTGGGGAGCAGAGCAGGAAAGAGGTCTGTAGTGGACCTAGGCTGTGGTACAAGCAACCTTGTCTCGTGGGCCATACAACCCAATAGGTCCCACGGTAATAGAGATTTGTGAGAGTAGGATGCTGTGTGGAGCCTCTGGCAAGTTTCAATAGCAGATGCGTAGCAAAGCCCTCCTTCAGGCTGAAGCAAATAGCGCTCAGCATGCTACAGTGTCTTGGTAGAAGCTAGGCATCTAACCATGGGACATCAAGTGTCACATGGCCGAAATTATCCATTACGATGAACTGGGTACTCACAGACCCACCAATTCACCAGCAGGTATCAATTTTTCAATGGAAGTGATACATCAGAGATCAACCTCAAATAGGTCCAGAAAGCATAAGAAAGTAAGGAACAGGTGGCCCAGATCCACTGTTGCACCAATGTCTCTTCCTCAGGTAATATCTATGACTTCATGGTGGGTTTCCCCATGATCAACTGATGCAAGACGAAAAAGGTTGGTTTTATTTCATGGATGGGTAAGCTCTGTATGTTGATAAAAGCTGAAAATTGTGTGTTGTTGCACTAGAGCCCTACTAAGTGGAAGTGAAAGACAGTGGTAAGTGGAAATCCTCCCAGGGGACAGTTATGTTTTTTTTTTAAATATATCTTTATTGATTTCAGAGAGAAGAAAGAGAGGGATAGAGAGATAGAGACATCAATGATGAGAGAGTCACTGATCGGCCGCCTCCTGCACGCCCCTGACCGGGGATCGAGCCCGCAACCTGGGCATGTGCCATGACCGGGAATCGAACCCGGATCGCCTGGATCCTAGGTCAACGCTCAACTGCTGAGCCACGCCTGGCCAGGCCCAGTGGACAGTTTTGAGTGGTCATCACTTCATGTGGAGAGAGAACAGACCTAGGTAAGATTACAGTCAGACTCAGGGGCAGTGGTGAATGGCTTGGCTGGTTACTCAGAAGCCTGTAAGGTACAAGATTGAAAAATCAAGGACAAAGAGGTCTGCAGAAGAGGCACGCAGACAGCCCTATGAGAATGGGCACAGCCTGTGAGGATCTTCTACATCCACTGCAGAGGATGTACTAACTCACCAAGTGAAAAGAAAGGCTGAGTCAGATGATATCAGCTAGGTTGTCCTCAGCTATTCCAGTGCCTGCACAATAGGCTCATGAATAACTGAGTCCAGCTATGTATGGGCCTAACAATATGGGTGGAGGGAGAGGAAAGGAATCCTAGGAGGCTGAGTCCAAACTAGTAAAGGCTGAGTTAATCTTAAATTGGCCTATTAATTTCTACCATCAACAGAAGGGTCAAAAGTTGATTCAGTTATAAAAAATAAAGCATGTGAATTTTTGCTTGGGTTGGTCACACCTAAGATGTATCCGAATTCCTTGTTTGGAGAGAGGGGGCTTAAGGTTTATATTCTCATGGTCACTTCTAACCAATTTCTTACTTCAACGAGCTTTGTGGTTTCCACTTGGTATTTTGTAAGCTTTAAAAGAAATGTACTCTATTGTCAACCCATTTGTAGGAAACAGCCTCTTTTGATGATCTTTCCCAAAGCATGGCTATTGCATGTAACAAACTGTTACACAAAATTTAAGGGTTCTAAAAAATGGTCACATCTTGAATTGTAAAGCAATAACTTAAAATTTCTCCTTGGCTGTACCAACCACCCATAGAGCCCAGCTTACAGGCTCTTATTTGGTGCTCTTGCCCTGATCCTCAGCATCAAAAACAAATTATTTTTTTCTTATACAGAAGTGTTTAGCCATCTTTCTGCTGCTTTACTTCTTCCAGGGTACTTTTAGGATCTCATCTTCTGTTTCTGCATCTTCTTTCTCAACTTCTGCTCCTAACTACCCACCAAGGTATTTTCTTCCCTAAAAGGCATTCTGCTGTCAGCTATTGGGTGAATACATTTTTTTAATCCAAACTATATAAGATGTGAATTGTCTATTACAGTGCCAGGCACACAGATGTGCAAGTGGTAGTTAATATCATTATTACTGTCATATAAACAGTGAGAAATATGAGGTTAAGAAAAATCACTTTCCATCTCAAAGGACAATATATGTTCAGTAACCTTCTGTCATCTTCCTTACTCAGGTAGCTCTTATTGTATGATAATGATGAAACCATATTGATAGTTTCAATCATTATACTGGCCTGTCAGTTTCACTCTGTTCTGCCCCCTACAGTTGTCTTGCTAAATGACTGCTGCTGTTCACAATGGAAATTAAGAGAAAAATCAGTGCAAACCAATCCAATGTCTGGAGCCACAACTCCAAGTGTGTCCTCTGCTGAGTGGGATGCAGTGGTGGATGAGTCAAGATTAGGGTAAAAGCACAACAAGAGATAGATGGATATTTCGTGGAGAAGGAAAAAATAGTTACTAATAACCAAATAATCCACACAGATCTATTTAGAAGAAACTTTTATATATAATGGAGAAATTCACCATTTAATCTTATTTATTTCTAAAACGGAAAGTAAATGTTTATAATAAGAACAGCTCTAAAACAAAGGCTTTTAAAATTTTAAGAGCATATTTTATCTGTGAACCCAGTATTTAGAAGCCATTTTGTGCAGGCTGGGCATGATATATATTGTTACATCTAAATTTATGATGCACTCACCCCTTTCCTGCCATTTTTCTTTTTAATATTGCAAGGACCAGTTGAAATTTTTGAAATACAAATTTAACATTTGAAATTTTAGTATTTAAGTGAATCCCATCTTCCCATAGAAAAGATTCCTTACAGTTTGGCAGCAACTCCTTGGGCAGGAAAGTCACCCTCTAGAGGGCAGGAGCTCAGCGAGCTAATAGGAAAAATTTTCTAACCCAGAAGAGCCAACCACTTTTCTTTTATATACACTGTTCCATTACATACTTCCATTTAGATACTGACAATCCCACATTGATATCTCCAGCCTGGGCTTCTTACCCAGAACTTCAGTCCTGTCTATCTAACTGCCTCCTTGACATCTCCACTTAGATACTTAATAGTAATCTCCAGTTTACCATGTCCACACCTGAACTCCTTATCTTTTCTCCCTTCCACTCTGCCAGATGTTCAGGTCAAAAAGTCTGAAGTCTACCTTGACTCTTTCTTTCACAATCAATATCCAATTAGACATTTTTTTTCAAATTATATCCTGAATTTAATAACTTCTCACCACCTCCACTGTTAACACCATTTCCTGAACTGCCATTATCTTTCACTTGGATTATTTTAATAGTCTTCTAATTGCTCTTCCTCCTTCCACCCTCATCTCCCTGATAGCCTATCTCAATGTAGCATTCAGTGAGCCAGATCATGGATCCAATCAAAACCAGATCACTTGACTCCTCTACTCAAAACTCTCCCCATCTCACATAGAATAAGAACCACGGCAGCCCTGGCCAGTGTGGCTCAGTTAGTTAAGTCTCATCCCATCACCGGCTTGATTCCCGGTCAGGGCACATCCTCAGGTTGTGGATTTGATCTCCGGTCAGGGTGCATGCAGGAGTCAACTGACTGTTTCTCTCTCACACTGATGTTCCTTTCTCTCTCTCCCTCTCTCCTTTACTCTCTAAAATCAATAAAAAAAATAAAAAAATAAAGAACCAAGGCAGTACAATCTTGTACATTTCTTATAGCAATATTTGTTTTGATATATAGCCTCAGGCAAGGAAAACAAAAAATAATCAAGTGAGACTACATCAAAAAGAAAACCATCAATAAAATGAAAAAACAACCCACCGAATGGGAGAACATATTTGCCAATGATACATCTGATAAGGGGTTAATATCCAAAATTTATAAAGAACTTATAAAATTCAACACCAAAAAACAATCCAATTAAAAATGGGCAAAGAACCTGAACAGACACTTCTCCAAAGAGGACATACAGATATCCAATGGATATACGAAAAGGTACTCAATGTCACACTAATCATCAGAGAGATGCAAATTAAAACTACAATGAGGTATCACTTCACACCTATCAGAATGGCTACCATCAATAAAGCAACAAACACCAAAGTGTTGGTGAGGGTGTGAAGAAAAGGGAACCATGCATTGTTGGTGGGAATGCAGATTGGTACAGACACTGTGGAAAAACAGTATGGAGTTACCTCACTTCTGGGATACAGCCAAAGAAACCTGAAACACTGATTCAAAAGAATATATGCACCCCTATATTCACTGCAGTGTAATTTCCAATAGCCAAGATTTGGAAGCATCCAAGTGCCCCATCAATGGATGAGTGGATAAAAAAACTGTGGTACATTTACACAGTGGCATACTACTCAGCTGCAAAAAAGGAAATCTTATCCTTTGCAACACCATGAATGGACCTGGAGAGCATAATGCTAAGTGAAATAACCCAGTCAGAGAAGGACAAGTACCATATGATTTCACTCACATGTGGAATCTAATGAACAAAATAAAGTAACAAACAAAATAGAAACAGACTCAGAGAATAGAATGACAGCTGTTAAAAAGGAGGGTGGTTGGGGGCTGGGTGAAACAGGTGAAGAGAGTAAGCAAAAACAAACACCTCATAGAAACAGACCACAGCTTGGTGATTACCAGAGGGAAAGGGCGATAGGGAGGTAGAAGAGGATATATGGGGTGTAAATGGTGATGGGAGACTGGTCTTGGGGTGAACACACAATATAATATACAGGTGATGTATTATAGAATTGTACACCTGAAACCTATATAATTTAATGAATGTCACCCCAATAAATTCAATTAAAAATATAATTTACCAAAAAACAAGAACCAAGGTTCTTCAATGTCCTGCAAGGCCACACATGACCTAGCCCCCATCACCTCTCTGATCCCATCTCCTACCACAGCTGCTTTTGCTTCCTGTGCTCCAACGACATTGGCCTCCTTATAGCCACAGCTCCTATGCTTTAGAAGGAAGGAGAGATACTGGGTGGGGTTGGAGGTACGACCAGCAGTCACTGCCAAGCATGTATTTCACTGCCCTCCTCCTTCCATACTTCAAGTGGTTTGACTCTCTTTCCTCACTTTAGAGTTTCTTTTGCTCTTCTTCCATTTTATCATGATAAGCATTTAAGAGACATATTGGCCACACATATTTGAGATTTAGTTTTTGATGTTTTTCATTATGTTGATATAGTTTCACATTTCAACTACTTATGTATAAATGATGTTTTAAAAAACTGATCTTTTGCCCGGCCAGGCATGGCTCAGTGGTTAAGCGTCGACCTAGGATCCAGGTGATCGGGGTTCGATTCCCGGTCAGGGCACATACCCAAGTTGCGGGCTGCAAGCGATCAATGACTCTCTCATCATTGATGTTTCTATCTCTCTCTTTTCCTCTCTCTGAAATCAATAAAGATATACTTAAAAAAAAAACAACAAAAAAAAACCTGATCTTTGGTGAAACGTCAATCTTAATTCTCCTACCAATCATATTTCACAGGCTGCTATGATTGCCATTGATCTCTACCTGACCTGTCATTTCTTTCTCAATATAAAAGAAAATTATATTTTTCTTTAAATAACAAGAATAATATAGTAACTAGAAGTAAATACAGTGGTATCTTGGTTTTCAAATGTCTCCATTGATGAACATTTCAGTTTACAAACGCCATAAACCTGGAAGGAAATGCTTCGGTTTTCGAACACGCCTCCGAAGTCGAACATGCCACGCGGCTTCTGCTGAGTGCAAGATCCTGAGGCCTAGCTGTCAGCTGTTGATTCCTCGGTCTTCGATCATTTCAGAACTTAAACAGTCTTCCGGAATGCATTACATTTGAAAACCTAGGTAACAGTGTATACCAAAACTTGAACTAACACTTAGCAACATTCTCAATTAAAGAAAGACTGATGTAGAAAACAGCAGGAGTTTCTATTCAGCACCCTTTCTCATGGGTGTTTATGGGGTTATTGCATCTCAGTTCCTCTGAGGCTCTTCATTTCCAAGTGAATGAGTCCTATCAATGAATCTAAAGAGGGTTAAGAAATTCCAGAAACACCTGAGCCAGAATAATGCCTCTCTTACAGTTGACGTTTGAACAACGCAGTCGAAAATCCATGTACAACTTTTGACTCCTCAAAAACTTAACTACTAATAGCCAACTGTTGACTGGAAACCTTATCAATAACATAAATAGTAGATTAACACACATTTTGTATGTTATATGTATTATATACTGTATATTTACAATAAGCTAAAGAAATTAAGAAAATCATAAGGAAGAGAAAATGTGGAATATATTTTATGCATTTATGACATACCTAACTTTTCCTTAATTTTTTCAGTATTTCTAGGCTATGAAGTCTGTCTGCAAGTTTTTCTCAAATTGTTGCAGATCTCCACATAATTTTCCAATATACTGAAAAAAAACCACATATAAGTGGACCTGTGCAATTCAAACCCAGTTTGTTCAAAGTTCAACTGTATTATGAAAGTCAGACAAATGTGATCAAACTGTGTTTGGACCTAACATTCTCCACAAAATTAAAACTCTAAGTGGGGTTGGTTTTTCCCTTTGGGACCATATACTCTATGGAACTTAGCTTCGGTCTCTTACTGTTACTTCATATACTGAAGGGAATGAGGTTTACATAAATAGTGGAGAATTGTTACTTAAAAAATTTAAATTAACTTTCAGTTGAAGTGCAATAGTTATAACCACCTTCTATATGTTTTCTTTAGTCACTTCAAGATGGTTTATTCCTCACCATGTCAATGGACACTACATTAGGAACTAAGACCTTTAACTCACTAAATAGCCACCTCTACTCTGATGACTCCCGTTTTATACTTGGTAGTAACTCTGATCTCTAACCTAAATCCAACCATCTATTTACATTACTACTTGAATATCTTATAAGGACACCAAGGGCAGAATGTCTAAAACTGAACTCAATCTTCCTCATGCCACAGACCTAACTCCTCCTCCAGGATTTCCTATCTCAAGGAATGGCTCTGCCAATGCTGACAGTACCAGAAATCTGTATCTGCTATATCCAACACAATGCCTGGCTCACAGCCAGTACTTAGTATTTGTTGAATGATTATTGAATACTTTTATGGGAACTGCTGTTAAATCAGACTCTTAACTCCTTCACAGACCAAGGAAATGAGTGATGATTTATCCAAAATCCAAGCAGATCTTTACTGACTTAAAAAATCCAAGCTCTTTCCATCATGCCAAAGCTACCATATTTACTCAAACAGCTGAATGCCTTCTAAAATTCCCATCATTACTGCACATCAACATGCAGTTAAGTGAATGAATTGATTATAATTTTCTCTGCTCGACCAAATTTCTAGTTCTCATACTGTGCTTCTTGAATGTGTCACTGCTGGAAAAGGAACACTAACTGTGTATTCAGGGCATTTAATGGCAAATTTGAGTGAAATGTTGATATCTTGATAGAAAAGATTTCTTTGAGCTCTACTAAGCATTTTTGAAAGCAAATTGTGTCAGCAGACGGAAATTACATGCAAAATTATCTAAACTATTCACATATGATAGGCACTCACACTTTGTAGCAGATGAAGCTTTCAAAGTGTAGGAAATGAAGCTGAATAATATCAACCTCTGGTCTAATTACCTCCAAGTCTCTGTTCATGGCTAAAGGCATAAAATGCAAACAATTATGGCACACAATAGTGTGAGGCATCAGGTAGCAAGGGAGGACACTACTATAGCCCTGACTGCACACACGGCGCAGTTGCTGCATTTCATCTACTATTTTAGAGACCTACTAAGTAACTTAATGCAATGAAGGATGCATCATTATTCCTGGATTTGGTCCATTACTTTACTTTTCTTTGTATAGTACAAGCAGAGTGGTTCAGACTTTGTAAGGGCTAACGAGGCTTCTTCTTACTGAGCTTTCATGCCCAGGCCACCTTAATTACATGAAACAGTAGTTGGTTAACTAAATCCACTGGAGGTACACCACTAATTGTCTGGCCATCACACCTTGAGGGCAAAAATGTAGTTCTACAGTGACCTGTTCCCTGATTCAATCATTCTCAGTTGATGGTTTTGACTATTTAACAAGATCCTGAAAAATAAGTAATGAAGTCTGTATGTGGATTAGAACTCCACAGGTAATCCTTCCATTCTAAAAATAAAAATACCAGGCTCTGTATCCATTTAAATAATTCCAAAATTTTAAGCAAGAAATAATTTCCACAGGTAGTTAGGTAAGAGTACTTCCTCTCTTTTTAGCTGGAATGTTACTACATTCTCTCACCTTTTTTTCTAGGCCACAAATAACAGTATCTAACATTTATTAAGCACTAACTCAGAGTTTCTCAACTTTGGCACTATTGACATTTTGGTCCTGATAATTGTTGTGGGATATGCATTTAGGATGTTTAGCAGCATCCCAGGCCTCTACCCTCCCTACTCGCATCTAGTTGTGACAAAAATGTCTCAAAAAATTGTAAATGTTCCCTGGAAAGCAAAACTGCCCCTAGTTGAGAACTACTGCCTTAAATATATAATTTATTTAATCCTCTAAACAACTCCACAAAGTAGTTCTACTCTCTATTATACAGGTGAGAAAACAGGCACAGAGATTCAATAACTTGCCTAAAGTCACACAGCCTGTAGAGATACAGCCAGTATTTGATCCAAGTTAGTCTGACTCCAGAGCCCTAATTCTTAACTGTTGCCCTAGGTACTTGATCCCTTTCTGACTTTAGGACTTAGTAAGAGGCTTGTTAGTTCACAATCCCCTCCAGAGTTATTAAAAAGGAATTGCTTCAGCAATGAATTCAGGAATTGAAATTGACTTGAAAGAGGGAAGAGGAATTAATGTCTCTACCTGACTATGCATATCTGAGTCATGGTAACTGAAAGAAGACATTTTAAAAATGGAGGATCAGCCACATACAAAAAATCTAAAAACCCACAGCTTGGTAACCTTCTCCTTCCACCACTTAAATCACTTTTAGCTAGGTAGAACAGATCCTGAGTGTAATTTAAGAACTTTCTCCCTTAACGAAAATATCTGACCCACCAAACAGCATAATTTGCATCATTATATTCCCTCCTTTAATTGGAGATTTATACCTTCCAATTAGAGAATTCATTTGCAGATGACCCTTGTAAAATGGTAATACCCATGTTAAACTGTTAGTCTTAATTTAAGTAAATTAATCAAATTAGTGAGTTATTTAGCAAGCCATTAGAAAGTAAATTACAAAACAGTGAAGTTCTGATTGATGGCCCAGTCAGGGGCCGAGAAAATCAGGATACAAAATATTTTACAGTATAGCTCAGTGCGGGACATACGCGATAGGCAATGTGCTAGGCAGTGGACAGATGGCCAACAGAGAGGAGAAGCCATGGAGAGTCACAAGAAACTGCCTCCTTTCTGTCCTCTGCAGTTTCTATTTAACAATCTCTTCTCCCTCTGATATTCTAAAGTTCTTCCCTGGACATGGAGACTAGTCCCAGCCTATCCAAAAAGGCTGCACAGCAGACCTATCACTTTATAGAAAACTATGAGAGCTGACACTTCCCCAAGTGGCACTGCTTTTCCGAATCAGCTACCCAAACTGTCAACCAAGCATAAATGAACCTGGCTTTGCTAAAATTAAAAATGGCAAAGTTTTATTCAAGGGCCTAAAGATTTGCAAATCGGAAACACTACCAGGTAATACCCAGAGTGTTCCAAAGAAAAGAGAAAAATTGAGAGCTCTTAACAGTAAAAAGTACATTCTTGAGAGAGAAAAATCAGTCCTGCATTCTTAGCTTCTGGATTGGTCCGAGATGGCAATCTTTGTCTGGTGGTCCAGATAAAGGATGCTAGGAGATATGGGTGTCAGGTGGCCTGGATACATGGGCATTGTTCCCGAAGTTCTTCAGCGAATTATCTATAGGACATATACAGGCATTGATACACATTTGAGAAGTTCAAATCGTAAGTTCCCAGGCTAGTTAAAGCAAGGGTACCATCGTCTCCTCATGCCTCAAGCTACTTCACTTTAGTAATTTAGCGGTAATTTGACTAGAGTGACTCCATTTCATTTCTTTACTCTTTCCTCACTACTTTAACAGCACATGGATTTCTATGTGCAGGAAATCTAAGCCTGAATTTGCAATGCACATGGCTTTCACCTGAGGCTAGCTTCTCTAAACATCTTGTGGGACACAAAATTCACCATCTTCTGTGTGACAAGAGACTCAAAGTGAGGGTGCTCTACCACTCACTGTGGGTGCCCTACCACTCATTATGGGTGCTATCCTTTGGGCAAGAAAGTCTTCCCTTGCTGTCTTATGTAGGGAAACAAAAAGAAATTCGTCTTCTCCCTCTACTCATTACCTCTAAATAGATGCAAGTAGACAACTACTTCCGTTTTTTTGATCCAGAAAGTGTCAGATAATCTTTACATTTTTAAAAGGCTTCCTTGGAGTGCTCATTGTGAGAATTTTCCTTCAAGAAAGGAATGAAAGAATAAAATGCCACTGAAATTTAAACTAGGCTCTGTAATTAAGCACTTTAAATCTGCTCAGAACAACTTTCAAACATTCAAATGCTAACAGAAAGCTTCTTTAAAAATATGAACAGACAAGAAAAGCAGTCCCAAGGTTCATACTGATATAACACAGAAAAATTTTATTGTGGAACTTTAAAGGTCAATGATTAAAAACAGAAAACTATCATGTGGATTAAAAAGCTAGGTTGGATGGTTAATTGCAAGATAAACCTCACACAAGCACACTAGTTATCGAGTAGGCTTAGAGATGGAAAGTTGGCCTAGATCTGATCAAACTACCTTGCCTTTTGAGAAAAGCAGGGTGAAAGACACGAATATACAAGCTTGGATTAAAAAACAACAACACACTTCTATTTACTATATTTTGCAACTATGATCTTTTAAAACAGTGGCCTTAGGAAAATCTGCTTTGGCAAGCAACTGCAGAGGCTCCTGCGGAGAGGAAGTGAAAGGACTGGGCTTATATACAAGGGCTGCTGGCACCTTCAAAGAGCAGGGGATGGTTCGCAGCAAAATGTAGTCCTAAGTAAATGGGTTTCAGGCAATTTCAGTGTTAAGATAACATCATTAAGAGTAGAACAGATTGTGCTCAAGCCCTGCTGTTTATAATTAACACGTTGCTTCCAAATACTCCAGGGTCCCTGGTAAATAGTCTTCTGCTCACATCCACCCAGACCAATCAGAGTATTTTCATCAGATTCCATGCTGGGCCAGCACCTGTCTGGACAAATCCAATAGAGCCAAAGAACTCCTCTCCCTGGCCAGCTAAGTAGTTGGATGAACACAGCTTGGCTTAGTCATTGTCACAGTGTCCATATGGCTTTGAAGCTTGTTTTCACAAGAAATCATACAAGTATTTTATTATGTCAAAGTTCACCGTCCTATAAACAAAAACAGATAACAGGTTAGCATCCTCACCCCCCAGACTGCTCAGCTTTGCATGTATGATTCTGGGAAGCACCTGCAAAATAATTCACAACTGATGGTAAATAATCCTATAGTGCTGTCAAAAGTGTGGTGATAGAACTGACAATTTTTCAAAATGTTACTAGGAAGAGAGTTGCTTTATAAAGTTTATTTTCCCCCTCATCAAGTTTGCTTTTCTAAAAAAAGGAAACAAAGTTAGAACTATTCAACATTCTGTATTTCAATTATACTACAGAAAGTTTAGATTTCATTTGAAAGCTATTTGCTTTTTGTCTAATAACCAGAATAAAGTAATTAGAGATGCAAAAGTATTTAAATCTTCTTTGCTTCTGAATACTGTTTATCTTCCGAAACACCTGTTTTATCTTACAGAATGCATAGCTCATCTGTCCCCATTTGTAGCTTTCATTCTTTTCAGTCTTTTAACACTGGCTGACCTGTGTGTGTATTGTAACTAAATCTGTATGATCCAAGAATACGCTACAACAGACGATGTGAATGTGTATTTTTGTACTCTGGTAACAGGCAGAATAAAATAGCAGGGAGAGAAAGACATATAATTATTTTCCTTTCTCCAAACTCATTCTTCACTATAAATATTCAAACTTGGAGGTTTATTATTTGAATAAATGGTCAAAATAATTAGATATAATGATCTAGCGATGAGTATAAAATTAAAGCCTTAAAGTATTCAATTCTGCAAAAATACTCATCCATGTGAATCTTTTAAAGATTCAGTAATTGCATGCTCTTATTTATTAAACCATCATCAATTAATGTTTTTGTCTATCATTTTGTAATACACTTTCTAAAAATGTTTCTAAGCAAATGACTGACATATCAAATATTTTTTAAAATCTGGAATATGGAATTATAGATACTGCTTATGAAAACACATTTAAAAATAACTAAAATGAGATGCCATAGCTATTGTGGTACCCAGTGGTGGACTGAAAAATACCTAATTGTCTCATTACAACTGTGCCTCTCTGAAGAACTTAACCTTTCCAAATGCATAAAAACACTGCCAAAACAATCCTATTATCACTAGCAATAATAAAACAAAAAAAATAGGTACTAAAATTTTTAAAAATCTTATCACAGGCACAAAAACACAAAAGGTATAGTTATATTTCATAAAAGCTATTTTAGTTTTATGTGTTTTTCTTTCATTCAACTCTAGATCACCCCCGCCCCCCCGACTTATACCCCCAACAATTTACTGGAAACAAGGTACTACTAACAAATCACTTTAAAAAAAAAATCATATTGGTTAAAAAAGATGTGTTTTAGAGGATCTTAGAAGAAAACAAACATAGTAGCTATTTTTAACCACAGGCAAAAAGGGAAGTGAAATTTGTACATCTCTCCAGGCATCTTTCCCCATAATGACTTTGGGTCTTAAGGTTACAAATCTAAAGTGATATGGTAAAGTAAACTTAATGCTAAGTTTTAATGTTATTTTTCTTTGGCATTGGATGAAAAAAAGAGTTTAGAAGAAGCTAAGATTAAAATAATTTAAATTCTAATACTATGGAATTAGAAGACATTATTTGATAGAGTATTACATAGCCATATAAAATGATCAATATTAAGAGGGGAAAAGTATTAAGAGGGGAAAGGGGGGCCTGGTGGGTGTGGCTCAGTTGGCTGAACATTATCCCATGTACCAACAGGTCACCGGTTGATTCCCGGCCAGGGCATATGCCCGGGTTCTGGGCTTGATCCCCAGAAGGGGGCGTGCAGCAGGCAGCTGATCAATGTTTCTTTTTCATCAATGTTTCTATCTCTAATCCCTTTTCCTTCCTCTCTCTCTAAAAAAAAACAAAATCAATAAAACCATAAACTGCTTAAAAAAAAGAAGAGGGAAAAGGTGAACAGAATTGCATTATGTTATGACAGCTAAGGATAAATGTTTGTATAATGGACTAAAACTAGAAGAGAACATAAACAACTGAAAATACTATGATTTGTTAGTGGTAGGACTCCTTTACTTTATTAAGTGATCTATTTGTGTAACTATAGCAGAGTTTGGGCAATAAAATTTTCTTTAATAGAATGAACTGACTTAAAAACACTAAGCAATTTAAATGTATTCATTTATAAAGCTTCACTATATTCTACTTCTCTGCTTTGCCACTGGGAAGTACTCAAGCAAACTGAATCATACAATTAAAAACTTTTTATTAAAAACTAAATTAACCAGGACCTGA